>NC_056742.1:112705778-113005778 GCF_019279795.1 Protopterus annectens | reverse complement strand
CTAAAACACTGGATTTCCCTGTTGTGTGTTGCTACAAGAAAGTGGTTGGAAGAGATCTCCCACTGCCAGACTTTCACTGCTTCTCAGCAAAGGGGGTAAGATCTGCACCCCCCCCCCCTGTTTGTTGATGTAGCAAACTGTCTGACAGCAATTGTTCATACAGGGAGAGAGAGTTCTGAAAAGTCTGCAAAACTAATAGGATCCGCTCTCATCTCTAAAATATTGATATGTAAATTGGTCTCTTCTGGGAGACACATGCGTTGAACAGTCTGTCCCAATTCAGGGGTATTTGTTCCAATACTGCAAACCTGAAGTCATGTCCTGGGTCTTTTGGGATGAGTGTTTTGTGTTAAAAGATATGTTTAAGAAATGAGGATATCCAATGGATATTATTGACAACCTTACTTACGAAGTCATCAACAACTGGGAACAAAAGGTTTTCATACCACTACTACATAATCAGAATGCACTCAATAATACGATTAGCAGCAATAGGGCAATTGTTTTTTCAAATGTTTTAAAGGGTGTCAAATCATCGACCACTGTACTGCCAGGGTCAACTGAAGAACTCTCATGTGAAGGCGAGCTGTAGGTAACAGGGTGATTGTTGCAGCCATCGAACCTAAGGCTTGAAGAACCAATCTGGCTGGAGGAAAGGGATACTCTAGAATGTCCAACTTGCAATCTTAGGGTATGAACTGTGCTATGGGGTAAAAACGCTAACTGACTGGCAGTGTTCAGGCAGGCTCCTATAAACTTCAAGAATTGAAGTGACCAAAGATGGGACTTGGAAAGATAGACTGTGGTCCCAAGGACTGGACACAACTGAAGTAAGTAATCCCTGGCTTTCTCTAGGAGACGCTTGCTTGGTGCAGAAAGGAGACAGTCATCTAAATAAGCAAACATACTGAATCCGTGCAGTCCGAGATGAGCTGCCACCACTGCCATGCATTTGATGAACACCCTGTGAGCTGTGGTGAGACCAAAGGGCAGATCTTTGAACTGGTAATGACTGGCTCCCAGACAAAAGCGCAGACATCATCAAGACTGCCTGTTTATTTTGATGTGATAGTACATATCTTGAAGATCAACAGAGCACATTCAGTCATCCTACTATAGAAGAGGGAGAATGGACTGTACAGTGACCACACCCGGAACTTGGAGTTCTTCACAAACTGATTTAGATGACTGAGACCCAGAACAGGTCAGAGGTTCCCCATTTTCTTTGGCACTAAAAAGAACCTTGAGCAAATTCCAGATCCTGATTGGCCTGGTGGAACCTCTTGGATGACTTTTTCTAGCAGCTTTTGCATTTCTAGAGCTGCCAACTCCTTCTGATTGGGTATAACATCGAGATGATGTCTCTTTTCTGAAGGACTCTGTGAAAAGGGAATGAAATATCCCGTGGATATAATCCTTTGCACCCAAAAACTTTCTGTGATGGCTGTCTAGGCATTTAGGCGCAAGTAAAAGATCCTCCAAACAGGAGCGCTGAAAGGGCCTATCTGAGAAACAGTCCCGGGACCCTTGGTTCTGCGGGCCCCCTCTGTTGTGAGGACGGCATCTTCCATTGCTATTTCCCCTCTGCCTCTGGGAGAAAACCCCCCACGAGAGTCTTGAAAAGGTCCTAGAGATTTTTGGAACCACGTTTTCTTACCACTGTGTTGATTCCTGGAAAAAGATCTCTGTAGGGTAAAAAAATGGATTTCAGCAGCAGGCAAGGTCTTTCCATCTTGCTGACTGTGGGAAAGTGAGTCAAACTGTGCTGATCTCATCCAGGTATGTTTCTTAATGGCAATGCCTGAACCAGCAGCCTGTGAGAAGCCTACTCTGGCATGAAAAATTAACCTCATGGACGCATTCGATATAGATTGTAGGGTGGCCAATTAGGAGGAAGTTTTTTCTTTATCTGCTGACATGGACCCCAGTGGAGACTTGGAGAGTTCTTAGGCTGGTACTAGGCTATTGGCCCTAGGGCTTATACAAGCCTAGCCATAACAATTCCCTGGATATTTCTTCCCACAGGATTTACTTCCCTGGACCCCTGTATAGCAGGGCGAATGACATGATCCCCGGGATGAACTTCCTATCTCCCATCCAATAGTCAAGGTTCCTTTTGAAAAGGGCCAAGGAGGCACTCTGCTTGACATATATGGGCAGTCTATTCCAGAGTATGGGGAGTTTCTGGGTCTGGAACCTATCCCTCCAGCATGTTTTGTTCACTGTAATGACAAGGTTTAGATCCCTGGAGCGTGTGGCTCTGAAGGATTGGGTAAGTGAAGCATGTCCAACAGTTCCGGGTTTGACATTGCCTTGTATGTTAAGCAGAGATCACCTCTGAATAGACAATATACCACAGAGTATAGCTGGAGTTTTTTTTAGACGGTCAGCATACGGCATCTGCTTTAGGCCTGTGATTCTTTTAGTGAGGTATTTCTGCAGCCTTTCCAGCTGTTGCAGATGTCTTGTGAGGTACATACCAAATGGAGCATTGTACTCTATAATGGGTCTAATGAGGGATGAGTACAGTGGGACAATGGCCTCCTTTTTTCTGGATGAAAAGCCCTTAGTGATGAAGGAATTCCTGACTGTTGTGGCAATGTGGTTATTGAAAGTGAGACCACAGTCCACCTGTATCCCTACATCTCTCATCACACTTTTGTTTAGTGTACTGCACATATGTGGTAATTTGTGGGTACATGGTTTTTCCCAAAGGGGATAACTATACATTTCTTGGCATTAAGCTTGAGCCCATGGCTCTGGCACCAAGCATCTATTTCTGTAACGCCCTTTTGTAGAATATCTACATCATTTGGGGATTCAATAATGGCTCCCAGTTTGCAGTCATCTGCGAACTTTGTTAGCCAGAGTCCCTTAGTGTTGGCCTGTACTTCAGAGAAGTAGATGCCAAACAAGAGCAGTCCCAGGACTAAACCCTAAGGTACTCCACTTGTCTGGAGGTGGATTTGGAGTTGGCTACTTTTACAGTCTGGGTTCTGTCAGTAAGCCAGTTGGCAACCCATCAAGTGACATAAGGATTTATGCCTAGCTTAGTAAGTTTATCTATGATTCCAGAGTGGAGGGATGGTGTCGAAGGCCTTGGCGAGGTCCAGATAGGCTGTATGGACCGCCTTACCCTTGTCCACAACTCTGGAGACTGATTCGAAAAAGCCAATCAGGTTCAGGAGACAAGATCGACCCTTCACCAACCCAAACTGGGTGGGGTCCATTGTTTGAAGGTTGCCAATGTCTTTGTTCCATGATAATGCGTTCCATGCCCTTGCAGATAAGGCTCGGCAGACTGATGGGACGGTAGTTCCCAGGATCCAAGGTGGATCCCCCCTGTGGAGTGGGATAACTGCAGTTGTGCGCCACTCAGTGGGCACGAAGCCTGAGATGAGGCTATGATTAAACATGACACTTAGGTGAGGTGCCAGTTCATTTTGTAGTTCATGTGGTACACAGCCCGGGATGTCACCTGGTCCCATGGATGCTGTATTCTTAGCTTTGGAGAGTGCGGTTTCTACCTGTGTGGCTTTGATTACCGGAATTTGGCAATCTTTTGGTATTGAGATGGGCCCTTTAGGGGGTGAGCTTGGCACTAAATCGACCTGCCAGGATATTGGCAATATCCTTGGGATCAGTACATTTAATGCCATTCTGTTGTAGCTCAAAGTAGATCTGAGCATTGCCATTTAGAATCTTGACATAACTATAGAATGCCTTGTGGTTGTCTTTGGAATCTTTGGCAATTTTATTTTCGTAACTAGCTTTGGAGGATTTTATGAGGGATCTCAGCTTCTTACTGAGGCTGGTAAGGGAGTTTTTTTGCATCCTGGGATTTTCCTCTTTTCTGCAACAGTTTCTTCCTTCTGTTGTATAGTTTGCTTTTGGTAGGGGACCACCAGACTGGCTTCCTTTTTTTGGAGGACAGCGCCTTGGTTCTACTTGAGATGGCACGATTCATGCATGAGTGGATGTGCTCATACAGTGCCTTAGTGTAGGACTCAGCAGTCGAACTTTCAGATCCCGTCTGCATGGGTGTCATGAAGTTTGTCACTTCTGACTTGAGTAGCATGAAGTTGGCTTTGGAGAAATTTTTTATGGGGGTTTCCTTACTGGGGGGTGGGGGTGGGATGTGGATGTCAAGGGTGATTTGCTTATGGTCAGACCTGACCAAATGGTGTGGAGCATCTATCTCCCATGTTGGTAATGACCGGGTCTAGGATACTGGAGCCCCTGGTGGGACAATGGATTATTAGTTGATCCAGGGCGTTGGAATTTATGAATTCTAAGAACCATTGGGAAAAGGTGTTGGCACCAGAGTAGTTTTCCCAGTTAATGGCAGGGTAGTTGACATCATCCAGTATTGGAGTGTTTGGTTGTATCTTAATATTTTCCAGTATGTTTAGAAAGGTGTAGTGAGAATCTTGGGGCATGGTGGGGGATCTGTAGCAAGCTACAATTTGGATTGCAGTCTTACCTAGTGTTAGCTGCACCTGGAGAATTTCAGATGCACTGTGTTAGGCAACTAGCCTGGAGGTGTGAATATCCTTAGTGAATATGGACACTCCTCCACCTTTAGTGTTTCGGTCTTGGTTTGGTGGCCGAAAAGTGTGGTAAGAGTTGTAGCCTGGTATTGCAGGGGTGCTCTCTGGAGCCTTGAACCAGGTCTCAGTTACTGTACAGATATCAATGTCCTCCATTTTTAGGAATGCCTCGAGAGAGTGCATCTTGAGGTTTAGACTTCTAGCACTGAGTAGCATTACCTTCAGATTTTGCATGCTTGTATCTGTTACAGTGGTGGTTTTGTCCTTTGAACCTTGCCTAAAAAAGGCACTACAGGGGTGGCAAGAGCTTTAGCCAGTAACCTGAATCCCAGGGGTGAGAGGTGCAGACCATCTCTGGCAAAGCATCGTGGTTTGTCGATCATGTCTTCCCAGGCAGACAGATACTGGATCCCCTTTGAATGACACCAGAAGCTTAGCCAATTGTTGAAGTCAATAATTTTGTCCTTATACTGTGGTATCATTCTGGGCGAAGGCAGGATGCTACTCAGGGCTAGGGTCATACCTGCCTGGGCCATATGATCAGAGAGCTCTTCCATGTCTCTTTTCATGTAGTCCAGGGAGGTATGTCTCAAGTCATTCACTCCAGTATGGACAATGACAAAGTCGTATTTGTACTTGTTGTGGAGTGACTTGAGTGCATGCGTTATGTGGCGGATCCTGGCACCAGACAGGCAGCTGACTGTAATCTTCTCCTTGTTCAGCCTGGTGAGTAGGACATCAGTGTGCCTGACTTTAGAGTCACATATGACTAAAGTGTTGGGTACATTGTCTTGCCTTAGGGGCTGTTGTTGGGTGGCACACTGGTGTTGTGAGCTATGTGTCACTTTGGTTGTGACTAGTGTTTGTTTACGTTTTAGCTTCAGATGTCCTTGTTGCTTGGTCTGGTTAATGTTAAGGGACTCCGCATATGTGGGTTTAGTGTTGCTATGTGTGGGTGTTGATGGTGTGGGTTTTGAAGGGCTATGTGTTGCTTGAGGTGTAGTGCAGGTGTTAACCTTCTCCTCTTGACTGTCTAGCACAATCTTGGTTGGAGAGAGCTTTGCTTCCAGTTTGGCTATGCAAGTGCATCTCTCGCAGGTTGTACTGTTGGGTGGTAGGAGGAGAGGGCTGTCTGTGTACATGAGGCAGTTGCTGCATTGCCCCAGTATGCCCAGATTCACCAGGTGGACAGTAGAAATCTCTGGAAGCTGACCCTTGGACATGCCTGTTTAGGTGCTTTTTGCAAAGTACAAGAGATGTTTTCCCTTACCTTTGCAAGGTACTTTGCAATTATAGGCTGTTTAGTACCTACAATTAATTTCTCCTTCTTGACAAGGAGAGTTGAGTGCTTGTATCAGTTTAAGGCTTCTTAGTGCTTTCCAGCAGATTCTAGAGCAAGTGCTAGTCACAGGGGGTTCAGGTTTTAGTACTACTACTGAGTAACCAGCTAGTTCTAAGGGAAAATCTGAACAGCAGACTTTCTGGCACCTGGAATAGTTTAACTGTAGCCCCACGATGCGGAAAATGCGTATACACACGTGTTTTTACGCCAGAAAGTTGAAAGGGATAGAAATCAGCCCAAAAAGGCTAATAAAATTACAATTTCAGAGCTGGAAACCACTCCTCTAGTGTTAGATAGGCAGTACAATGCTCACCACTCCCACTGGTAAGCAGTAGGACTTCCCTCTACCACAGCAAGGTCTGGATAGCTCTGAACACAGAAAATAAAGTCCTGAGACAAGCAAAGCCTAGGATCTGGACGATACTAGCTAGGAAAGGCGGGAAACGAGCAAACAAGATGTTTTTTTTTTTTTTGGTTAAAACAGGCTAAACAATGCAATAATACAGTAAATAATCACAGAAAAGACTAACACACTTGAGTGTGTAGCCCTAAACTGTAAATGCAATTTAAAACTCTACAAAATTAGCAATTTAAAACTTTTTAAATGAGACAAGGCAAGTGCACACCTGAAAAACGATTTAAGAGGTAGTAATACAGTAGAATAAGTAACTAGTCTATATATACACAGATATGTCTATACATACTGAATAGCAGCTAAAACAAACAATTCAGATGCAGTGTAACCTAGAGCACTTGAGTTGTAGCAATATTAAGGCAAATACAGTTTTAATAAATGCACTAAAATATACTCTATATTTCCAAAATGTTTGAGAAGCACAATCAGAACACAAGCAGATTCAAGCAATTTGTTTTTTAAAGAAAGGGAGAAAGGAGGAACAGAATGAAAGAAACTAAATGGGTTGTCCGATGTTTTCTCTGTATTAGGTAGAATGAGCTAATGACACTAGACTGGGAGGAGTGTCCCAGATCAAATTTGCAGTAGGGGCTGGCAACTGCAAAGCCACCAAGTATAAAACAAGACACCAACAGGAAGGGTAGGGAACAATACTAAAGCTATTAGCCTACGCTCTTTTAGAGAGTAAACACCACAGAAATCTTTATCACAGCAGTGAGCCACAACATGAAAGTTTTTAAACAGATAAAGGAGCAAGGAGACTCTACAGAATGCTTTTAACTGTAAACAAATCAGTTACCCATGCAGATTAGTTAACAGCAATAAAATACAGTAAAAAGTATGCAGCAGGCAATAAAAAGTGCTATATATAGATTGCTAGAAGCAATAACTAGTATAAATAAGCCAAAAAAACTGGATACTTATCTCCGATCAGAGTTGTAGTCAATGCCCCTCCTCCACTCTTCTCAGTGTGTATAGACAGAAATCCTCTCAAAGTTAGGGCTTAAATGCCAGAAGATACAACCTTAGACAACTTAAAAAAAAACTCAAAAGAACCAACCCCCACTAGCCAGCAGCCAATCAACACAATCCTGCCAAGAAGGAAAAGAAAGGCGTCTGCTAATTCAAGATGGCCTGGTCATGTGCTCAGAACAATCACTGCAAAAACAAACCGGCCCAGAGACAGCAAATCTGAAGTGGGACAATACTAAAGCTATTAGACTACACTCTTTTATAAACACTACAGGAATGTTTATCACAGCAATGAGCCACAAAATGAACGTTTTTAAACAGATAAAGGAGCAAGGAGACACTATAGAATGTTTTTAACTCCAAACAAATCAAGTTACCCATGCAGATTAGTTAACAGTAATAAAATACTGTAAAAAGTATGCAGCAGGCAATAAAAAGTGCTATATATAAATTGCTAGAAGCAACAACCAGTATACATAAGCCAAAAAACAGGATACTTATTGCTATACATCTCAGATCAGAGTTGTAATCAATTCTCCTCCTCCACTCTGCTCAGTGTATATAGAAGTTCCTTTATCAAGTCCCTCTGTAACACAGTAAAGTGTGCCAGGTAATTAAGTAACCACAAGGCAAAGGTCACTGAAGCATAAACACACTTTCCATAGGAGTAGGGAGATGAGGCTTAGTGCTCAAATCCAATGGAGGAACAGGGATAGGATCCGTTGATGCAAGTGTTGAATAAGCAATCAGGTAGGATAAAGCCCCTCTCCACTACCTCAAAGGCAGAGTGACCACGAGAAGCAGAAACCAACCTTGCCAGAGTCAAAGCTCTTGGCTTAGCTGATTCGCCAATCTTCCCGGATTTCCTCTTTGAGGAGGGGGGGGGGTTGGACTGGAACTGTCCAGTGGCTAGACACCAAGGGGAAACCACAGCTCTGATAAACCTTGAAGTCATCCCCCCAGACCCAGCTCCGAGACTCATCCTGCTCAGTGGAGATTGGTGCCAAACGGGTCAGGGAAACAGTTGGAGTCAAAGAGGAAACCTTCAGATCTGACACTGACTCCTGGCACTCTCCTATCAGACGGCTCCAAAACTACAGGACAGAATGGAGAAGGAGTCACAATTGGGTGCAAAGGTGGTTGAAGGCTCATGGATCCGATTGGAGACAGAGATGGTAAAACCCCCATCTGGATATCTGCTCCAAGGAATTTCCTCATCATCCTGTCCACATCTGCCTCAGAAAGACTTCAGGAGAACCTGATCGAGGAAGAGGTGGAGAGAGGGTGAGACAATTTTCTAGCAATCTCCACTAAAAAAGGGAGATCTGAGCCTAGTAGACAATGGTTCCACTGAAAAACAGGAATTCTAGATCCAAGCAGATTTAGATACTATGACTGAAAGATCTGAGGGTGTCAAATCAGACATTTTTTATCTTTAGTAGGTGGCTCCGAGATAAAAGCAGATCTTGGAGACTGTGCAGGAGAGTGCGTCCTATGCTCCTTGGGCTCTGAAGATTTCTGCTTTTTTGGAGTGGGTTGAAGCCCCTGAAGTAGAAGCTGTGGAAGAAGCAACAACAGGCAAAAGGCCCTTCAGGGACAACTTATTAAGTCTGTCTCTGATGGCCCACAAATTAAATCCAGCACAGCTTTCACAAAGCACTTCCAAATGGGAAAGACCTAAACAATACACGCACTCCCTTTGGCCATCAGAATTAGTTATCTTATACCCACAAGAAGTGCACTTTTTAAACCGGACATATTTCTTAGCCATATCAACACTAAATCAGATACTAAAACCGAATATATATATATATATATATATATATATATATATATATATATATATATATATATATATATATTCACTATGTAATTTCAAAATACTGAAATCCCGAATTTCAGTATTCAAAATTACATAGCCGAAGACACCAGACACCAAACACCGAAACCCTAAAACCACGAAATTCAAAATCCCGATGCTACACTACAGATACAGCACACACAAACACATACACACAACTTCCCCCCCAACTCAAATCCTACACTGCAGATAACTGCCCCACACCCCCCTACTTATATATACTAACTCCGAGATTGCAGACACACACAAGCAGCTTACTCCCACACGTTGTACACACCCATCACAGTCAAAACACACACAGACACTAAAGCCCCTAACCAACAGACAAACACACATACACACCTAAACTCGCATCTTGCCATTCACACACCACAACACCAGAAGCACTAATTCAAAATCTCCGTACTTCTGTGGATTTTGAATTCCGCTCTTCTGGTTTACCGGTGGATTATATATATATATATATATATATATATATATATATATATATATATATATATATATATATATATATATATATTATAGATATATGTATATAAATATATATATATATATATATATATATATATATATATATATATATATATTATAGATATATGTATGTATATATATATATATATATATATATATATATATATATATATATATATATATATATATATATATATATATATATATATAATATCCTAGTACCACTCTTGCATACTACTCTGCCACTCCAATACCACAACTTCTCTCTAGGCAATCTGTCATATGCATTCTGTAAATACACAAACACACAATGCAACTCCTGACCTTCTCTATACGTCTCCATTAACACCCTCGGAGCAAACATCGCATTTGTACTACTCTTTCCTGGCATGACCTGTATATATACATTTTTTTTAAAACGGGTGGAAAGTTTAACAATGGTAACAAAGATTATCTTAGAAAGTAAGGTAAAGAAAGGCCAATACCAACTATGGTAAAAGAAATACCTTTAAAAGGTAAAGAAAAAAATTAAAAAAACTACCAGATGGAGTAAACAGAGTAAGGGTTATCTAAAGAGGTCATTGTTTTGGCTGCTCCCGTTAGGGGTCGTCACAGTGGATCATCGGTTTCAATTTCTTCCGGTCTTCTGCATCTTGCTCTGTCACACCAACCACCTGCATGTCCTCTCCCACCATATCCATAAACCTTATCTTAGGCCATCCTCTTTTCCTCTTACCTGGCAACTCCATCCTTAGCATCCTCCCAATATACCCAGCATCTCTCCTCAGCACATGTCCAAACCAATGCAATCTTACCTCTCTGGCTTGGTCTCCAAACCATCCAACCTGAGCTGACCCTCTAACATACTAATTTCTAATCCTGTTCATCATCGTCACATCCAATGCAAATCTTAACATCTTTAACTCTGCCACCTCCAGATCTGATTCCTCTCTTTTCCTAAGTGCCACAGTCTCCAACATATATAACACAGCTGATCTCACACTGGGTCTATATTAGATAACTGAAACGATAAAAGAGCAAATGCTCTTTTATCGACACTTAAAAAAACAAACTCACTAAATACCAAAGTTATGGAAAAGTGATTTTTTTCCCTGGGAAAAAAACAGCTTTTTCGTAACTTCGGTGTTTAGTGAGTTCATGTTTTATGTGTCAAAAAAAGAGCATTCGCTCTTATTGTTTTGGTTATTTAATATAGACCCCTCACTAACATCTTGCAGACCTTCCCTTTCACTCTTACTGGAACCCATCTGTCACAAACCACTCCTGACACTCTTCTTCACCCACTCCACCCTACCTGCACTCTCTTCTTCACCTCTCTTCCACACTCATCATTACTCTGAACTGCTGATGCCAAGTATTTAAACTCATCCACCTTCATCAACTCTACTCCCTGCATCCTCACCATACCTCTTTGTCCTCCCTCTCATTCACTCACATATATTCTTAGTCCTGCTGACCTTCATTCCTCTCCTCTCTAGGGCATATCTCCACCTCTCCAGGGTCTCCTCAATCTATTCCCCACTCACAATGTCAGATCACAATGTCATCCACAAACATCATAGTCAATGGGGACTCCTGTCTGATCTTATCTGTCAACCTGTCCATCACCACTGCAAATAAGAAAGGGCTCAGAGCTGATCTTTGATGTAATCCCGCCTCCACCTTGAATGTATCCGACACTCCCATCATAGACCTCACCACTGTCACACTGCACTCATACATATCCTGGTACCACTTTTGCATACTACTCTGCCACTCCCAACTTCCTCATACAATACCACAACTTCTCTCTAGGCAATCTGTCATATGCATTCTGTAAATACACAAACACACAATGCAACTCCTGACCTTCTCTATACGTCTCCATCAACACCCTCGGAGCAAACATCTCATCTGTACTTCTCTTTCCTGGCATGAAACCCGTACTGGTGCCCACTAATCATCACCTCCCTTCTTAACCTAGCGTCCACTACTCTTTTCCCATAACTTCATGCTGTGGCTGATCAATTTTATCCCTCTGTAGTTACTACAGCTCTGCACATCACTCTTATTTTTAAAACTCGGTAGCAATGAACTTTTCTACTCCTCAGGCATTCTCTCACTTTCCAAGATTTTGTCAAACAATCTGGTAAAAAACTCCAATGTCATCTCTCCTAAACACCTCCATACTTCAACAGGTATGTCATCTGGACCAACAGCCTTTCCATTCTTCTTCCTCCTTGCTAACCTGTTGCACTTTCTGAATCACTATCCCCTCATCATCCAACCTTCTCTCCTTCATGCTCTTCATTCATCAGCCCCTCAAATACTCCTTCCATCTGTCCAACACACTCTACTCGCTTGTGAGTATGTTTCCCTAGTTACCCTTTATCATCTTAACCTGCTGCACATCTTTTCCAGCTCAGTCCCGCTGACTAGGCAATTAGTATGGTTCCCTCCTTAGTGTCCAAACTTTCATACAACTCACCATACTCCTTAGCCTTCGCCACCTCTCTTCACCATACGTCTCAGCTCCTTGCACTCCTGCCTACTTTCTTCCTCTCTCTCGGACAATCCCACTTCATCTTCACCAACCTCTTCCTCTGTATACTTTCCTGTACTTCATCATTCCACCACCAGGTCTCCTTGTCCTCCTCCTTCTGTCCAGATGTCACACCAAGCACCTTTCTAGCCGTCTCCCTTATCACCTCGCTGTGGCTGCCCAGCTGTTAAGTCTTCACTGCCAGCCAATGCCTGTCTTAATTTTTCCCTAATCTCTGCCTTACAGTCATCCATTTTCAACTTCTACTATTTGATCCTTGGCACTGCCCTCATTCTCCTCCTCTTCTTCTTGATCACCACTGTCATCCTACAGACCACCATCCTATACTGCCTAACTATGCTTTCCCCTGTCACCACTTTGCAGTCTCCAATCTCCTTCAAACTGGCCCTCCTGCAAAGGATATAATCCACCTGTGTGCATCTTCCTCCACTCTTGTACATCACCCTATGCTCCTCCCTCTTCTTAAAACACGTATTCACCACAGCCATGTCCATCCTTTTTCTGTTTTTTTAAGAAAAAGTGTAGTTAAGCTCGTTTCACAAGTAATTAATTAATTATTCCATTAAGGTTTAGTATAAATGGATGCATAGTTTTTTAAGGTTTTGTACTCTGTTAAAGGCTTTTGGCTGAGGCGCTAGAGGTATCTAAGCTGTGTGTTCTTAATAAATTTCCTTCTACGGAGTTGCTGGTTTACGTTTGTGGTTTTCAAAGTTTTTCTGTTTGCTGTGGTTATCGACTATATGACCAGTGATTCCCTAGTGGGTTTACCTAGGATATTCCTAGATACTCCGCTGGAGATTTTACCTAAATCTACGGCCACTGCACCAATAACGATGGATGTAACAGCTGGCTCGAATTCTACATTTATTGTACCTAATCGAAATGATGGTTCCAGTTCAAATGAAACAGGCAATGGGGTGCTGAATAAATGGACAAAGGACAGAAAGTTATGGAATCAGAACCCCTTCTCTAAAATTGGTAAGAGAACGGAAACTTTCAATAATCCAGAAGTATCTGATATGCTTTCACGTATGGAGAAATTATTGTTTAAAGAAACTGCTGTGTTTTTAAATTCACAAAGTATGCAGAGGTATGAGGAGTTAGAAATCACTCCTCGTGGTCTCAGAGCCGCTAAAAATCCTTCTACTCCGTTTGATTTGACTGTATTAGAAGAACGCTCTTTTCATGAGAGGTGGATAGCTGCTGCACACAAGTGCAGCTTAGAGTGGGTACATATCCTGGTTGAACGCGATCAATTCAAAAAACAAAAACTAAGAGAGGAGATTAAAGGTTTATGTAAAGACATTACTAATATCATATCGCATGAAGAATTACAACATTTCCTGGTTAAAACAAATGAACAGTTGCTAGGATATGAGCGAGAATTGATTGACAGGAAAAAGAACAAATTAATTCGCGATATACGTGATTACGACAATAAACGGGCGTTTCTTGTAGCTACGAATCCTAAAGGGCGGAAACCACAGGTTCAATTTGATCCACAGAAGAAGCGAGCTCAGAATACGGAGAACAGGGCTTTTACATCGGGGGAAAGTTTAACCTCAGTAACAGAAGGTGATACAGATGAAGATTTCCCTTATTTACCGCCTGTGGGTAATAATACTTACCTGAATACTTTTCGTGGAGGTTATAGAGGCAGGAAATGCAGTTGGAATGGGACAACACAGGGTTATTACCCAGAACAGCATACTTTTCAATGGACAAACAAACGAGGCAAATGGGACTAATATTGTTAATAATTTGACTACATGCGAGTATGTTATTAACCTGTCTGGGTTTGAGCTTTCAGATAATCATATAGCTGTATTAGGAAAAAGGTTTAAAGTTCATACCAACAGTCTTACCGAGACTACATGAGTTGAAATGTGATGTTTTTCGTTTAGTACGAAAGTTAAAGCTTGTGCATTTCTTCAATTTAGAAGGTGAGAACAATAAGGATGAGAATAATGTAAATGAACAAAGTAGTAGTTCAGATGATAGTTTTTATTCATGTTATTCTATGGAAGATGAAGTTTTTTTCTAATAATGCTTATTGTAAGTTAAATACGGAAAAAATCAAAGTGAAAAGTGACTTTATTCCTTATTGTAATAATGAATGTATATCTCGTTTAGATATGTCATTGAATCATAATATACAAATAGCATTTAATAGATTTATGAATAAGAATAAGAAATGTATAAAGTATAATTTGGATAAAAACGAATGGGAATGTTTAAATTATTTAAGTAAGAATGCACAAATGGTGTTTAAACCGGCAGATAAAGGTGGGAAGTTGGTGCTAATGAACTATACTCAATATTCTCTGATGTGTTACAAACATTTAAATGATAGTACAGTATATCTACATAGATATGTCAGATTATTATAAAGCTCAGGCTCAATATACTGAATTATTAGATAAAGGCAAAAGACTGCATTATTTTTCAACTAAGGATGTAAAAGACAAATTTGCTATAAGGAATCCTAGAATGCCATGTTTTTACTGTTTGCCAAAAATTCATAAGGATTTGTTAAATCCGCCAGGACGTCCTATTGTTTTGGCTAGTGGGAGTTTTTTGAATAATATTTCTTGTTTTTTACATGAATTTTTGGTTCCAGTAGTTAAAAAACTACCATCATATGTAAAAGATGTTTTTGAATTTTTGACAAAAGTAGATCAACTAAAATGGGAAAATGATATGTTTTTTATAGTTGTAGATGTTGTAAGCCTTTATACTGCTATAAAACATGTAGATGGTATAAGAGCTATTAAATATTTTTTAGGTGAAAGTCCTATGGTAGAATACATTGTGGAATTAATTATGATGTGTTTACAGAACAACATATTTGAATTTGATGGAAATTTATACAGACAAACACAAGGAACAGCAATGGGGGCTCCGTTTGCCCCATGTTATGCCAATGTATTTATGGGCTTGTTTGAACAATTGTATATCTATACTAATCAATTTTTTCAGAATTTTGTAATTAAGTACTATAGATACATAGATGATCTCATCTTTATTTGTAAAGGTGGTATTGAGTTAGTTGATCAGTTCATAAATGAAATACAGATAAATGACAAGGGAATAAAATTTGATGGATTACAAAAAGGAAATAAGGTTAATTTTTTGGATGTATAAGTATTAGGTGAGAGTTGTAAAAAAGTAGTCACTAAAATACATAGGAAATTTCCAGAAGGTAATAATATACTACATGGTGAAAGTTATCATCCTTTGCATACTATTAAATCTATTCCATACACTGAGTTTATTAGAATAGTAAGATTATGTAGTAATAATGTAGATAGAGATAGAGAATTATATGATAGTTTTCAGAAGTTTAAGGAAAGAGGGTATGATGAAATTAACTTAAAAGAGAGCTTAAATAAAGTTTTGTATTAGGAAAATGTAAAATGTATCTGGACATCTTATAAGAATAGTAATAGAATACACCAGGAGAAAAATATATATTTTACTACCACTTATTCAGTGTTATCTGAAGAAATCATAGATATAATTAAATCTAGTTGGAATATTGTAAGAAAGAAAGTAGATTGTTTAAAACAGAAAAAAATACTTTTTTCTTTTAATAGGGGTAGAAATATTAAAGATTTCATAGTGCATAGTAGGTTTCAAAGACCTAAACTGGAGATATTAAGGGGAATAAAGGAGAAAGGTACAGTAGTGTGTGGAAAATGCACTATTTGTAAATATGTGACTCTGACTTTTGAAAAAATTAATGGAAAGAATTTTCAGACAAATGCATGTTTTACTTGTAGGAGCCAAAAAGTTATATATGCAATTAAATGTACATGTAATAAATTTTATATAGGGGAAACAAAAAGACAGTTTTCATGCAGGATAAAAGAACACATGAGGGATATTAGGAACTATAAATTAACTAGTCCTGTGGCTATACATTTTAATGAAATTCATATGGGGAGTCTGGATGGGTTTCAGGCTACAGTTTTAGATATATGAGTGATGAACAGGTTAAACAATTATTGAGGAAAAAAGAAGCATTTCTAATTTTGAAATTTGATACTATGTTTCCTGTTGGATTGAATCAGGAATGTTTCTGGAAAAGTTGTGTGTAAATATGTATATATGGTTCTGTTTTTTTAAGAAAAAGTGTAATTAAGCTTGTTTCACAAGTAATTAATTAATTATTCCATTAAGGTTTAGTATAAATGGATGTATAGTTTTTTAAGGTTTTGTACTCTGTTAAAGGCTTTTGGCCGAGGCGCTAGAGGTATCTAAGCTGTGTGTTCTTAATAAATTTCCTTCTACGGAGTTGCTGGTTTACGCTTGTGGTTTTCAAAGTTTTTCTGTTTGCTGTGGTTATCGACAACTCACCATACTCCTTAGCCTTCACCACCTCTCTTCACCATACGTCTCAGCTCCTTGCACTCCTGCCTACTTTCTTCCTCTCTCTCGGACAATCCCACTTCATCTTCACCAACCTCTTCCTCTGTATACTTTCCTGTACTTCATCATTCCAACACCAGGTCTCCTTGTCCTCCTCCTTCTGTCCAGATGTCACACCAAGCACCTTTCTAGCCGTCTCCCTTATCACCTCGCTGTGGCTGCCCAGCTGTTAAGTCTTCACTGCCAGCCAATGCCTGTCTTAATTTTTCCCTAATCTCTGCCTTACAGTCATCCATTTTCAACTTCTACTATTTGATCCTTGGCACTGCCCTCATTCTCCTCCTCTTCTTCTTGATCACCACTGTCATCCTACAGACCACCATCCTATGCTGCCTAACTATGCTTTCCCCTGTCACCACTTTGCAGTCTCCAATCTCCTTCAAACTGGCCCTCCTGCAAAGGATATAATCCACCTGTGTGCATCTTCCTCCACTCTTGTACATCACCCTATGCTCCTCCCTCTTCTTAAAACACGTATTCACCACAGCCATGTCCATCCTTTTTGCAAAATCCACTACCATCTGACCTTAACACCATACCTACCCAATCACCTCCTCATCCCCCCTCTGTTCACTTTAACATGCCCATTGAAATCCACTCCAATCACCACTCTCTCACCCTTGGGTACATTCTCCACCACTTCAGACAACTTGCTCCAAAATGTTTTTTTCTCATCTATCGCACACCCAACTTGCAGAGCATATGCACTAACAACATT
Organism: Protopterus annectens; assembly: GCF_019279795.1. NCBI lineage: Eukaryota > Metazoa > Chordata > Ceratodontiformes > Protopteridae > Protopterus > Protopterus annectens. Next base: position 112,988,455 of record NC_056742.1, on the reverse strand, counting down.
CATCACCACACCATCAATTTCCAGCTTCATAAGAATCACTCTAGCAAACACTCTTCACCTCCAAAACACTCGACATACTGTTCCTTTAGGATAACACCTACTCCATTTCTCCTCCCATCCACACCATGGTAGAACAAGTTGAACTCGCCGTCGATGCACCTGGCCTTACTCCCCTTCCATCTAATCTCCTGCAAACAAAATATCAACCTTCCTTCGCTCCATCATATTAGTTAGCTCTCTCCCTTTACCAGTCGTGCAAACCAGTCTCCAGGGCTGGTGGAAATTAACTTGCCTTCCTTCACAAGCTGTGCTAGACTTCAAGACAGTAGTCGTTGTGTCTCAATAACTGATTTTCAGAAAACAGCTACAGCTTTTGAAATATTTAGTGAACAGAATTGTCACCAAACAAATGGAAAACATGCTGCAATAAGTTTTCCACTGAAGAAATGCAATAATCCCAAAATCAAACCATGAAAAACTCCTCCTCCTCCTTAGCCTGGAAGTGTCTGCAGGCTCCCAAGATAAACACCATTTTTATGTACTGAGGAAGTGCTCCAGATACTAACTATAATCTACAAAAGTTCATAATCACATCACAGCAGCCCCAAAAAGTAGACCATGAAAAAAAATGAAGACTATTACTCAAGTACTTCCTAACCCCACAAAGCAATGCTGAAAAGATTCACTACTGGGGGAAAGTCTGTCTCTGATATGTTATTGTCCCATTGCACATTTTAACACTGGAAAGAAAGTATAATTTAATTGTTAAGAAAGAGCCTTGTATAGCAGTATAGGCAGCCAAACTGCAAGCTGAGCTACTTTAGAGTGTCTTTTTTTTTTTTTACTTGATTTTATAGTAACAGACCAGTTGGATCTCTGGGGAGGATTGGCAACTGCTATGGCTTGTTGGTGGACGCTGAATGTTTGATTTTTCTTTTGCTATCAATACAGCCCAACATCAGAGCAGTACAAAGAAGGTGGCCGTCTTTTGTGGCAGATAAGAAATGAGAAGGCAGTTCTGTGTTAAGGGTAGCCCAAGGACAACATAGATGTCTATGAACAAGTCAAGATTCAATAGTGAAACTACTGTCTCACTTTCTTCACAAAAGAACTGTACATAAGAAATGTGTACAGAAAGTGTTGATTTTGTTCAGCAGGGACATTCTTTGTATGAAAGCAGAAGAATTTTACAGTATTCCTACGAATGTATCATTAATATGGATAGTTTAGGGAGAAAGGAGTATACCTGCCTAAAAGTATCATGTTGAAATTACCGTGGTCATTGATTTTCTTTCACCTTCCTCACAATCAAATATCAGTGGTGTATACAAAGTCTTTCTGGAGTTGAGGTGTTTGGGCACCATGTACCCCAAAGTACAGGACAATTACATAAGTATTATACAGCTTTTTTGGGGAAGGCAGTGTATGGGTCTAACAGCAACAAATTTAAATTTTAATGTGTCTTTTTCTTCTCAGTGAGATATCAGAAATGTACGCAATGACATTATTTTGGTGTGACAGGTATACAGGAAAAGAAATGCACTTACACGATTTTGAGTGACTACTGATTATGGTTTGTTGAAGGTGCAGTTACATATGTAACTACTTCACAGCAAAAAATTATGTACTCCTCTCAGAGGGGGCATATTTCATTGGGACACTGCATTATATTTTGATTATATGTGTCCAACAGCAACATGTTCAAATAAATCATTGTAGTAACTGTTTCCTTTCACTTTCTTCGTAAAGAAACAGAGGTGTGCAGAGAATGTTGCTATTTTTGGAGGGTAAGGGTGCACTGGCACTCTACATAAAAACATAGGAACAGACAAGACTGCCAAATAGAAACATTGTTTATTACAGGGAAATGTATTTTCTGCTACAGAAACTTGAAATACCTTACTGTGGCAGTTTTGTTTATCTTCTTCTGAATTACTTTAGAAGACTATGGAAAGTGGGCATCATATGTTTTTAGGGAGAGAAGTGATTTATAAAATGGCAAGGCCTTTTTATATGTTTTGAATTTATTTATTTATGCTGAAGAGGCACCATCTGTTCAAAGAACAATGTGGCTATGATATTTGTCATGATGTGACGAACTGCTGAACTCTCTTTGAAGGGGCACATTCTACTGGGACAGTGTGTCTTTTTTTGCCCAAGTCTGTTATCAGAAGTTCACAACTTTTTCAGCTGTAAAATACAGTGCAGTAACGGTCATATGACCATGCAACTAATCAATCAGGAATTTCAGAGGGTTTTTGTTAAAGTCTGGCATTATCACCAGTTTCTATTTGGTGGTTGTTTGACTACAGTTTGCTAAGCCAGGGAACGCTAATGTGTACCAAGTTCCTCATTAAACCAAACACAAAAAATAATTTTTAGTTGGCAAACACACTGACGGCATTTCTGTGTATACAGCAAAATATACATTCTGTGCACTTACAAAGATGTCTGTGTCCAGTAAAGTAGGCCTGGGATGCAGTTAGTGGACTTAGAATGGTACTCTTTTGTATTTCACACCCACATATCTTACAAAAATTCTCTCATTTTTTTTTTATTATTATAAACTGCCTTTTAATACAGAGAAAGTACGTTGAGTACACTTACCATAAATGTAGATGTTCGAGCGTATTCATTGTTGCAGTCATTACATTTGGGTAATCTGCTGGCAGGTTGCCCTCAGTTGGCCTGATTAACAATGTCTTGGGTCCTGCATCAGTTGCTGTCCCTTCTTCCATGACGTCAGGTCGTCAGGGGTATAAAAACATGCAGCTGATGCCATTACATCAGTTTTTCTTGCCACAGATGTCAGGTGCCCCCGAAATGGGGAGCAAATAAAATTAAAAACACAAAAATATACCTCCAACCAAAAGCAAATACACCAAAAGGGCTTTTAAGCATAGTAAAAGAAAGTAGAGGTATAGCCAGAGAAAAAAATAGGGGTCTGGAGGGAGGGTAACCAGGACTGCAACAGTGAATACACTCTAACATCTACATTAATGGTAAGTGTACACAACTGTACTATGTTCTTCGTGTTTCACTGTTGCAGTCATTACATTTGGGTAGATTCCCAAAGCTATGGTTGGGAGGAGGAAATTGTACAGCATTAGGACCAGCTAAAAGGCCCTGCAAGACTGCAGTGGCAAAGCCAGCTCTGGATTTATTGAAAAATGGTAAATTGTAATGTTTGGTGAAAGTATGAACTGAGCTCCAGGTAGCAGCTTCTAGAATATCCCTGGGTAAGAACACCTCTGAGAAAGGCTGTTGAAGTAGATGCAGCCCTGGTGGAATGGGATCTGATCCCCTGGGGGACAGTTTTTCCATGGTGCTTATAGCAGAAACGAATACAATAGCTTATCCATTTGGAAATGGTTCGCTTTGAAATAGCCTTTCCCTCTGCCCCTGCAGCAAATGCTACCAGCAGTTCAGATTTTCTGCTAGATTTAGTTCTGTTTAAGTAAAATCTATGTTGTCTGTGTACATTCAATGAATGCAAAATCTGCTCCCCCTTGTTCTGTGGATTGGGAAAGGAAGTTGGCAAATGAATGGTCTGAGTAAGAGCCACACTGGACACCACCTTGGGCATGAAGGATGGCTTGGTCCTGAGAGATACCCTGTCTGCATGAAAAATGATAAAAGGCTCCACTGCCATAAGAGCCTGTAATCTGGAAATCCTTCTAGCTGAAGTGACTACTAAAAGGAAAGCTGTTTTCCAGGAGAGAAATTTTAAGTCTGCAGTAGCAGCTGGCTCGAAAGGAGGGACAGTGAGTTTCTCCGATACAAAATTAAGGCCCCAGGCAGGGGTTGGAGCTCTCCTGGGTGGTCTTTAAGTTTCTGGCCCCTCTGAGATACTTCTTTAGCAGAGGATGAGAGAAGAGGGAAGGTTCTGTGTTGTAAGGAGCTGAAATGGCTGAGGTATGGATTTTTATGGAAGAAAAGGACAGGCCCTTCTGAAGCACCCCAGTTAAGTATTGCAAAATCTGAGGAATGTTGGGCACTGCTGTGCTTATCCCTTGAGATTGATTCCAGGCACAGAAACTTTTCCATTTGTCAGCATAAGATTTTCTAGTACTAGGTCTTCTCGCCTCCAAAACGACATCCATCACAGGTTTGCTGAGGGATGCCAAGGGTGAATTTAGGTGATTAGCCACGCTGCAAGATTCAAAGTTTGGAGCTGAGGGTGCAGAATATGGTTGTTCTGATGAGACAGTAAGGAAGGTGTCTGAGGTAGGTGCCCACGGTGCAATGTGTGACACACTGCGCAGGAGTGGGTACCAGTGTTGGCGAGGCCAGTCTAGAGCAATCAAAATCATTTTTGGTTTGTCCTGTTTGACTTTGAGTAGAAATTTGGAGAGCAGAGGCAGAGGGGGAAACGCATAGACTGATAGGTTTTTCCAGCTGAAGGACAGAGCATCCACTTTCCAGGCTTTTTTGTGAAGAGTTCTTGTGCAAAATTTGTCCAGCTGATAGTTCTGGGGTGAGGCAAAAAAATCGATGTCTGGGCTTCCCCATTTGCGTGTCAACATGTTAAAAATCCATGGTTCCAGGTTCCATTCGTGTGGGTCCATGAGATTTCTGCTTAGTTCGTCTGCCAGAGTATTCAGCTTTCCTGGCAGGAATTGAGCTTGTAGTTGTACTTGATAGCTCAAGGCCGTGTTCCACAATGTCATGGCTAGTCTGCAGAGGGGGGTATGAGTGTGCACCCCCCCTGCTTGTTTTACGTACCACATAACCATGGGGTTGTCCGTCTTTATCAGTAATTGTCCTGGATGAAGGTAGTCCTTGACGGCTGTCAGTGCATTCTGTACAGCTAGCATTTCTTTTTGATTTATATGAAGGTGCATTTGATTTGAGCTCCATTTTTCCCTGAATGCACTTCCCTGCCAGATGAGCACCCCATGCATAGTTTGATGAGTCTGTAGTTAGGGTTTGGGCGGCAGGGGGTGGTGTGAATGGCAGTCCCTGTTCTGATGGCAGGCCTCTGCCCACCATAGGAACTACAGTCACAGGCAAGGTATGATACGAATCATTGTTTCCAGGCTGTGACAATTTTGACTCCATAGGCTTTTTAAGTACCACTGAAGTTTCCTCATATGCAGTCTTGCATATGGAATTAGAAGAATGCAGGAGGCCATGAACCCCAAGGCTTGCAGTATTTGCCTTGCAAAAAGCAGGGTTTTTGTGGCCATCTGTTTGAAGTAAGTCACCAAATGAATTTGCTTTTCTGGCATAAGGAAAGCAATCTGGGCAGTTGTATTCAAGCTTGCACCCAGGAATGTAATTTTCTGAGAGGGTAGCAATTGTGATTTATTTTCGTTTATAGTGTACCCTAGACAAGTTGGAACCCTTTTTACAAACGCCAGATGTTTTAAGAATGTCCTTGCTTTCTGCCTGAATTAGACAGTTGTCCAGTTATGGATATATTTGAATATTTCTTTGCCTGAAAATGCAATTACTGGAGCCAGGCACTTTGTACAGACCCTGGGCGCAGCAGATAAGCCAAAGTGCAGTGCAGAGAACTGGTAATGCCAGTAGACTGCTTTGAAACAGAGGTATCGTCTGCAAGATTCCCTGACTGGGATATGCAGGTAAGCCTCTTAAATCTAGAGTTGCCAACCAGGCATCTTTGCCTAGCATAGAAAGTAACTGGGGAAGAGTCAGCATCTTGAATTTTGGAATGTCCAGAAAGGTGTTTAGAGTAGATAAGTCCAGAATTGGACGCCATGATTTGTCTTTTCTGGGTACCAGGAAAAGTCTTTAATAGAAACCTTGTCCCTTTTCCTCTTCTGGTACTAGTTGAATAGCCCCCATGCTCATGAGGGAAAGTACTTGTTTCTGGGCCTCTGAACGTTGATTTGAGGGCAGGTTTGGCCATCCGTTTGGAGTTGGCAACGTGTGGAAATGAAATCTGTATCCCTGGGATACTACATTTAAAACCCATTTGTCTTGGGTTATAAGTTGCCAGTTTTTGCATGAATAGACAGTTTTCCCCCCAAAGGGGTGGCTAAAAGGTAAGTGCTTGGTAAGTGTAGAGGGAAGTCACAGACTGCTTACCATAGGGAGGTGTCTTGTTGTTTCCAGACATGTAGATGTGGCACCCCATTGCTTTGTTCTGAAAGTCCCCTGGGAGTGAAACCTGGTGCCTTTGGAATGTCTGGGTTTGACTTGACTGGCTCTCAAAGGAACTGGAAAGGACCAGTTCTTAGTAGGCTAGTGCCTACTAAATCTTGGAGGTTGCACTTGTAAGAAATCTTTCACAGTTTGCATAGATTTAGCTTTATCTTCCATCTTTTTTAGAACTTCTTCAGCCTTATTACCAAAGAGACGGTCCTCTTGTAAAGGAGCATCCAACAATTTTGCTTTAACATGATCAGGCAGAGATTGCTCTTTGAGCCAAGAATGCCTACTTAGCACAGACCCAGTTACAGCAGCCCTGCAAGAAGCCTCCAAAGGATCAAAACCACATTGCAAAGTATGTTTTCCAACTTGTTCAGCTGAATGCAATAGATCCTGTAAATCTTTATTTTCCACACAGTCAGAAATCAACATCATTTTCTGTTTAAGCAGTCCCATGATATGCTGCTATTTTAGCATATGGAACTGACAGTTTAAAGTCCTGATTGCCAAGGTTGCAGAAGTGTCGACCTTCTTACCCCATCTATCCAGCGCCCCAGAATCTCTATCAGAAGGGTTAGGATTTTTAGCAGTAGAAGCCTTAATGCCCTTGGGGCCCTGAGAAATGGTTTCAAGATCCGCAACTGGATTTTTGAAAAGGAATTTGTGGGAGTCAGGAACTCTGTAGTATCTGTCTGGCTTACAAGGAGCCGGAGGCAGAGAATCAGGAGCCATACTAGATTCTGAAAACACATCAACAATGTCTAGAAACAGGAGGTATAGCCAAAGGCCTATGTTGAGGAAGAAGAAGAAAATCCCTAAGCCTCTTTTTAGATTCAGAAAAATCCTGACTTTTCCAGTGGAAATTTTCCCTTAAGAAATGTAAAGTTTCCCCAAAAGAAAAATCCTCAGAGGGAGAAGCAGAAGGAATGGAATCTTCTGCATCAGAGTCCTCATAAGTAGGTATAGACGATTCCTGTTCATTAGAAGAGTCAGAAGAAATAGAATCCTGTTCAGAAGATTCATAGTCAATGTCTTGCCTAGGCCTCTTAGAAGGGGGTGGTTGGCTACCCCTGATTAGAGTAATTAAATCTTCAGCCATTTTGATCATTTGTTTTTAGGCATAGGGGCCTGCACATGTGGCCTAGGAGTCATTTTTTAAGACATAGTCCGAGATTTTGGCCTTAATATTGAAGATGGCGTTGGTTTAATATACAAATCTGTAGGCCTGAATACACCCCCAAAAGCCGGTGCCTGCACAGCGGCTCCAGACCCATCCAAGGTGGAGACATCCGCGGGATCCACAACTGAAGTATCTCACAGCATACCAGACTCCGAATGGGTCTCAGTAGAGGTCTGCGAATCAGACGTAGCGGGTATCAGGGGCTGCAAAAGCGCCTCACTGAGTACCGGCGAACTGGAGACTGGCTTAGAAGTGTCGTCGGCAGTTTTGGACCTGTCTTTTTCTTTGCGTTTTTTAGGTATTCCGGTAGTCGGATTGCTAACCAACGTCATTTCTGGATAATTAAATCGTGAGCCAAAATATTTAGAAGCAAAAATGTACCAACGACGGACAGTGCATTGATTAAATAAAGCACAGAACCGACAGCAAGGTAGGTCGTGGTCAGGGCCGAGGCAAGGAATACAGTACAAATGAAAATCCTTATGAGGTATTTGCTTCCCACAAGTAATACAATTATTAACTTTTACTGACATTGGTAAGGAGCAAGAAAAGGTTTCCCCAATGGGGTACTTAGCTTTTTAGTTGAAGACTTCGGATCTGAAACTCTAAAACAAAAATTTCAGGAGTCGGTCGACCGGTACTTGCGAACTACTACTGGCACTGCGCGGCAAAAAAGACTGATGTAATGGCGTCAGCTGCATGTTTTATACCCCTGCCGACCTAACATCATGGAAGAAGGGACAGCAACCGATGCAGGACACAAGACTTTAATCCGGCTGACTGAGGGCAACCTGCCAGTGGATTACCCAAATGTAATGACTGCAACAGTGAAACACGAAGAAAGTACAGTTGTGTACACTTACTATAAATGTAGATGTTCGAGTGTATTCACTGTTGCAGTCATTACATTTGAGTTATCCTGCTGGCAGGTTGCCCTCACAGTTGGCCTGAATTCCAAAGTCTTGGGTCCTGCGTCGGTTGCTGTCGCCTCTTCCCTGATGTCAGGTCGTCAGAATATAAAAGATGCAGCCGACGCCAATTTATTTAGTTTTTCCTGCCCCAGATGTCAGGTGACCCAAAAAGGGTAGACTAAAAATATGTAAATAAAACATACATGCACCAAAATAAGCTTTACCTTCATCTATAAGCAAATACACCACCTAGGTTGTATAGATTAGAGAAGTAAAGATAAGTTCCAGCAAAAATAAGGGGGATGGCACCTGGACTGCAACAGTGAATACACTCGAACATCTACATTTATAATAAGTGTACACAACTGTACTATGTTCTTTGTGTTTCACTGTTGCAGTCATTACATTTGGGTTGAGTCCTAAAGCTATGGTTGGGGGGCTGGAGCTAAACAGCATTAGGAGCGAATATGAGGCCCTGCAGAACTGCAGTGGCAAAGCCTGCCCTGGATTTAGAGTAAAGAGGCAGATTGTAATGTTTTGTAAAGGTATGCACTGAACTCCAAGTAGCAGCCTCCAAAATGTCTTTGGTTTGTACTCCCCTGAGAAAGGCTGCAGAAGTGGCTGCAGCTCTGGTCGAATGTGGTCTAATGCCCTTAGGCACTGGTTTGCCATGCTGTGAGTAGCAGAAATGAATGCAGTGACCTATCCACTTTGAAATAGTCTGCTTGGAGATAGCCTTTCCTTGTGATGCTGTGGTATATGCCACTAGTAATTGCTCTGTCTTCCTGAAAATCTTAGCTTTGTTCAAGTAGAATCTAAGTTGTCGGTGTACGTCCAAAGAACGCAGCATTTTCTCCCCCTTGTTCTGTGGATTTGGATAAAAAGTTGGCAAATGAATTGTTTGGTTAAGGGCTACACTGGATATCACCTTAGGCATAAATGTAGGGCTTGTTCTTGGAGAGACCCTGTCTGGATAGAAACTGATAAAGGGTTCCACAGCCATGAGAACCTGTAGCTCTGAAACTCGTCTCGCAGAAGTTATTGCTAGGAGCAGAGTTGTTTTCCAAGATAAGAACTTTATGTCCGCAGTAGCAGCTGGCTCAAAAGGAGGTAAGGTGAGTTTTTCCAAGATATAATTGCGGTCCCCATGCAGGTATTGGCGTTCTCCTTGGAGGCCTTAAGTTTTTGGCTCCTCTGAGGTACTGCCTTAAAGGAAGAGAAAAGAGTGGTGGCTCTGTACTGTAATGAGCTGAAATGGCAGAGGCATGGATTTTAATTGAAGAAAAAGATAGGCCTTTGTCCAGCATCTCAGTTAAATATTGCAAAATCTGACGAATATTTGGGACAGCTTTATCAGTTCCTTGAGCTTGGTTCCAAGCACCAAAATCTCTTCCATTTCCCAGCATAGGATTTTCTAGTACTAAGCCTTCTGGTTTCTAAAATGACATCCATCACAGCTTTACTGAGAGGTGTAGTTTGTATGGCTACATTATCCGCCATGCTGCCAGGTTTAGGGTCCTGAGTTGGCTGTGCAGAATCTGATTGTTTTGCTGGGACAGTAAATGAGGTATCTGAGGTAAGGTCCAGGCTGGGCATTGGGACAAGTTCCTTAAGATCGGATACCAGTTCTGGCGTGGCCAGTCTGGGGCAATCAGAATCAATTTTGGTTTCTCCTGCCTGACCTTTAGGAGTACCTTGGGGAGGAGAGGTAGTGGAGGAAAGGCATATAATGATAGGTTTGTCCAGGTGAAAGATCAGACGTCCACTTTCCAAGCTTGTCTGTGATAAGTCCTTGCGCAGAATCTTTTTAGTTGATTGTTTTGAGGGGAGGCAAATAGATCTATGTCCGGGCGTCCCCATTTCATTGTTATCATGCTGAAGATTTGTGGATCCAGGTGCCACTCGTGGGGATCCATGAGGTTTCTGCTTAGTTCGTTTGCCAGAGTATTTTCCTTTCCTGGCAGGAATTGTGCCTGCAGATGAACTTGGTAAGTCAATGCTGTGTCCCATAAAGTCATGGCTAGTCTGCACAAGGGATAAGAATGAGTGCCCCCCTGCTTATGTACCACATGACCATGGTATTGTCTGTCTTTATCAGTAGTTGTCCCGGATGAAGTAGGTCCTTGAAGGTTGTCGGGGCATTTTGAACAGCTAGCATCTCTTTTTGACTGATATGTAGATGCTTTTGGTTTGTGGACCAGGTGCCCTGAATGCCTCTTCCTGCCATGTGTGCCCCCCCAAGCATAATCTGATGCATCCGTCGTTAGGCTCTGCCTGGCTGGAGGTAGTGAGAATGGCGGTCCCTTGTTTTGGTGACAAGCCTTTGCCCACCATCAAAATTCCTGTTGCAGGCAGGGAATTAGAGTAATCATTGTTTCCAGACTGCGGCAATGTTGTGTCCAGACACTTTTTAGGTACCATTGAATTTTCCTCATATGCAGTCTTGCATATGGAATTAGGAAGATGAAGGATGCCATGAAACCCAAAGCCTGCAGAATTTTTCTTGCAGATAACTGGGCCTTTGTTGCCATTTCCTTGAAATAGGTAGTCAGTAGCCTTTGTTTGTCTGGAGTGAGATAAGCCATCTTGGCAGCTGTATTTAAGCTTGCACCCAGGAATATTATCCCTTGAGAGGGTACTAGTTTTGATTTCTTTTTGTTGACTGTGTACCCTAGGCATGTTAAAAGTCTTATCACAAAAGTCAGATGCTGTAGTAGAATGTCCTTGTTCTCTGCTTGTATGAGGCAGTCGTCCAAGTAAGGATATATTTGTATTCCTCTTTGTCTGCAGTAAGCAATTACTGGTGCCAGGCACTTTGTGAAGACCCTGGGCGCAGTAGATAAGCCAAAGGGCAGTGCAGAGAATTGGTAATGCTTTGAGCCAACCTTGAATCTGAGGTATCTTCTGCATGATTCTCTGATTGGGACCTGCAGGTATGCCTCTTTTAGGTCTAAAGTCATGAACCAAGCCTTGCTGCCCAGCATGGGCAGAAGCTGCTGTAAGGTCAACATCTTGAATTTTGGTACATCCAGGAAAGTGTTTGGAATAGATAGGTCCAGTATTGGTCTCCATGCTTTGTCCTTTCTGGGTACCAAGAACAGTCTTGAGTAAAATCCTTGTCCCTGCTCTTGCTGCGGCACTTGTTGAATAGCCCCCATGTCCATGAGAGCTGCGACTTGTTTCTGAGCCTCTGCCCATTTATTTTTTGGCAGGTCTGGCCAACCGTTTGCCCTTCGCAGGGTATGGAAATGAAACTTGTAGCCTTGTGACACTATGTCTAGAACCCTTTTGTCCTGGGTTATAATGTGCCAATTTTGAGAAAAAAGTGCTAGTTTTCCCCCTAAATGTGCTGCCAGAAGTTAAGTGTTTGGTGTAGGCAGGGGGAAGTCATTGGGACTGTTTCCTGTATGGTTGTGATTTGTCGTCTCCACCTTTGGAGGTAGAAGCACTCCACTGCTTAGACCTGTAGGAACCTAACGGCTGTGATCTGCCTCTAGGGCATCTGGATCTGCCCCTTTGAGGTCTGTCTGAGACTGGAAAGGACCAATTCTTTGTAGACCAGTGTCTGCTAAATCTAGGTGGCTGTACCTGTAAGAAATCCTTGACCGTTTGGCATAGATTTAGCTTTGTCCTCCATTTTCTTTAACACCTCTTCTGCCTTAACACCAAAGTATCATGTTGTAAAGGAGCATCTAATAATTTTGCTTTAACATGGTCAGGCAGATTTTGTTCCTTTAACCAAGCATGCCTCCTAATGACAGAACCTGTAACAGCGGCCTTGCAGGAGGCCTCCAGAGAATCAAACCCACATTGCAAAGTATGCATTCCAACTTGTTCAGCTGCATGCAATAAATCCTGCATTTCTTTGTTTACTGCACATTCAGAATTTGCCATCATTTTATGTTTAAGCAGTGTCATTATATATTGCTGATATTTGAGCATATGAAACTGGCAATTTAAGGCCCTTATAGCCAAAGTAGCAGATGTGTAAATCTTTTTTTCCCCATCTATCCAGTGCCCTAGAATCCCTGTCAGAGGGGGGTAGGGTTTTTTGCAGTAGAAGCCTTGACCCCTTTCGGACCCTGAGAAATAGTTTCTGGGTCTGCAGTAGGGTTTTTGAAAAGGAATTTATGAGAGTCAGGGACCCTGTAGTATCTGTCCGGCTTAACAGGAGCTGGAGGTAAAGAGTCAGGGGTCAGACTAGACTCCAAGAACACATCATCTACAATGTCTAACAGGTGGAATAGCTAGAGGCCTGTGTTGAAGTCTCTGAGCCTTTTCTTAGATTCTGAAAAATCTTGGCTCTCCCAGTGGAAGTGCTCCCTCATGGTATGTAAGGTTTCCCCAAGAGAGTAGTCCTCAGGAGGAGAAGCTGAAGAAATTGATTCTTCAGCATCAGAATCCTCATGGGGGGGAAGAGAATATTCCTGATCAGAAGAGGAATCAGAAGAAATGGAAACCTGATCTGAAGATTCATAGTCTGTCTCTTGCCTAGGCCTCTTATTAGGAGGGGGATGGGAACCCCTGATCAAGGTAATTAAGTCTTCGGCCATTTTGAGCATCTATTTTTTGGGCATGGAGGCCTGTCCTTGTGGCTGGTGAACTTGCTTCTTTGTCTTTAAAGGTGTTTTAGTCTTTGAAGTTGGTTTAATATATAATCGTTTAGGTCTGAATACACCCTTAGAAGCCGATGACTGCTCAGCGGCTCCGGACCCATCTGTGGGAATAATCTCCGAGGCTCCAATACCTTGAGTTTCCTGCGGCCTGGCCGACTCCACGTGGGAGTCGGTAGCGGCCTGCGACTCTAAAGTAGTGGGCGTCAAGGGCTGCGAAAGCGCCTCACTGAGAACTGGCGAACTGGCGACTTGCTTAGGAGAAGCTTCGTCGTTGGTTTTGGACCTCGGTTGCCTGTCTTTTTCTTTGTGTTTTTTGTGAACTCCGGTAGTCGGATGGCTATCCGACGACATTGTCTAATTAAATCTTCGCCCAAAATAGCTTAATGCCAAATCGTACCGACACTTAATAGTGCGTTGGTTAAATCTAGCACAAAACCAACAACTAGCAACGTCGTGGTCAGGGCCTAGGCAAGGAATACAGTAAGAATGAAAGTCCTTATGAGGTATTTGTTTCCCACAAGAAATACAATTATTAACTTTTTCTGACATCTGTCTCGAGCAAGAAAAAAGTTTCCCCAACGGGGTACTTAGCTTTTAATGAAGACTTCAGATCTGAAACTCGAACACGAAAATCTCGGGAGTCGGCCGACCGACACTTGCGAACTGCTTCTGCTTCTGGCACCGCGCGGCAAGAAAAACTAAATAAAATGGCGTCGGCTGCATCTTTTATACCCCTGACGACCTGACGTCAGGGAAGAGGTGACAGCAACCGACGCAGGACCCAAGACTTTGGAATTCAGGCCGATTGAGGGCAACCTGCCAGCAGGACAACCCAAATGTAATGGCTGCAACAGTGAAACACAAAGAACATCATCCAAGAGATGGAGTAAGTCCAGTAATATACCAAAAACCCAAAACACACTGGTCAAAAACCAAAAGGCACAAAGTACAGGCAGGAAACTCCTGAATACTGTAGAAATCGGTCTGATTTCTACAGTATTCAGGAGTTTCCTGCCTGTGTTTTGTGCCTTTTGGTTTTTGTCGAGTGTGTTTTGGGTTTTCACCTTTTAATACAGCTATTAAAAGTGCTTGAGGGTGCTTTTGTGCTTACAGTTTGGCACAATATGAAAGTTATATACTTACCATAACAATAGATACATGTTCTCACTTTCATCCAATTAAATTTTTGAGTTGCTGGATCTAATTGGACCTGACCTCGGTGCCTTTTTCTAAAGTTGTGGATCCGTGGCTCTCACTCCTCACCTAACCATAATTTCCTCTTCAGTAATTTACATCAGATCGAGTTTGCCGATTTGCAGTTAAAAAATTTGATTCCCACCCACAACTGAAGAAACCTTTGGATGTCATAGTTGAGAGACATACTAATAACCACAGAAAAGTTGCTGTGTCTTTCGGCTTTTCCCGGTTTGGGGTTGCCACAGCGGAACTCCGGTCCGCTAATGATTGGCAGTAGATTTTTACGTGCAGAGTTGCCAACTCTGACGCACAACCTTCAATGAAGGTACGCCCATTCACGCATGTCTCCACACAGAAGACGCTTTAGCTGAGAATCGAACAGGACGTCTTACTGTGAGGCGACAACGCTACCGCAGCACCACCACCGCAGTTAATAACCACAGAAAAGTAAAAAAAGACATTTTAACAGTCAGGGTCTTGGCTGAGGTTTGCCCGGTCATCTGAGAGTGACAATACTGGAAAGAGGGACAGATGCTGAACCAAATGAAAATAAGACAACTTGTATAAATAGTTATGGTAAGAACAAAACTTTCGTATCAGATGCTTTTTTTTCCTGATTAGATGTTTGGGACAAATTCCCAAGCTGTGAAAAGCCCCTGGGTGGCTGCAAAGAAAGATATTCCTCAGAACAGTAGAACCAAAGGAGGAACGTGCTCTGGACTGCACATCCAGTTTTGTAATGAGATACTATGTGAAACATGGACCATGTTGCTGCTGTACAAATGTCATCAATGGGAACTCTCTTCACAAATGCTGCAGAAGTAGCTATTGCTCCTGTGGAATGGGCTTTTGGTTTCGTATGGAGGGGAAAACCCCAGTCATTATAAAACAAAAGATGGCCACCTTATTTGGAAATAGTGACTTCTGACTTTTTACAAGTTTTGCTTTAGAGAAGGATACGAATAGTTAATCTAACTTTCTGATATCCTTGGTTTGATATAAACAGAATCTGAACTGAGTGTGAGCATCTTGCGTGCAATAAGAAAAATGGTCTTCTATGAGAGATGCTTGAAATCTGACAAACCTATTTGTTGAAAGGGTTTTTTGCGTTATGGCTTGAAGCATGATAGTGATGTCTGATGGGGAAAATGGATCCCTGATTGGGGGTCTGATTAAGAAAGCACCCTTGATGGAGGCGTTGGAGATTTTAAGAGAGGTTACTGAGGTGTTATTAAGCCCTACGTGAAAATTTGATAAGGTGGCCATCTGCACCTTGACGGTGGATAAACTAGACCCTTTCTGAAAACATTCTGACAGGCAGTATGCTGGTTTTGGACAGTCATCTTTTAACCTTATGAAGATCTATGCAACAAGAAACCAGCAGATTTAAATACAGCAAAAACTGTGAACACAGATCATAGAAACAATAACAGTTAAAAAAAAAAAAAAAAAAGA
Organism: Protopterus annectens; assembly: GCF_019279795.1. Taxonomy (NCBI): domain Eukaryota; kingdom Metazoa; phylum Chordata; order Ceratodontiformes; family Protopteridae; genus Protopterus; species Protopterus annectens. The sequence goes on along the minus strand of NC_056742.1, from coordinate 112,972,979 downwards.
GAGAAAAGGGCACATATTGGGAGGCACAGTGGTGCAGCGGTTAGCATTGTCACCTCACAGCAAGAGATTATTCAGTTTGATTCTCTGCTGGGGTGCCTTCTGTGCGGAGTCTGCATGTCCTCCCTGCATTCGCGTGGGTTTCCTCAGGGTGCTCTGGTTTCCTCCCACGAGTGTTTCTCCATGGGCCTCGGCTGAAAATGGGCTCTGTCAAGGTCAGCCTTTCCTGGTAAACAAATGTTAAATAAATAAAATTAAGTAAAATTTTCAGTTACAATGACACTAGATGCTACAACTGCAAGACTTTTCAAACAACCAATGGCAAAGCAAAAAAAAAAAAAAAAAAAAAAAACATTTTGACAGTGCACTTTTGAGTATTATTCCAATGTCACTGACAAAAACGGTGAGATGTCAAAAGTGATGAGGGTGAGCTTGTGGGAGTCCGATAAATTTTAAAGGACAAACAACCCTTTGGGGAAGGAAAACTATTCAAACACCCTACTCATGGTCTGCCTTGAAGACTTTTTTTTTTTTTTTTTTTTTTTTTTATTTAAGCACATATTTTTCTAATTTTCAGAGCTACTACTGATAGAGTTTTAGCATTCTAGGTTACATTTGTCAGACAGTACTGACAGCAGTAAGACTAAAAATTGTAATTTGCAGTTAAGCTAACAACCACACAAGTTAACATTCAAGTGGACAAGTATGAAATCACGCACTAACCGATATAAAATGATGAAATGACAGAAGGGGCACAGAAGATGTTACACAAGCAACAAAAACAAAATATTGAGAGTACATTGCAAGTCAAATGGATATGAAAATAAGCAAACTAAAATTTCCTGCAGGTGCAAGAGATTAAGGATCGTAAAAAATTAAGCAAGATTAATTGTATCAATAAGATAAATATCAGCGATCTAAACTACAAATATCACAATTGAAAAATGCAGTAATAGTAAGGTGAAATATAAATAAACTGACAGGAAATGAATTCACATAAACAAGTAGATAAATTCTCTCTACATGTTTGACTCCGTATGCTTACCACCAATCACACGTTCAATTGCTTGTTCAAAGTGCTTCTCAGTGATGGCCTCCTGTAAATGACGAGCGGCAATTAGTGCTGCTTCATTGCAGACATTGGCAATATCAGCTCCTGAAAGATCGGAAAAAGAAAAAAATTAATATATTGAACTTTGCAAATTACAGAACATTGGATATATCAGAATCTTGTTAAAGATGGACACCAAATACAAAAATCCACCTTTCACACTTTGTTGTCCAATTCACAATGTTACTGTTGCACAACACAGAATATTTTCATATGCATGCTCAGTTAGGCATGGGAAATGATGACAAGAGCTCCTTGATCGAACGGTGCTGGAAAGAATAATGCACTACAAGTCGATGCTTTTTAAATTACAGTTAAAAATCTGGTGATCAGTAAACATAAAAATGCAAGTATCCTGAAACTGATACTGCAGTAACACCTCAAACATGTAAAAATCAACATAAACAAGTAGCTGATCTAGCATGGCACCTAGAAACATGAGTAAGTGGTACAAATACATTGCGCAAACAGAAGATAAATGTCACAGCTAACATTTCAGACATTGGGCTTCTTCAAAGACAACTTGAAATTCAAATATAACAATTAACAGAAAGATAAAGAACATTATGCATATGTGCATAAGAGCATGCGCTTGCACAAAAACAGGGGTGTGGCAGTGAAAGAAAGTGTAGAAGAGGTCAGCTAGACAGAAGAGAATTAAGGAAAATGATCATACGACAATAGGTAGACAGAACAATAGCTCGCAAGGAGCTGCAGTGTGATTTAATCATCAAAGCACGGGAAAAATAGGTATGAAAGGGATTAGTGGAAAAAACAAGAATGTTATACACTTACAATATAAAATGACACTAGAATAAACTATAAAAGTTGTGTACTTACCACAACATTTCAACTGTATTGTGGATTTTTCATTTCCCCTCACATACGAGTTCGGATCCAAACCATTGGATCCAACTTGGCCGTTAGTAAGCTCGTGGCAACTAAAAAGCTCTTGGACAATTCTCCTTACCCACACTGCAGCTCTCCCTGTAACCTCAGATCTTGTTTGCTAGGATTACTCCTAGAAGGAAATAATACAGAAATAAATTTTTATATGAAATGATTGCAATTCTAAGGAAACCATTTCTGGACTATGGAGAAGCTAAAAGGAGCCATAAATTATACTTCCTGTTCTACCAAAAACAACAGGTTGGGGGCTTGGAGGGAGGGGTTGTGAGAGGAAATGAAAAATTGACAATACGGATGGAATATTATGGTAAGTACATAACGACTTTATCTGATATTGTTAATTTTTCATTTTGTTTTCACATATGGGACAGATTCCCCAGCTATCGTCATCCTGGGTGGATTAACAGAAAAATATTCCTTACAATCATCGAACCAAAGGAGGCTCTTCCCCTGAAGACCAAATACAACTTGTAATAAAAGTGAGAAAGGTATGGTGATTTGCCCAAGTGGCCACTACACACATGTCATCCATGGATGCATTATTCTGAAAAACTGCTGAAGTAGCCATGGTCCTGGTTGAATGAACCTGAACAGGTCTAGAAAGAGCTACACCTTGTCTGGTGTAGATGAATGTAATGCAATCAGATAGCCATTTTGCTAGATTAACCTTGGACACTGGTAGCCCCTTTCTAGCACTGGAAAACAAAATGAACAATTGATCTGCCTTACTAAATTCTTTCCCCCTGTGCAGATAAAAATGTAATTATCTATGGACATCCAATAGACACAGTACATATTCGCCTTTATAAGTAAAGTACACGGGCAAGTTAACAGTCTGATAGATACTAGTCTCTGGAACAACTTTAGGTAAAAAGGAGTTGGTGCGCAATGAAACCCTGTCTTTATGAAAAATCAGTTATGGGGCAGGGAGAATAAGGCCTGAATTTCTGATATTCTTCTAGCCTAAGTAATGGCTACTAAGAAAATGGTGTTCCAAGACAAAAAGTTTACATCACATGTCACTGCAGGTTCAAATGGGGGTTGAACTATAAAACTTAGCACCAAGTTAAGGTCCCAAGGAGGAGAGGGATCTTTGTGCAGCGGCCTTAGTAAGAGAGTCCCTTTCAAGAAGGTCTTGCAAAGCTTGTTTGAAATTTGAGACAACTTATCATTCCCAATGTAACAAAAAAAAAAAAAAAGAGGTAGCTGCTAACTGCACTTTGATGGTAGAGGCCGCTGATCCACTGTCAAAAAGGTGAGCTAAAAATTCTAAAACGGAGTGAACAGGAGCTGTGTAAGGATCTATATCACACTGCTGAGTCCAGATTACAAACCTCCTCCATTTGCTCCTATACAGCTTTTGAGTGGATTGCTTACAGGATGATATCAAAATATGACGAACTGGGGAAAAAAGAGCACAAGTTGTCTGGCTATAAATGGAATTGGAGAAACCAAGCCATCAGTTTGAGGTTGGACAGCTTGGGATGAATCATTCCTGTCAGGTATGACAGAAGGTCTGGAGTGAGTTCTAAAATCCAGGGTTCTTCCCGTAAATGAGACCAAAAGAAGGGAAACCAGATTTGTCGAGGCCAAAACAGAGCGATGAGGATTACTGTTCTCTTCCACCAGTTTGCTTTCTGTTGAAATTTGGAGATTAAGAGGGTGAGGGGAAAGGCATAAAGGAGAACAGGAGGCCAGTCATGAATGAGAGTGTCCCTCTGGGACTCCTGGTTGGGGGATTTAGGGCAAAGTAGCTGCTGCAGTTGTTGTTCAGAAGGGATGCAAAAAGGTCACAGCAGGGTTAGCCCCATTTGCAGAAAATCTCTTTGATTATGTCCTGATTGTGGGACCACTCGTAAGGCATAAGAATGGATCTGCTCAACTTTTCCCGGAAAGTGCGCTGCTACAAGAAAGCGGTTGGATGAGGATATCGCCCATTGCCACACTCTTAGCACTTCTCGACACAGCGGGTATGATCTAGTTCCTCCCTGTCTATGTACCAGACTACAGACATGTTGTCCAACTGAAATCTCCACTGTTTCCAGGGGAAGAACAGCTTGAAATGCCTGCAACGCTAGTAGCACTGCCCTCATCTCCAGGACGTTTATGTGTAAAATGGCCTCATCGGGAGACCAGGTGCCTTGAACTGTCTTCCCCAGATAATGCTACCCCACCCTATCTGGGAAATGTCCGTGGTCACTGTGGCCTGAGGATGTGGGAGAAGAAAGGGTCAGCTCTGATACCGGATCTGAATGAATCCACGATGATAGGGCTGTTTTGCAAGCATTAATAATGAGTACCTGGTAAGACATCGGTTGCTGGATAATTGCCCACTGTGAAACCAGAAGCCATCGCAGTAGCTGCATGTGAAATCTTGCCAACAGGACTAGCAACTGCCACTGAGCCTAAAGCCTGTAAGACCTGATGGGCTGCTATCTCCTGTTCTGAAGTAGTGTGAGTGTTTGGCGTCTGAGCATTAGCACTCTGGATTATGGAAGTCTTTCAACCATCTGATTTGTGTCCAAAATTGCTCCTATGAAATGATTTTTTGAGCTATGACACAGAGTTGGAATTGCCTAAACATAGCAAGGCCTTGCTGTGTCTAATTATGATGGCTGCCAAAAAAGCAATAACTACAAAATGGAAATCAAAGTCTAAACCAACTTTACTAAAAACAACTGGAACTGGGATCTTTAGAAAGGGGTAGGATTAAATTACACAGGAAAAAATGGGAAATGTGGGACATGCAGAGTAGGAATGATGTTTATAAGAAGGCAGGATCTGAATGCAATGGCTGACTGGCAATGACTGGTCATATTAAAAGTGATGCATAATGTTTGCAGCTACAGTTGTGTTGGCACGGTTCGTTAGGTATAATGTTTCAACTGAGATTGTGCCGCTATGACTTATTTTCATTTAAATAAATGTAAGATTGTCTGTGTCACAGATGATAATTTAATAAAGATGTTTTTTGGAAAAAAAAATCCTCCTATGAACTTCAGTGTTTGAGTGGGTTCAAAGTGTGACTTTTTGTAAATTATTGTTATGCCTAGTTCTGTACAAACTTGGATAACAGTGTCTCTTGCCCGAATAAGTAGATGCCTGGTTAGGGCAGAAATGAGCCAGTCATCCAAATAGGGAAACACATGGAATCCTTGTCATCTCAAGTGAGCTGCTACCACTGTCATGCATTTGATAAACATTCTGGGGGCTGTGGTGAGACCAAAGGGCAGTGCACTGAACTAGAAATGACTGGCTCCCAGCCAGAAGTGTAAATACCTTCTGGATCGCCTGCCCACTTTTATATAGTGGTATGCATCCTGAAGGTCTATGGAGCACAACCAGCCATCCTGTTCTAAGAAAGGAAGTATGGACTGTACCGTGACTATTTGGAACTTGTGGCATCAAACTGACTTGTTTAATCTGCTGAGATCCAGAAATGGTCTCCAGTCCCACGTTTTCTTTGGAACTAAGAACCTTGAGTAAGTTCTGAATTGTCTCTGATCTGGGGGGACCTCTTGGATGAGACTTTTGTCCAGCAGTTTCTGAATTTGGATAACTCTGATCCCTTTGACTGGGTGGAACGTCAAGGATTCTTCTGTTGGGGGGGGGGGGGGGTCTTTGAAGAATGGAATTCAGTATCCTCCGGATATTATTCTCTGCACCCATAAATCTGTGTTTATTTTCAGACAGGCTCTCCAGTGCAAAGACAGATGACCATTGATTGTCTCCAGAGGAGGCAATCAGGCTTTCATTCAGGAGAACTGGAAAGGTCTTCCAAAGAAAGGTTCTCTAGACCCCTGGTTCTCCAGGCCTCCTCTGCCATGAGGATGGCAACTTTCAGAATTGTTCCTCTCTCTGCCCATGGGGGAACTCTCTCCATGTGTGTCCTGGTAAGACTCCCGTGATTTTTTTAAACACATTTTGCCACCTCCTCTCTGACCTTTAAGGTATGGTCTCTTAGGGGTGGAAAAAATGTATGCCCATGGGAGAAAGGGTCTTACCCACCTTCTCACACCTGGATAATGCATCTTTGACCTTTGGGCCGAAAAGGGACATTCTGTCAAACTAAGTGTTGATAAAAGAAGAATTAAAAGGCTCTGCAAAGTCGCGCAAGTGCATCCAGGCATCCCTTCTCATCGATTTGCTGGAACCAGATGCTCTACTTGTTACTTTGGCTGCATGAGTGATGAGCCTCATGGAAGAGTTAGCTACAGAATTGTAGGGTTGTCAGCTGAGAAGCTTCTCTCAAACTTCCTCAGCTACCGCTCCTTCAAGGGTATCTGAGAGCTCTTTGATCAGATCCTTTTGTAGCCTAGTGAAATAGGAAGGGTACTGCAAGGCAAATGTTGCTGAAGAAAAGACTCTCTTTCCGCATCTATCCATCATCCTGGAATCTTTATTTGGTGGATGAATAGTGAAACTCTCTTCTGATAGTTCCTTTTTAGTAACTGCTGCCACAACCATGGCACTATTGAAACCCCTTTTGTCCAAAAAGCTTTGTTGGTTGGTGCTGTAATAATTTTGTTTGGTCTCAGGGCAGTTGGCTCAATAGAACCTGGGCTCTCCCACCCCCTGTTGAGAGATCATGTCCATGAGCTCATCGGCGGGAGGAGTGACCCAGGAGGTAGACTTGTCTGGATCCAAAGGCCGCCAGGTACACAGACTCCTCAGGTTAAGGATTACTGGACTGCCAATCACCTATTTGTTTTAAAATCTCCAAGATGTCCCCAAAAGAAACATCCTTGGGAGGTAACCATGGGGATCCTTCTTGCTCATCGAGGTCAGTGTCTTCTGTGGCCAACTTCACTGAGGAGTCCAAATGCTTCCTCTGGCAGGTCCTCTTCCAAGGGACTGCCTCAGTGGTATAGTCTGGGGAGGTATCAGAAGAGGCAGGGGTACCCCAAAGGCTATCCTGAGGCCTAAGGTCCCGCTGTCCCCGTGGTACGTCCTGGTCACAAAAAGTGCGCAAGGGATGTAGATGGGACTGAGCATCTAAGGGGGGAGGCAACTTCCTAGTTGCATAGGCAGATACATCCCTCTTCAGAGCCCCAAAAGCTGACTGCTCCTGAGTGGAGAGAGAGTCCGTCTTTGATGAGCCATGTTTGTGGGAAGGAGTGCTCTCATGCTCCGGAGACAGCTCCACCAGGGTTGAAGCCAGCACTGAACTCACCTGAGTGGAAGCCCAGAAATGCACAGACTGCCCAGAGGATCTGGGAATCGACTGCACTCTAGGTCCACCAGGCACTTTATGGCTCCGAGAGTTCTCTGGCTCCAAGAAGGCCGAAGAACTCAGAGCAAATACCTGACCCGAGGAAAAAGAAATCTTCAGATACGAGCAAGAAGTTTCTGGGAGTTTCAGATCAGAGAGCTCCTAGACTTGCCCTGAAGCCAGAGGAGGAACCAAATGGGGAGTGGATGGCCTGGATAGACTTAAGACCATTTGGGTCAAAGCAGAGGTGGACCTAGTAATGCCCTGCGCCCACAAAATTTTCTGGACCATCCATTCCACATCTTCTTTTGTAAGGCTTCTAGTAAAACGGGAAGAAGCAGCAGAAGGAGATCTTGGTCTGCTTAGAAAAGGAGACAGTACCCTTGAAGGTAGAGGTTCCACAGAAGGGAAGTACCAAGTCTTTGGCAGGGAGGTTATAGGCTTGAACGGGGTGGAGACCGGATCTGACCGCAATGGCCCTGACCTATCCAGGTCGGAGAGAATCACAGCGGAAGGAGTCGAATCTTAGGACAAAGTACTCAGTGCCGAAGGCCCCAATCGAGTCACTGAGTTGGAAGGTTTGTAAGATTTAGATCTCGACTCAGAGGGATCTGATGGAGCCAAGGAAGGTCTCCTCTTCCCTCTATCAGAAGATATAGAGGCAAAAGAAGCAGGGCTGGATTTAGCCACATATATTTAGGGGTACCACCAAAAATGGCCTCACTAAAAGTAGCTGGTAATAACCACCTGAGAATAAGTTTATTCTTCCTTTCAACCAGAGCCTGGTGGTTAACGGAATGACAGATCGTAAGTCTTCCTGCAGATGGTGGGGGCCCAGGCAGTACAAACAGTGTGTGTGAGTCACTATACGGCATTGTATGACCACACTTAGCACATTTCTTGAAGCCCGCGGGCTCATCTTGTTTTTCAGCCATGGTAAGAAAAGAGAAGGCTGACAGCATACAGGCAGACATGCCTACAAGCAGTAAGGGAAGGAAAAAAATATATTCAAGTAAGGAACTTTATTTATTTTTTTTTTTTTAACATAAAATACTTAGGAAAGGACAGAAAAGCTACTAACGATAGTAGAGCAGATACCGCTTAGGGTATAAGGGAAAGAAAAGTAACCTAATAAAAAAATGATTAATGTGGGTAAAAAGGTTTAAAGAGATAAAAGGACCGAAACTACATTAACTACACAGAAAAAAAGAATTATCTAAAGAAAGATTGAGAAATTTGAAAATATCACCTAAAAACATACATGAGCTAACAGTTAGACCATGTCTTCGCAAAGCAGCAAACTAGATCTGAGGCAATAGGGAAAGGTGTACTGTGGGTAAGGGGAAGTGTCCAAGAGCTTTTTGGTTGCTACAAGTTAGTAATGGCCAAGTCGGATTCAATGGTTTGGATCCAAACCCATATGGAAGGACAGAATGAAAAACTGACAATATCAGATCAAAACTTACATAAACACATCAGGGAATATCCAAAAGATACTGTGCCAATGACAGGCAAGTTACACATCAGAAATTAAACAAACAATTGACAAGTAATTTGACAGCATTTTACTGATGATGTAAGAATGTGCAAAACAGTATGAGTAATTCACTGAGACCATTACTGGCACATATAGAAGACTGTCCCATAATGGCCCTTACAAATCTTGGAAGTATGAAGACGTGTTTAAGCAGTAACAAACTCTTATTAGAGGTGAGATGACAGGCATATGGTTACGTTATCAATGGTGTACCACAAGGCTCAGTGCTTGATCCTATACTATTTGGAATTTTTTTCTCAAACCTGCAGGTAAGCATATCTAGCCTGCCTTGATCTAAATTTGTAGAATTTGTAGACAACTGTTAACTGGGTGCTGTATTTGATCTTCCACCGACTTACAGTTGCTCCAGCTAGGGTTGCCACTTATCAATTTTTTTTCCGGACTATCCGGAAATCAAATTGATTGTCCAATAGTCTGGAAAACACTGTACAAACTCCGGTATTGTTTCAAAAAAGGAAACGGACTGAGTTTGTTAAATCAGATTTACTATGTTTTTTTTTTTTTTTACAAAAAAGCATAGTAAATCGGCTGAAAGCAGGCACCAGGAATGGAAAATGAGGGCATTCCCATCTGCTGATGTCACAGTGATGTCACAAAACGGGCAGAATGTGGGTGGGAGATGGGGTGGGAATAGGTGGGGTTACGGGTGATGCGAGGAGTGTGGCCTTACTCCGGTTTTAGCCACAATGAAAGGTGGCAACCCTAGCACTAGCATGGGTTAGACATTGACAGCAACTGGTTCAAGGACAATGACCTCAACGTACTAATGGAAAAATATAGTACTGTTCATGTTGGTAAACAAAACATCTTCCAATACTATAGAGTTGACTTACTGCTTCAATCAGACACTGTTGTAAGGGATCAAGGCAACCTTGTTGGCAAGTCCTTATATTTTCACCATCATGTCTCCACAGTAGTTTGAAAGGCTTTCTATTTGGCTCATCTAATTTTGAAAGGTATCTCCTCTAGAGCCAAAAAAAAAAACAACTTCCACTTTACTCCTATCTTATCAGACTCATTATAGGAGTATGCCCCTTTTGGCATTTACTTGTCTAAAACATTCCACTCCGCTTAAGAAACCTCAGAGACTACAAACCTGAAAGTTCAGTGGTCTCAAAAAATCCTAGTTATCAGGATATAATGGTAGCACTCTATCTGTACTTGGTTTCTTAAGGACTCCTTCTTGAGGATCTGTGTCAAGCCTTTCAAGCCATGAAAGATCCAACCCTTTCTAAATGTCCTATTCTTTCACAGAAAAAAATGATGCCTCAAACACTCAGTTACAGGAACTAAACTTCATCAAGAGATGAAACAGACATGTTGGCATGGTAAATCCATCTTTCTTTATATTCCCAATCTCTGCAAGAAACTTCCACTACATGTCACACACAGTAGCACCGTTGCCATATATTTCAGGGTAAACCTAAATAACTGGATAAGCAGCCTTAAATTCTCCCTCATTCTATCCTTAAATTCTCCTTCATTCTATCCTGTACTGCCCTCCTTGAGGCTGAAGGGAAGTTCCAAAAATAGGTGAATGGCTTGGCTTGTAACTAACTGCAGACATTCAACTACAAACCTATGAACCACTATATTACACTGGTAAACCTTCACAAACTAACCCACAGTTACATGTTGCAGCAATGTGCATCACCTCAGAATGTAGTAATCTGTAGTAAAATGTACCGTCTCAGAAATGTCAATGTCCCAGAGTGACAAGATAAATGATCACCACTTTTCAGAGTTGCAGTTATCCAGAAGTGAAAAAAATAAAGTGTGTGTGTGTGTGTGTGGGGGGGTTGCACCTTTTAGCTTTCACGTGATGCCAGAGTGTGAAACTGGCACAACAGTACAGTGCATGTGGTAATATCATTTGTGTACCAAAGAAAGTAGTTTTCTGCAATCAGGGATAACCAGGTTTGCATTTGTAACTGGTAATGGATGCCACAATGGTGCAGCGGTTAGCGTTGCCGCCTCACAGCAAGAGGGTATCTGGTTCGATCTTTGGCTGGGGTGCCTTCTGTGCAGAGTCTGCATGTCCTCCCTGTGGTCCCGTGGGTTTCCTCCGGGTGCTCCGGTTTCTTCCCACATCCCAAAGACATGCTGTAGGTGGATTGGACACTCTAAACTGGACCTAGGTGTGAGTGTGTGCATGTGTGTGCCTTCTGTGGAAGGTTGGGCGCCGGGCTGGCAACTCGACACTGTAAAATTCCACTGTCAATCATGAGCGGACAGGTGATCCGCTGTGGCGACCCCTGAGAAAAGCCGAAAGAAGAAGAAGAGGGTTTCATGGTAATGCAGTGGAACTGGTTCAACTATCTCATATGTCTAAAATTAACAGTGTCTCCCTGTCTCAAATTAGCTCTGCCATGTATTTAAAACAGAAAGACTACTGCTGGAGACTGTTTATCATATGTAGTAGTACATGACTACTTATTAATTTAAAGCTGTAATCTGGCCCAAAGTTGACACTGCCGTAACACATCCCCATTATATTCTCCTCAGTGTTGTATACTCTGCCCTGCCATTTGATCTGAAGTCACCAACCTCCACCGAGTACGTCCGATTTACAATGGAAATGTAAACTACAACCAACGGTGTAATTAGCAGTAGAAATCAAAAACTAAAACATAGGATAGATAATGCTAAAATGACAATGTGGGACAAGGAAATAAAACAGCTAGAAACTACTTACAGAGTTAGAGTGTGAACTAAGTAAGTAATGGCTTACACAGCAAAGGTAACCATGATGCAGAGATGATTTAGGTAGAAGTGATGCTAGAATTTATGTTGGGGAATATTTTGGGCTTGCACATGAATATGAAAGGATGACAACTTCTTAAAAAGCAGGAGAACCCCTGGAGCAGATTTTCATTGTTAAACAGTTTTAGACAGTGTCAGGACTTGCCATGGGTCCAGTAAATAAATCAGAAGCTGCAGCTGATTATCAGGAGGGTGTTTTCTATGATAAATAAGCTGTTTCTTGGTTTTCTCCAGTGTGATGTCAATTGTCAGCCTTTTCCCATGTGCAAAGTACCATTTGTGATGACTGCCGAAGGCTCTATGGGGCAGCAAAGTTCAGGGGACCTGCACAGAGTGATTCAGATGGATACACTGCTTAAAAAAAAAATTTTGATGGATAACTTGGACCTTCAGATGACCAGTGCGAAGCAGAATCAGCACCTGTAGAAGCTAACAAGTTTGTAGAAAACTCAGCAGGCAGAACTTAAATCAAACATTAATGTTACATGGCAAACAGCTCAGCAACCTGCAGTTAAGGACACAAAGGATGAAGCTGAAAACAGATGATCCGATGAATAGGAGAAGGCACAACAACTTGTTTTTTTGGTCTGCCTGAAGGGAAAGCGTAGTCTGTGTGCTTCATCAAGTTGACGCTACAGCCTTTATTGAAGTTGGTACTGAGGGCCTCCTGTTGTAAGGACCCTTATGATTACCTTCAAGATCAGAAATGTTAATGTTCCCAGGCAATTTAGTCCACATTTGGATTAAATGAACACAGAAATGGTTTTGAAGAACTGCAGGAAAATGGATGAGAAACTAATTCTGGATGGGGCTCCTGTACAGGTGTCCCTAGATTACACTCTTTCAGAAACAGATGGCTATGGTCCCCATATATGTAACAATGTCATCATTTGGGGGCCTCCTATCAGCTGAAGTTCTCTTTTAACTTGCACATTACTTTTGCTGGTCAAGCATCTGTTTCTGATCTGCCCGAGAAAGTTGATGTTTTCATTAATACCTTAGCGGTACAGCCAGGATGTTCCAGGTTAAAGGACTGGGATACAGTGACAGAGTTGGAGCAGTAGAACAGGGAAGGGAAAAGACCAATGCATTCATCATCTTTACCTCCAAGCAAAGCACTGCCAAGGAAAAAGCAGCAGGCCTACTCACTGCAAAAGAATAATTCTGCATCAGTATGGTCCTGGAGTAAGGTGAAACACTTACTTTCAGTTTGCACTTCTGGTAAGCAACTGGTTTGAGCCATTGTTGGAGGGGAAAGAGAGTGAACAGGGGGGCATGGACTTCTTGACCCTACTCCTGATGACATCCATGAGATGGACAGTTCTCAGACAACTGCTTTGTTTTCACTAGGCACTGAGGTCAGCCATTGTGCCTGTAACAACTTGAAGGCAGACAGTATCAGACTCTGTTTTTGCTTTATCTTGTTCTCTTGGTTGTTTGCTTCTCTTGACGGGGATTTCAGGGGCCATGTTGTGGGATATGGACGTCCTCGATTAAGACTCCTGTGGCAACATGAACAAATTTTGACCATTTTTAGTTGTTTTCTTCCTGTTAACCTGGAATTCAAAGTTTCTGTTTACTGTATTTCTACTTGATACTATAACACGTTAGGATAAGACATGGAATAAATGTTGCTTATTTTACTTTTTCTTGTTGCTACCAGTTTACTTGGGGGGGGCACTTAGGCTTGCAGTGTTAACCTCATAAAACAATGCCAAATTTGGGCTATTATTGCCTTAGGCTTAGGTTTTTGGTGCACTGTAGATTTCAGATTCTTTTTTTACAAGTTTAATCAGTACGCATTTGTTGTGACAAACTTAGTGTTCTGTTTTTCTCATTCTTATCACTGCTGATCAAATTCAAGTTCAGCTAAGATTTCATGACTTCCCATGTGTCTTATAGTTCAAAGCTACAATTAAATGAAGTAGTGGCTTACAGTGGATTCTTCTCTTAATGTAAGGCCAAACTCTTAATGTAAGGCCAAACATAAATCATGGCATGTTATCAGGAATCTAAATGTGCTGTACCTTTCCAAATTTTTTGGTCAGTTTTTATATGTTTTCCTCTTTAATCAGTTTTGAGGTTATTGACATTTAATAAGTTTTTCTTCTGTTGCAATTTTAACCTGTTTAACTTACTTGACATTTGTTAACCAGATTAGTCTGACTGGGTGAAAAGCCCCTTTTCAGCATAGATCCAAGGAGAAAAGCTCCAAACAAATACAATTTGTAAACCTTATGTAAGTACAACTACAAAAATACAAAGCTTAATTACAAGTTTTACAGTAGCAAGTCAAGACTTATTAACAAAAGAATTAAAGAGCTGTATTTACACAGAGAAACACTTAATTACTATCTAGGCAAATAATCATTCAGTTAAGAAATTAAGTGAACTGATGTTAATATCAAGTGTGTGAAAATTTCAACAACTGATACAAATCAGTTCTAGCACTACTGGTATTTTAAATATTTATTTCAAGTAGCATATCTATCAACTAGCAGAATGCTGCAAAAGGTGGGGGGTTATGTATGTGCAACATGAAAAGAACATTTTCAAAGTGTTAGTGATGGAGTATATCTGTTGTTTAATGAATGTTATTAACTTGATTAATCTGTGGTGTCTTTTGTTAGTCTGGATGTTTAAAAGTTGAATTGATTATAGTTGAAGTTAAAAAAAAAAATATATATATATATATATATATATATACACACACACACACATATATATATATATATATATATATATATATATATATATATATATATATATATATATATACACACATTATTTTTTTTTGAGAGGCTGAAGTGATTCCTACAGTCCAAGTCCTAGAATGGAGAAGCTGTGTTCACTGCAGCAAAATTTACTGTGTTAAGTTCATGGAGTTGTTAGCAGGGTGAAACCAGAGGTTTTAACTGGCTTTGCTTATTGCAAATTTGCCTGCTAGAAAGGGAAAGGATTGTAATTTCAGTTGTTTAAAAGAGAAGATTGACCAGGAGGAGATCAGCTCTTTCTTGAACTGAAATATTGTTTAATGTAATTTAGTGTGTTAAGGGTTGTATTGGAAGCCAAGATGATTATGCATTACCAATATTATAGATGATTGTGCACAATATTTTTTCAACAGCTACTCCAGCTTCCTGTGACAAAAATAATTTTTCCATGACCAAAACTGTAATTTAACTTTGTTTCAATTTTCTTCAATGCAGAACTCAGAGTTTAAAGTTTAGTGTAGTCACAGTTCTGTGTACTGGAAGTTGTTGTGTCTTTCGGCTTTTCCCAGTTAGGGGTCACCACAGCGGAACTCCGGTCCGCTAATGACTGGCAGTAGATTTTTCCGTGCCAAGTTGCCAGCTCTGACGCACAACCTTCAACGAAGGTACGCCCATTCACGCATGTCTCCACACAGAAGACGCTCTAGCTGAGAGTCGGACAGGACAGCGTGTTATTGTGAGGCGACGACGCTACCACAGCACCACCACCATGGATTCAGTTCTGTGTACTTGAAGGATTTACCCATTTCCAAATGGTTGGATGCCTTTGTTTTTAATGCGTCAGACACAAGGGACTGTAGCCAGTTTTTTTTTCTCCTGCAAAAATGACAAACTTGGTTTTATATGTAGTCAGAATCAGGTTCAATCTTTCTCACCAGTCAGCTACTACAAGTAGGTGAAGTTGCAGCTTTTTGTGTTGAAATGGGAGGGGCTAGATCTGCAAAATACATGTCATTAGTATACAGGATTACAGGAAGATGGGAAAGTTGAAGAACTGTTTCATAATAAAGAGAGAGATAAGCACTGCTACTTCGGGTCTCCTCTGGTAAGCATGGAAGGACTGGAGAGAGAAGTTCTATTTCTTTTTTCTAAGAAAGACACGTTTCAGATATGATCATCAAACCCTTTAGGAGGCTTTGGGATTAAGTTCAGATACTATAAGGATGCCTTGGTGCAGACTGTGGTTCACATCAAATGATTTTGTAAGGTGTATAAATACAAAATCAGCTAGGCAATGTCAATGTTTAACAGGATATCATGTTTGTATATCCAAATGGCAGCAACAAAACTATTATGTCCATAAATCATGCTGCCTTTTGGAGGACACCCAAAATCTTCACATGTAATTCAGCCAGCTGGATATAAACCAGTGTCTCTAGCATCTTTCGATGGGGTCGTACACTGGAAGATAGTCAGTAATCAAATGCTATCTTCAGTTTAGACACTTTAGGAAGTGGTTTCAAAACAGCATTTTCTCAGATGAATGGCACAGGGGCAAGTTGTAAATGTGCTGTAGGGGATGTCAACAGACTATTTATAGGACTTAGGAACCAAGGCTGAAGATCACTGGAGCTGAATGTGGTCAGAAAGGGAATTTGTTGTAGGGCAGTTTCTAATTTCTTTACTTTTGGTTCATCTGAAGCAGACTGGGTCAGTATAAAAGTGGGGAATGATAATTGGTGAATTTTGGCTCTTGGAGACTGAATGAATACAGTAACGCAGGAGAATTCAGCAAAAAGCAGACAGTGGAGCTTTTCAGCAATGAACTGTATTTTTTGTGTTACAGGGCTGATATTCAAACACATCTGGTTAACAGATTTACTTTTCTCCAGAAGGATACTCACCAAGAGTAAAATGTTGATTCTAGAATTAGAAAACATTTTGATGATCTACAGCCGTGTAGCATTTTCTTTCTTTTTTTCCAAAGTTAAGAAGAAGGCTGAATCTATTCCAAATGTCAGAGTTGGGTGACCGTTTCCACAGGGTCAGTAATGTGTTCCTTAGCTCCAACTGTTTTATATCCTTTAGAAATCCACTAATTTTGTTTAAGAATGTAATGTGGTGATGATGGGAAAGAATGCATCTTGATGTAAAATTTACATGGGAGAGAATTAATCCACAAGCAAGCATACTTGGTAAGTGTACACACAGCTTGGTGAGCTCTTAAAAGGTGAGAACAAAGTCCATCTACATTCTTTAGGTGACCATGCAAATCAGTTATGTTTTGGATGACTTTAACCTGAAATTACTATTATTTTTAGCAGGCAGAGGAAGGGTTGTGAATATTTGTTACTATCAAAGTTACTGGAGCAGTGATCATTTAGATTATGGGACTGAATGCAACTGTAAAGATTATTACTTGAACAGTTACCAATAATTACACTTACAAGTCAGTGGTTACTCGATTTGAGGTTTGGTCTTGTAATTTAATATAGAAGTTGAAATTGGTCCATGTCTGCACGGAATTCATAAGAATTGTTTACAGATGGACCTAGGTGATTTTAGGCTGAAATCACTCAGAATGATAATTTTTTTTACAGCAGGCTCTTTGAGATGTTACTACTGAAGAAATGAAACTTTCCTAGAGTTGAGGGTGGTGTGAGGTAAGCAACAGTTAAGTGTAGTAGGGGGACTTTAAATGGATGCTGAACAGTGGCTATTTGGGGCCAAAGTGATGGAGGTGGTTTGTCTGCAGACATTTATTTGCAAACTTGCTTTATAAAAGGATAATGTTGTCAGGTGTCAATGGTGAAATGCAATTTGATAATGACTACTATATCAGGTGAATGTGATTGTAAAAAGGAGTTCATCAGTTCTAATTTCTTTGCTTTTCATGTTTCATGATTTAACAGGTTGCAAAACAACAGAATGGAATTGTTTCTGGGATGATTTGATGGCCATTTTGCGATGCACTGCATTTGGTTTAGCTTTTTGAGCCGTTTGACTTTTAAATGGTATAGAACATATTATATTGAACAGTGCTGGGGGATTAAGGTACTGGCATGAGTTAGGCTGAGTACTGAGCACTGTTTAAGGTTTAAAGGGAACATTTTAAATGGCTAATGAAGAGATTGCTCTGCTACAATATATGTGGTTGAGGGTATTCATCAGGTAGTCAAGCGGGAGAAGTGGGAGGAACTTCCAAGACGGCCGCACACTGAGTAACAGCTTAATTTCAGCTCTTCCAACGTGAAAACAATCTCAGAAAAAAGAGCCACAGGATTTACATTTTTGAGTAAATTTCAGTTACTGTCTAATAAGTGCACTGTCTGGATGCCAGCAAAGAATAAATCTAGCGAACCTAAAAAATAAATAAATAAATAAATAAATAAATAAATTTAAAAAAAAAAATCAACCACAAAAGGTGAGGAGATAATGTTGGCTAGGAAGAATTCTGTAGCTGTTCAGCAAAAAGCAGTTCAAGCTCCAGCTTTGGTGCAAGACACTATTTCCAATAATTTAGAGGAAAAAAAGTCAAATGTGCTCAGAGCTGATTAAAATAAATGAAATACTGAAGGAGTACATCAACTCAAATACCAAAAGGCTGGAAAAATGGAAGAAGCTTTAAACAGATATTCAGGTGAGCTGATAAAACTGCAAAAATCAGAGGTCGAAAGGAAGAAAAGGCTGGCTGAGTATGAGACTGCTCAAAAACAGATCTCTCAAAAAATGGTAGAATTAGGGGACACAGCAGGTAGGGAAAACCTGAGATTTTCTGCTGTACCAGAGAAACTGGAAGGAACAAAGTGTATTAATTTTAGGAAAGCACAAATAAAAGCAACTGGACTGGTATTCCACAACAGAAGTTGTTACTTGAGTTAATTTAAAGGGTACATCTTGTGTATGCTCCAAACCTGGCCATGAGAAAGCAGCCAGGACCTCTAATAGCAAAGATGCAATCCCACCAGCAGAAAGAACTGATTCTGACAAAACTGTGGAAGGAGGACAAAGTAATAAAAGTTGAAGACAGTAGAGTGTTTATGGAAAATGATTACTCAGTGTACAGCAGGCAAAACGGGACTAAATTTATTCAAGCAATTAGGGAATGTTGAGAAGCACGTGTTAAGTTCAAGACGCTGTGCTCAGCTATCTTCAGAATATTTTTCCTGCAAGATAAAACTCATTTTTTGATGAAGAAAATGCTATAGAGGAAATACAAAGTTTGTCCAACAAAGAAATGAGCTATCAAACAGAAGGGGACTTTTATTCTTCTGATGATAAAGCCCATAGACAGACTTTGGCAGTGAAACCTTTTACAATGTTAAAAGGAAAACCCTTGAGAGACAGAGAAAAACACAGAAGTTGAGTAAAAGAACCACAAGTATGTTGGAAATGAACCACAGACTACAGTTTTGAGATGGAGATCAACAGAAAGAATACCATCAACTCGAAAATTAATTAAAAAATGTGGGACTACGAAGCATCACACACATTTGTGAAATATGGCTGAACAAGAAAAAATGGAAATATTGGACTTTGGCTTTGTTAAACTTATAGGGGATTCCAGAGCATGTGCCTTACTTCATGTCATTAATGTCTGGAAGAAAGTTAAGGAAAGGGAAAGAGGAAGGAAAGAGGTAATCAAGTAAAACAATTTTTGCTCTTAACACTATTTTTTATAAAACATGACATATATTGCATGTATTTTTAAGCTATATGGATATTAAAGTTGTCAGCCACCCTTTTTTCTTCTTTCTTTCTTTTTGTTTAGTTTTAAGAAATGTAGGCACTGAAATGTAAAAAAAGAGAAGAAAGCTTGGACAAAAGCATTTTTAAGATAAGACACTGCAAAGTAAATAGATCATGACATGAGAACAATGTATATGCTTTTTCTTACTTTTGCATGGAGGAATGACTGTATTAAGGCTCTTGGCAGCAATTAAGAGAATACTGAATGTAAGGAAAGGTTTTCATTTAGCAAATAAACTTTCATGGTGCAAAATGAAACACAATTGCCTTCAGCTACAAGTTTATCTACATCTCATGTTTATATGGAGACAAGCTGAGAAGTGGTCAATAAAAACAATATTTTCTTTCAATGGCTAAACGACGTTTTCAGAAAGCATTCAAGTTGCTTCTACATTTGGGAAAGGAAAAAAGATAACAAAAACAGACAACACTGTGTAAGTTGAAGCACAGGCTGTACAACGCATCTTATTATTGGATAACCTGAACTATAGCTCAATTAATGCCCGTCAGTGTAGCTGTCAATTTGGGATAACTGCTCCTATTAGGAGGATTAAACGTCATTATTTGAAAATGTATATAGTTTTTTGTGTTTGTATTAACATAATAGGTTTAGGGGTGGGTTTGTCTTTCTCTGAGGGTTTTCATTAAAACAAAAAGTCTTGTAAGATGTGACATAGGTTCAAATGGATATGGCAAGAAATGCGTGGCATGTAACACAAAATCTGAAACTAGACATTTAAAAAATGCTGGAAAAACTAGCTGGATCACAGCAAAACAACACCAGGAAGCCGGACTCTATGCTCGAACAATAAAATTTATTGTACAAAAGTTGGTTAAGCGCTTTCCACAGTCCACGACTGTCTTCATCAGAACAACATGTAACAAAAGTAAATACCTTATATAGAAACTTAAAAGCCCGCCAAACTCAACAATTAAGCAATTATATAATTGACATTTAGATAATGTGCAAATCTTAAAGTTGTACCTTACAAATCCATACATAAAATTAGATCTAGCATTCCCTAGATCTAATTTTATGTATGGATTTGTAAGGTACAACTTTAAGATTTGCACATTATCTAAATGTCAATTATATAATTGCTTAATTGTTGAGTTTGGCGGGCTTTTAAGTTTCTATATAAGGTATTTACTTTTGTTACATGTTGTTCTGATGAAGACAGTCGTGGACTGTGGAAAGCGCTTAATCAACTTTTGTACAATAAATTTTATTGTTCGAGCATAGAGTCCGGCTTCCTGGTGTTGTTTTGCTGTGATCCAGCTAGTTTTTCCTGTTTGTTGACCACTGGGATTACCTTTTCCTTTTGTCATTTAAAAAATGCTGTTATATGTAGCAAGTTGAAAAAATAACTTATAATGGAGACTTTCCATATTACCTTTGAAAGTGAATGCTCTCACAGGTATATACAAAAAAGAAAGCAATGAACTATATTAAGAAATGCAGAGTGCAAACAACTATGCTACAGGGGAGGCACATCTGGAAGGAAGTGAGCATGTGAATTTGATAAAGAATGGCATTCAGGAAGGTTACTAGGTGGAATATCTGGGACAAAGGAAAAAGGGAAGTACTTATATTGATTGACAGAGGAGCTCCAGCAGTAACAGAAGACGGAAAAAAAAAGATAATGGCAGATTTGAAGAGAAAACTGTGACTTCTATGAGTAGGGCAATGGATGCATTTGTATTCTCTTGACACAACACTAATGTTAAATAGAAGGCTATAAGAGGTACTGGAAGTGAAAAGTAAAGTGGGAGAATTCCTCTCTGATAAGAATCTTGGGTGGCCCTCATGGAAGGATATTCCTGAGTACTGCAGAACCAAAAGCAGCTCTGCTTCTGGAGGTCAAAATCTAGTTTGCAATGAGCAAAAGGTATACGCATTGGTCCAGGTAGCTGCTGCACAAATGTCATTAACAGAAGTTCTAGACCAAAAGGCAAACAGGCAGGCATGGATCTAGAAGAATGTGTTTAGGATGCTTTAATAGAGAGAGGCCTTGCTGAGTATAAACAAAAGAAATGCAATCAGTAATCCATTTGGCCAAATTACTTTAGAAACTAATGATCCCAATCTGTTTTGGGATAAACAAACAGAGAAGTTCTGACTTCTTGAAATCATTTCTTCTGTATAGATAAAAACAGTTATTTATGTGTATCAAAGATGCGACATGTACTTTCCTTAATTAGAAAAATTGGGGAAGAAGACAGACAAATTGTTTGATATTCGATTCAGATGCTAACCTGTGGCAAGAAGGATGGATTTGTGACGCTCTGTGAAAAATAATGTAAGAAGATTTGGAAGATAGAGCCTGGAGTTCAGAAATTCACCTTGCAGATGAAACAAAACAAAACAAAAAAATTAAATCAGACTTGGCTGATGGTTCAAACAGTTGTTGGTTCAACCCTTGGAGTATGACTGCTAAACCCCAAAGAGGTGATGGGCCTTTCACTGGGGGTCTAAGTAAGAAGGTGCCTTTACAAAAGGCCTTGAACACTGACTAGAGACCTTGATGGCTTTCACTAGAAGTTGAAGAGGAAGCATCTTTTCCCAAGTGAAAATTAAATATAGCTTCTAACTGCACTTCAATTGTAGAAAAACTAGCACTTTCTTGAAAAGTAGATGCTAAGAATTCTAGAACTGCAGATACAGGAATAGTGAAAAGGATCAATTTCCTTCTGAACAGCCCAAATTAAGAACAGTCTCCATTTACTCCTGTAGATCTTCCTTGCAGAAGCTTTCAGGGAAGACAGAAGTATTCGTCGAACTGAGGAGGAAAGCTATTGGAATGTCTAGCTATCAATGGAACTGGAGAAATCACATGATCTGTTTGAGGCCTGGAATACTTGGATGCGAGAGAAGGTCTGGACAGGGGTCCAGTATCCATGGAGACTATCAAAGATGAAACCAAATTAAGGGGAACCACACTTGGTGAGGCCAAAAGGGGACAATGTGGAAAACTAAGCTCTTCAATCAGCACTTTCTGTAAGAATTTTGGAATAAGAGATAATGGGGGATAAGCACAAAGGAGACTGGAGGACAAAACATGGACTAGAGCTTCTCTTGTTGGCTCCTCATGAGGCGGGATTAGGGAAAAGAACCTACTGCACTTGGTGTTGTGGGGAGAGGCAAAAAGATTGCCACAAGGTTGGCCACAATAACGGAAAATTCTCTCCACTACAGTATGATCGAGAGACCACTTACGCGGGATCAAAAGGAAACTACTGAGTCTGTCTGCTAAGACTCTGGACTTCCCAGATATGTACATTGCCACTAGAAAGCAGCTGCAAGAGATCGCCCACTGCTACACTCTCAGTCTCTCAACAAAAAGGGTAAGAATGGCACCCCTTCCCTTTGTTGATGTACCAACCACGTCTCAATGGTTCCCTGAGGAAGAACATTTTGAAAGACCTACAACACTAGTAGGACCACTTATCTCTAGGACACTGATAAGCAAATTGGTCTCTTGAGAGGACCATGTGCCTTGGACGGTTTGAAATGACCCCGACCCCCAAATGGGAGGCATCCGTGGTTAGTACGGCTACAGCAGGGAACAGGAGTCCATTGTAGAATATGTATATAAAAACAGGCCATTGGAACTAAGGTTATGGTCACTGATATCGAACCTAGAGGATGAAGGACAAGTCAGGCTGGATGAGAAAGGTGAAAAAGAATTTGTTGTATCTGAAACCAGATTGTGTCCACACAATGTAAAGGAAGAGAGGCTATCTGACTTACTGTGTTCATCTGAGCACCTATGAACTCCAAGCTTTGTACAACTTGTAGATCTGGTGGGACCTCCTGAATCATAGGCGATTAACTAGGCTAATGGCCCTAAGGCCCTTACAAGCCTAACCAAGCACAACCCTTGCTCCCAAGAATATCAAGGTATTAAGCAGAACTAAGTCAACAACTACTGCCCCTGTCCAAGAGGGACACAGTGAAACTCCTGGGGTGAATTTGGTTTCCCACCCAATCATCCAAATTACACTTAAAAAGGGTTAGTGAGGGGCTCTGCCTCATCTGAATTAAAAGTTTGTTCCAGTGCAGAGGTAACCTCAGAGACATATCTGTCTTTCCAACAAATTCTGTTGATGTCGCATATTAGGCCGAGTTTCCTAGACTGAGTACATCTTATACCATTTGATTTACAAATGTGCATCACTTCCATTAGACCATAATCTGAGATTGCTTTATATGCAACGCAGAGGTCACCTGTCATTAGTCTGTAAGACAGAGCATAATGACAGTGATTTCAGTCTGTCAATGCATGACATATGCTGAAGACGCTGAATTTTCTTTTTAAGAAATCTTTTGAGGTCTTTCCAGTTGCTGCAGGTGCCTGGTAAAGTACATACCAAAGGGTGCACTGTACTCTGCTATTCGCCTGTTGAGTGAGCAGTACAGGGGTGTTATAACCTCTTTTGTTCTGGTTGCAATGCCCTTATTTATGAGGTGGATGATGTACAAAGCCTTTCTTATCACTGTGGAGATGTGGTGGTCAAAGGAAAGGTTGCGATCAACCGGTGCGCCCAAATTTCTCACCACTGAGTGCATGCTTAGGGTGTTGTTATTAATGTGGTAATCTGCAGGGACGCTGCCCTTGCCGAAAGGGATGATGATGCATTTTTTTGCATTGAATTTTATCTCATGACTTTGGCACCAGTCGTTTGTCAGTGCAAGTCCCTCTTACAGGCTGTTGACATCTTTTGGGGACTTTATGACTGCACCCAGTTTGCAATTATCACCAAACTGTCAGCTACAGGCCTTTTGTTTTATTCTGCACATCTGAGAAATAGATTTGAAACAAAAGTAGCCCAGGATTAATACCTGTGGACCACCACTCATTAAGGGTCTGCTGGTGGAGGTAGAGTCATTTATTCTGACTGTGCGCATTCACTTGGTGAGCTAATTGCAACCCACATGACAATATACAGGTTGATCTCCAGATGGGGGAGTTGATCAATGATGCCTGAGTGGGGAATAGTGTCAAAGGCTGTGGCCAGGTCCAGGTAGGCCATATGCATGCATTTGCCTTTGTCCAGGGCTTTAGTGAGCATCTCAAAGAAGCCCAAAGTTCAAGAGGCAGGATCTCCCTTTAATGAAGCCAAACTGGGTTGGGTTGAGTGTTTGGAGGGCTCCTATATCTTTGTTGATAAGGTCCATGATTATTCTTTCCACAGACTTGCAGATTAGGCTGGTAAAGCATATGGGTCTATAGTTTCCAGCATCTGTGAAGGCATCTCATTTATGTAACAGGATGACTGTTACTGTTATCCATTCAGCAGGTACAAAACCAGTGCTTAGACTGTGGTTAAAAAGAGTACTCAGCAGTGCAGCTCGTTCCTGTTTTAATACATTTAGAACGCAGCCTGGGATATTATCAGGTCCCACAAAGGCTGTGTTTTTGGCTTTAGAGAGAGCATTTACAACCTGCTCCTTAGAGATACTAGGTGGAGGGCAGGTGGTAAGGGATGCTTTGGGGGATAAGTGGCAGGGACAGGGAGGAGAAGTTTTCACTGACCTGACAGGTAGCAGGTTGACTATTTCTGCAGGTTTACTATATGTGGTGACATTAACAACCAGTTCTGTGCAGATTTGAATTTTTCCTTTAAGGTTTCTTATGTAGCTAAAGAAGGTCTCATGGTTATCCTTAGTAAAGGAAGCTAATTTGGATTCATAGTCAGATTTTGAATGCCTTACGAGGTATCCTATTTACTTGTTAAAGCTGTGGAGGCAATGCTTCCAATTCAAAGACTGTTCCTTCCTGCACTTGGACAGCAATTTCTTTCTCTTACTGTATAACCTATTAATGGCGGATGCCCACCAGGTAAGGCTTATTCTTCCTTGAGGATCTAGTTTTGATCCAATCAGGTATGGCTAAGGCAATACATTTGTACAGATGCTTACACAGGGCACTGGTGTAAATCCCAGTTTAGGTGTCCATGCCATCAGTGAGGGAAGGGGCTATGAAGCTATTAATGCCATCATGTATTAGGTTGTAATTTGTAGAAGTTATTTAGTCTAGTTGCTACTAATGTGGGGTCAGACATTAATGTTACTTCTAATGAGACAGACTTATGAGCAGATCTCACTAGGGAGGGCCGCGCACACATGGAGTGGTGCAACGATCAGTGTCAACCAACTGGTCCAGAGCATTGGAGTTGATGAAGTACAAAAACCTTTGGTCAACTATGTTAGTGCGTGTATAGTTTACCCAATCTATGGATGGGTAGTTAAATGCACCTAAAACTAGGGTGTTTGGTTGTATCTTGAGTGAATCAAGTGCATCCAAGTATGCAGTTCATGGAGGGTGCCCTACAACTGGCAATAAGTTGGAGAGGGGTCTCACCTAAGTCAATTGGACCTGGATTAGTTCAAGTGAATCATTTTGTGTCAACTAAAATAGAGGTGTATTTATCTTTGATGAATATTGATACTCCACCTCCTTCAGTTCTCGCACTTTCAGTGTGTGGTCTGAATGTGTGGAAGGCATTATAACCCATTATGACCGGGGTGCTTTCCGCAGCCTTAAACTAAGTATCTGTGACTGCACAAACATCAGCATCACCTAAGATGAAGGCTGCTTCCAGTGAGTGCAGTTTTAGGTTTACATTCCTAGCGTTTAGCAGCTTAGCCTTGAGGTTGCTTTTTGAAGATATTTTTATGTTGGGAATTTTGTTGTTGTGAGACTGCCTAAAAAGGCACAATTGGGAGGCAAGAGCCTTAGCCAGTAACCAAAACCCAGAGGTAACAAATGAAGACCATCTCTGGCAAAGCAGCGTGTTCTCTCTACCATGTCATCCCAGGCTGACAGGTACTAGATTCCCTTATAATGACACCAGAAACTATCTGTTTAAGTCAATCATTTTTTGTTTATATTGTGGTATCCTCTTCGGTGAAGGTAGTATTCTGCTCAAGGCTAGGAACATACCTGCCTGAGACACATATTCAGAGTGCTCAGTCATGTCTCTCTTCAAACAGTCCAGTCAAGTATGTCTCAAGTCATTCACACCAAAATGAATTATGATGGAGTCATAATATACTTGCTGTGAAGAGACTAGAGTGCGTGCATGATCTGGTAGATCCTGGCACCCGACAGACAGCTGACCACAACCTTATCCTTGTCCAGCCTGGTGAGTGCGACATCTGTGTGTCTCACTATAGATTCACCTATGACTAAAAAATTTGGTTTAGATGTGTTTTGACTTAGGGGCTTGTTTGGTGAGACACTTGTGTTTGGGGTTTTATGTGTATTGAGTGCTGTAAGTTTCTGGTGAGTACCTCTGCATATGATGATTTATGTGCTGACAGGGTGGTTTGTGCAGGAGGTGTAGCATGTGGGTTGACAACCTGTTCAGTGTCACTGTTCTGTGAAAGAGAGAGCAAGAATTCCAAATTCTTAGTGTATATGCATCTCTCACAAAATGAGCTTGAGTGGTTTAGGAGTAGTGGGCTGTCAGTGCACATGAGGCAATTGCTACAGTGCCTCAGGATACCCTTGTCAATCAGGCTGTCATGAGAAATGGAGGAGAACTGACCATCCATAATACTAGGTGTAAATTTGCTTACTTTAATGAGGAAGGACGTGGTTTAATTGGGGCCTTAATACTGGGTCTATAACTACTGGGGCTCTCAAGGGGTATGAGACTATTAGGAGATTTCAGTTAAAATGGGAAATGCTGTAGAAAGCCCAGCTGAGGTGCTCTCCAAGCAGCCAAGTGCAATTTATGAGACTCCTTAGCTGGAGCATGGGCAGGTTCTAAGGGAAAATAAATCTACTTCAGCTTTTGCATCTATAACCGCCAATGTTTACCGCCACAGTGTGGTACTGTGCAAAGGTGCACTACATGCAAACAGATGACTCAGATTGCTCAGATGAAGATAGTAGAGCAGTGGCTGGTCGCCAGACACTGTGGAACTGTGTTAAAACAGGCGCAAACTCTGGGTTTATGTAGCAACTGTGAGAACGCCGTTTTAAAACAAGTTAAGCAATTTTCAAACAAGCTGGTCAATGGAAATGCTCACTACTGAGCCTTATTCCAACAATCTTCAACTCAGATGGGCCCTTTGCTACACTCTTCTGCCACAAAGGTGCAGAGGGCCCTCAATGAAAGATGGCTGGATTTAGTGCCCAGATAATGCCAGTCTAGATTCAGCAAATCTGATTCTAGCCTGCTATAAAATACACAATTACTAGAAAATACAAAGTGCAGGAAAAACAGTATCAAACAGCAGTTTCTGAATTGCTTGAGCTGCAGCTTCCCTCTGATTGGGTGGGATGTCGGGAGGCCTTCTTGTTTTGGTTGGGGAATCTGGAAAGACAGTAAGAAATAACCTCTGGATATTACTTTTAGCACCCTAGAATCTTTTATCATAAAAGCCCAGCATCTGGGTGAAGACAAGCACCCCCTGACTGCCTTTACAGGTGGGCAGTTAGACAACCTTTCAGCAGCACCAAAAGAGTTTATTCAAAAAAGAATCTTAGAAACCCTGGTTTTTGTGGGCCTCCTCTGCCATGAGGACAGCATCTTGCTTTT
The DNA here is from genome assembly GCF_019279795.1 of Protopterus annectens. NCBI lineage: Eukaryota > Metazoa > Chordata > Ceratodontiformes > Protopteridae > Protopterus > Protopterus annectens. The sequence continues at coordinate 112,945,413 of NC_056742.1, read as the reverse complement.
GAAATCCCCCCTCTGCCTCTGGAGTTGTCCCTGTGTCAGTCCTGGAAAGATCCCTGGACTTGCAGAACCACATTTTCTTGCCTCCTCTTTGATTCCGGGAAAAGGATCACTGAGGGATAGAAAAGCGTACCCCTATGGCAGACAGAGTCTTTCCATCCTGTTCACTCCGGGAAAGCGTTTCCTTCACAATAGGGTCAAACAAAGACATTCCACCAAAAGGAGCACTAATGAAAGTAGACTTGAAAGGTTCCACAAAGTCACATAAATGCACCCAGGCATACAGCTATGCCTGAACCCGCACCCCATGAGGTAACCTTTGCAGCATGGGATATTAACCTCATGGATGCACTGGAAATGGATAACAGTGTGGCCAGCTGTGAAGAGGACACCTTCTAGTCCTCCATGGACATGGACTCAGAGGGATTTGGAGAGTTCCTTGCTCAAATTCTGCTGTAGTCTTGTGAAGTGCACCAAGTAATTCAGGGACATTAAGACAAATGCTGTTAAAGCAAAAATGCACTTTCCAAACCTGTCCAACACCCTTGACATTCTATTAGGGGGGATGGCCTGAGGAGCTCTGCTAGCTCCTGTTTAGTGGTTGCCACTGCAATCATACCATCAAAAGGGACTCCTTTCCTCCAATACAATCTATCCTTCGGCAGTGCCAAAAATTTATTTGGGCATCAGGGAATGGGTTCAACAGAATCCAGTTCTTTCCATGCCTTGTGGGAGACTAAATCGATAAGCTCATCTGCAGCGGGAGCCACCAAAGACGTAGATGGGCTGGACTTAAACGCTTCCAGAAAAACTGACTCCTTTGGGGAGGGAGTATCTGAAGACCATCTACCTTTTAGTTTAAGGATCTCTAGGATGTCTCCTAAGGAGATGTCATCTGGGGAACCCTTCTTCATCAAAGTCAGTATTTTCACTGAGAGATTCCATATGGGAATCTACATCTCCCCTTTTGCATGTTCTCTTTTGGGGAACCTCTTTAGTGGAATTGTCTGGAGAGGTATCCAAAGAGAAGGGAAGTTCCTCAATGGGAACTGTTGGGGTGCTAGATGCTACCGGCTATCTCTGTGGAGTAGGCCTGACAGGATCTGAGCTTGTACCTGAAGGAGCAAGGGATGCACACTCCATGGATGAGAAAGTAGTTGAATCTCTCTGTTGAGAGAAAACCCTCTCCACTACATCAAAGGCATACATAATGGGAGAAGCCCTGGCTGGCCACACAGGCGATGAAATCTCTGAAGCTACCAAGCCTCTACGCTGCCAGATCCATGCCTCAAGGAGGGAGTTGGAACCAAGCCCAATGCCAAAGCTACAAGAGGCAAGGGTGGCTCTGATAACTCTGGAGTGGAACCCAGCCCCCCAGATCCAGCACTGGCATTTTGGTTACAAGAATCATCCCGATCCAAAAGAATGGGAGCAGAACTAGTTAGGGAGGCAGTATGAGTCGAAAACCTAGCAGTCTTCATTTCGGACACAGACACTCTCAGGGCTCTCAGATCCAAGGGCTCCAAAACCTTAACATGGATAGGAGAAGGAAAAATCACTATGTAAGTGGATGAGAAGCTCACGGATCTGACGGGAGATGGAGACAGAATAAACCCCATCTGAATATGAGCTCTGAGAAATTTCCTTATCATCCTATCCATGTCAATTAATTTTACGCAGGAAGGACAACCTGACTAATGTCTGCTACAGGCTAATGTGGGAGGTTGTTTGGAAAATTATGTGTTATTAGATGGCGACTGATGGTGCAATATCAGACATTTATTTCTTGTGCTCATTTTTAAACCTCAGTTTTTAATATTTAGTTTAAAAGTACTTACACAATGATGTAAAAATCAGGGCTTAAAAAAGAAACAAATGAGGCAACAAGCCATCTGACTTCCCTACAGTTACCCGTTTACTCATCCTGCTCCTCTGGCTCAATTTGAAATATATAATGAAAGGGCAGTGGTTATGTCCAAGCATTGGTCTACAGAAGAAGAGCAAGTTTACAGATATTTAACAGTATTTAACATTAAAGAAAGCCACCACTCAAACAAATGGATACAGAACAACCATGTAACTACTTATAAAATGCAGGCATTAGCACCTTTAAGAGTTGTCTCTGTTACATGACGCACATCTGATCTCAGCATTAAGTATAACGTTTTTCTTATGATCATATTAATGTAACTTTGTTTTTTACTCAAAATGTTCTCAAAAACTGACTCAAGGGACAGATGCACAAAAAAGCAGCAAAAACAAAGACACTTATGACAAACAGGTTTACTTTTCAAAGACAATGACACAAAACTGAAATAAAGAATAGTTTTACAGGAAGTAAATATCTGATGCTAGGGAACTTGACACCTACATTATATTACATATGCAGAAACTGAGTAAGCAGGCAGAAGGAAGGAAGGAAAAGGAAACACTATATCTGAAGTAGTTACTTCATTTGCTCTGCAACCTGTGGGAATCGGATCCGACCTTGGATCCGAGCCAGCAGCTTTCCAAGCTACAAGATCCGAGCTCCACCCCCTACCCATAATCCCCTGCTACATGCTGTATTACCTCAGATAGTTTTTTACTGCGGCTGAAGCAGCTACCTTTTTACTGCGGCTGAAGCAGCTACCTTTGAAGAGCTCCTTGGCTTTTGGTGAGATCGTTACTTTTCTCAAACTTTTTTCTCAACTGGGAAGATTGTATTTTTTAGTGTACGTGTGGGTAGTATCCCTGGGTTTTGTCAGTGGTAGTTTAGATGCTCGTTATTTTTTTTAGAGTTAGTTGTTTGTCTGTGTGACACCCCTCCCCCCTTAGTATTTGGGTGTGCGTGTGTGAGTGTTAGTCAAAATGGCTGAAGGGCCCAAAGCCATTTTTTCAAAGTGTACCGAATGTGGCCATAAGCTTTCGCCGGCTGATGGCCACACTCAGTGCGTTTTATGCCTGGGGGTGGCCCATTTATCAACGGCCTGCCCAATATGTGCGGCCTTTAACCCCCGGGCACTTAGGGACAGGAAGAATAAGCTGATCCTGGCGGGCTTGCTTCCCCAGGAATTGGCTTCTTCTTCCTCTCCCACTCAGGCTGCCTCGGCAGCCCCGGTGCCTTCTGCGCCCCCTGCTCAACCGGGGACTCAACCTCCCTCTTTGGGTGTGAGCTCGGGGGACTCTGGTGCCTCTTCCTCCAAAGAGAAGAGGCACAAGTCTCAGAAAAGGCGGGCTGAGACTCAACCCTCAGCCCCGCCATCTAAGATGGCTAGGTCTCCCTCGAGGGTCTCCGGATCCTCCCCCTCTCTGTGCTGTTCGCCCTGTTTTTCGCCAGAGCCGGAGGAGGAGTATCGGTCTCCCTCGAGGTCGAGGCGGCCCTCCCGGCCCGCCTCGACGACTTCTTCAAGGTCGACCAGAAGCCTCACCAACGCAGACATTGATCGGATGATGCGTCGATTCATACAGACCCAAATGCAGATGGGGGTGCTCTTGACCCCCCCCTCTGGGGGGGGGGGGAGTGTGCCCCCCATTTTTGCTCCGATCACTCCTTCTCCGACTCGTTTTCGGGTCTCGGAGTCATCGGATCCAGGCCCTTTCGGAGCCGGGGATTCGTCGGCGCTGATAGCTCCGGTCTCTTCTACGCCGACTGTGCCCTCGAGCATGTCGGATCAGAGTTCTTGGGGCCGAGGGCTGAGCGTCGGAACCATGGGAGTTGGTGAGTCTTTGGCACCGCTGGGTTTGGAGCATACCTCTCTCTCGGCTCGACTGCATCGGTCCCGACCCCGATCCCTACCTCGGAGCCGAGGAGATTACTTTCGGAGCCTGGCGAGAGTAGTTCTCCTTCGGCTTTTGATGTAGTGGAGAGGGTACTGTCGAGGTCCTCCAGGTCCCCGGTTCGGGCTTCGGTTCCTCCCGTACCCCTGCTACATGTGGGTCTATCCTCCGTCATCCGACCATCGGGACAGCCTGCTCAAGCCCTCCAGCTGGTTCCCTTGGAGGAACAAGATCCCGTTGACGAGCCCTCTTCGGACAGTCCCACCGAGGAGGTCCCTCGTAAATGCAGATGTAAAAGGAGGCACCTGGACTCCCCTGAGTCCGTCACCACCGACACAGATTTAGAGGAAGGGGAAGGTTCCCCAAGGTCACCCCCCGAAGATGTCTCCTTCGGAGACATCATGGAAATGTTGCGTATTAGAGGGGGGTGGGTCTGCCCAAAAACCTTCCGCGGATGAATCCGTGTTCCTGGAGGCATTTGAGGCAGGTCCGTCTACCTCCTGGGTGTCTCCTCCGGCTGACCCCCTGATAGACTTAATTATTACCAGGGTGTGGAAGGAACTCGACACCGTGGAGCCAATCCTGAGACGACCCGACAAAGTCCTTAGCCCACCAATGGATAGACAGTCTTGGGCCAAGGGATCTCCTGTTGATGCCATGTTGGTGGCGGCTGCCACTAAGAGAGAACTCGCAGAGGAGAGTTCTTCGGTCCACCCGCAGGATAAAGAATCACGAGCTCTGGACCGCATTGGGAAGGGGATGTTTGCTTCAGCGACCTTCTCGATAAGGGCGCTGAACTATATGGCACATACCATTAGGCTACAGCGAGACTTGATTAAGGAATAAGCTGCAGCCCCCCCGGAGTCCATGTCGGTCGAGGGCAAGAATGTTTTTTCGACTCGTATGGCCACTCTAAAATCCATATCTAACACGTCCATGCGGTTATTCTCCCATGCTACGGAGGGAGCCGCTAGGGCCAGTGGAGCCGGGGTCATCTTGTGACGTCACGCCTGGCTCATTCTTTGTGATTTCGCGGATCCCTTCAAGGCGTCCTTTGCGAATGCGCCCTTTGACGGGTCTTCGCTTTTTGGCAAGACCATTCGTGAAACGCTGGTCCAAACCGAGAAGGACGGGAAGACGCTGTCTGCCGGAGTCCGCTTCTCTAATCCCCAACGATCCTTTTCAAGGAATCAGAGGGGACAAAAGAAGCTGTGGTTCCACAAGTGTCAGCAGTCCCATCCAGCTTCGGACCCTTGTCCTCTAGAGGCAGAGGAGGACAAGGTGGGCGCCGGCCAAGAGGCAGAGGGGGACCGCGTAACTTCGGGTCTAGAGAACCTTTCTCGGACAGACCCGCGCAGCAGCCCTGAGGGCTTACCCGGCTGTCCCTCTCTGGAGGCAGTCGGGGGGCGGTTGACGGAGCACCTGTCAAATTGGGAGTCCATTACGACAGATCGATGGGTGCTCCGTATCATATCCAGAGGTTATTCCATCCCCTTCATAAACCTTCCCCCCACGACCAGACGCCTCCCCGATGTACCACCCGATCAGAGGGAGGCAGCGGCTTCAGAAGTGTCGAAGTTGCTAGAAAAAAGAGCCATCTAGCCCGTCCCCCCAGACCAGTCCGGATTGTGTTATTACTCCAGGTTCTTTTTGGTGCCAAAGAAGACGGGGGACCTAAGACCCATTCTAGACCTTTCCGCTCTGAACCTGTTCATTCCCAAGGAAAAATTCTGGATGGTCACCCTCCAATCAATTCTCCCCTTACTGCGGGAGAACGACTGGATGTGCTCTATAGACCTCAAGGATGCGTACTACCACATATTGATGGAGAGACGATCCAGAAGGTTTCTCCGCTTCCGGCTGGGAGCCAGTCATTATCAGTTCAGGGTTCTTCCGTTCGGCCTCACCTCAGCCCCCAGGGTGTTCACCAAAGTCATGGCAGTGGTTGCAGCCCACCTGAGACTTCAGGGCATTCAGGTCTTCCCGTAACTAGACGACTGGCTCTTTACCGCCGCCAACAAGGCATCAGCTCTGCGTGGCAAGAGATTATGCTCTGACTCTTGCCCAGAGCTTAGGCATCTCAGTGAATCTACAGAAATCCTTTCTTTGCCCCGTTCAGGTCCTGGAGTTCATAAGGGCCAGGTTGGAAACCCGTATCTCTCGAGCTACTCTAACTTCAGACAGGCTAAGCAGCTTGTCGTTTCAGGTACTAGCCCTTCTTCAGAGTCCTGCTCCGGCGGCGGTGTTAGTCCTGAGGGCACTAGGGTCTATGGCAGCGGCGATCGGTCTCTCCCTTCATGCACATCTACGGATGAGGGTACTGCAGTGGACCCTTCAATTTCAGTGGTCGCTATTACTCCACCCGTTGAACACTCCGATACCACTGAGCAGAGTTTGCAAGGACTCCCTTCTTTGGTGGCTCCACGCGCGAGAACTGAGGGAAGGGAGACCCTTTGTGATTCCCCTGCCCCAAGCCACATTGACCACGGATGCTTCTCGCCTCGGGTGGGGGGGGGCATTGTTCGGGCAGAACCATCCAAGGCACGTGGACTTCCCTAGAGACCGCTTTGCATATTAATGTCCTAGAGATGAGGGCGGTGCTTCTAGCGTTGCAAGCTCTCCACGACCTTCTCCCTCTGGGGACTATTGCAATCCAGACGGACAACATGTCAGTAGTCTGGTACATAAACAGGGAGGAACCAGGTCTTACCCCCTTTGTCGAGAGGCTATGAGAGTTTGGGAATGGGCGATATCCACCAACCGGTTTCTGGTAGCAACGGCACATTCCGGGACGGTCCAACATATTAGCGGACAAACTGAGTCGAGTAATTCTCACTCCGTACGAGTGGTCTCTCAATCCATCTGTTGCGAAGCAGATCTTCCGCAAATGGGGTTGGCCTCGCTGCGATCTTTTTGCTTCTCCATTAAACATAAAATGCAGTGAGTACTTCGCAATACTTCTCCCCGAAGGGGAAAATCCCAGAGACTCTCTAGTTCATGCTTGGCCTCCTGGTCTCCTTTATGCTTACCCCCCCCCTCCCGCTTATAATAAAGTTCATACAGAAAGCCGGTCGGTTGGGGAGCAGAGTTATCCTCATAGCCCCATTCTGGCCTTGCCAGATCTGGTTTCCTTATCTGCGGTCTCACAGTGTGACTCCTCCATGGATACTGGATCCCATTCCAGACCTGATCTTGCATCCTGCAGGATACCAAACCCCGAACCTGGCGAACCTCAAGCTTGCAGCTTGGTTGATCCAGTTCTACTGATGGCTAGGACTCCCGGTATCTCATCTCCTGTAAAGGCCATACTGGTCACGGCTCATAAGCCCGCTACCAGGAAAATTTACAATAGTAAATGGAAACGTTTCTCCGTCTGGGCTAAAGACAAGGGCCTGGATCCATTTACAGTTCCTATTCCGACTATCCTGGACTTCCTGTCGCTGATTTTTCGGCAGGGAGCAAGTGCTTCTACAGTTAAGGTGCAGTTAGGAGCCATCTCCCATTTTCATGTAGGAGATAGCTTAGGGTCCTTGGCATCTACAAAATTATGCAAAACTTTCTTGCAGGGCATCTTTCTTTTGAAGCCGTCTGTGAAAGCTGTGGTACCCCCATGGGATTTGACTTTAGTCTTACAAGCCCTGACAAGTCCACCCTTTGAGCCTGCGGCCTCAGTTCCTTTAAAATTCTTGTCTTGGAAAACGGCCTTTTTGGTGGCTATTACTTCAGCCAAGAGGGTTTCAGAACTTCAAGCACTGTGTATGAAACCCCCTTACCTCATTTTTCACAAGGATAGAGTGTCCCTCAGGACTAACCCGTCTTTCTTACCTAAGGTGGCTTCAGAGTCAAATATCAATCAATCAATAAATTTGCCCGTGTTCTTCCCAAATTTTCAGAATAGAGGGGAATACAAATTGCATAAACTGGATGTACACAGACAACTGCGTTTTTACTTGCACAGGACTAAGGATTTTCATAAGTCGGACCAGTTGTTTGTGTCCTTTGCAAAATCTGCCATGGGTAGAGCCATTTCCAAAGTGACCGTAGCAAATTGGATTTGTCAGTGCATAATTCATGGGTATATATCTTCAGGCAAACCAGCTCCTATTGGAATTCATGCTCATTCTACAAGGTCTATGGCAACCTCAGCAGCCTTTTGGTCCAGGGTTCCCTTGGACGACATATGTTCAGCAGCTACCTGGTCCTCTTCTCATACGTTCATTTCTCATTACAAACTAGATATGATTTCGAGAGGTAGGGCTTCCTTTGGCTCCGCGGTGCTTCGGAATATCCTTCCGTAAAGGCCACCCAGATTTTTCCTAGGTAGCTGGGGACTCTGTCCCACAGGTTGCAGAGCAAATGAAGTAACTACTTCAGATAAAGAAGTTATGTACTCACCATAACGTTCCATCTGAGTAGGTACTTCATTTGTCTGCAACCGACCCCCCCCTGTCATCCCCCGAACCTTTGTCGGGATCTCTGGTCACCTGAAATTCTCTTGTCAGGAGGCTAGATCTGGTGTAATCCTCTGTCGAGGTTATGAGTTGTGTGATGGAGCAAAAATCGATCTGAGGTAATACAGCATGTAGCAGGGGATTATGGGTAGGGAGAGGAGCTAGGAGCTCGGATCTTGTAGCTTGGAAAGCTGCCGGTTCAGATCCGAGGTCGGATCCGAGACCCACAGGTTGCAGACAAATGAAGTACCTACTCAGATGGAACGTTATGGTGAGTACATAACTTCTTTTTGTATTTACTTTTTGCTGACATATCTGAAACATATTTTAGCATTTCAGGACAATGCCAGAAAGAAAAAAGTGTGTAGAAGCTAGTGACTAAGCAATTAAAAGGATTTTCATGCAGCAGTAATACACATCAGTCTGCCAGATGAACATATAAAAATAAGAAAATATTCTCATCACAGAGACAGCTCATTAAATATACATTGATGGAATCTTGTGACAGCAATTTCTATAAGATGGCAGCACAGTCCTGCAGAAATCTGTTCTCCACAGAAAACTCATAAAAGGACAGAGTGTACACAGTCTGAATAAAGAAGGTAAGACATCCATATGCCTTAAGACAGGTAAAACATGTTTTACTTGTCCCCTGAACTGTTGTATATGCAGTTGTTTGCAAATAGACTGCTGCAAAGCAAAAATTCAAAGAGCTACCAAGGGCAATTAGAACCCAGAATATAAATAACCTATTCAATCACAGTGTGGAAAAAATTAAGGTACTGTTTCAGTATCATGTGCCTGACACAGTTTAAGATGCCCTACAACACGGACTATCATGGCAAATTAAAGAGTCGTGAAAATAATTTAAATTAAATGCATACCTTTACAAGGTGAAGATTAAATTGTCCATGAAATAAGATAGTACCATACAAAGCACAGACTAAAACAACATCTATTTAAATTAATTAATATGTAGCAGAATGTTTACATGAAGTTTATTATATGCCTCTAGGATACAATACAAGTGTTGATCATGTGTTGAATACTTTTGTGATCTAATGAAGTATGCAACAGATAAACTTATTTTATTGTGTAAATGTAATAAGTTACTGTCTTAACTTTACTTTTGTGGTTATAGGATCTTTCTTCTTATTTTCTTAATTATCCTAAAGGTGCTCCTACCCAGATGACAAAAGCATCAGACTGAGGGGTAAAGAAGTCAGAAAGAATACACTGCATCTAAATAAGAAACCGGAATGTGTTTTTTTCTCTCTCCATCTTTCTTCATTGCTGGCCTGGCCTCTATGCCCCATCTGTGCCAGGTATGTCAGCTAACTCCTTGCCCCAACCCCAGACTTCAGACAGCATTGCACAGGCCAGTCATGGATCCTCAGACTTTGGAGGGCTTGGCATGTTAAAACATCCATCCAGGGAGGGAATTCTTACATGAACTATCCATTTCCCCCCACCCTTGTGGCAACATGGTATGGTCTGGGTAGGCATACAATGTCAGTGAGTGAAGTATCGCCATGCCTAAATAGCATCACAGCCAGGCCCTCTTTACACCCTTCAATAACACCTCCTTCTAGCAACATTCCTAGCATCCACCAAGGATCAACACAAAGATGGGCGCACACACACTGCTACGTCGCTGGGATAGGCACACCCATCCCTTTCCCTGTTGCTCTGTCAGTCGCTTGGGTCATCGTTAGGGTTTTATCCCTCTAATCCACCATGCGGCACAGGAACCTAAAAGTATGTCACTAAATAAAATGCACACATGCATTACCTCAGATGCTGGTATTCGTGTCTAATATACAACTCTACTTCCCTTTAAACACTATGTATTCCACCTATTTGCACTTGTAAAAGAACCTACCAGTAAAACCTGGAGTTAAAGCAGCTAACTTCTTTGCCAGGGGTTCTTTTCCAATACTAGTATCCAGTTTGAGTGGTCGTAGATGAACCTTAAAGATAGAGGCTCGGCCTTTAATGTCTGGTGGACCTGTGGAGAAGAGAGAAAATTGCGCATAACTTCATCTCTAAAAATGCAAGAAATTTAAAAAGAAACACTTAAAATGCAATCAATTCCCTCACTGGTTTACTGTACTAATAATGTAAGTATTCTGACCTATACCCACCAGCTTTCCAAGAAAAGTAGATTTACTTTTTGCTACTTTACTTGCAATACAAGGATAAAAATTACATTTTTGCTTAATACCTAACAGTATGGATCTGCCACCTTCTCACAACTGTGCTTGGCACAATTTTCTTGTGCAATGCAGCACAGAGTGGCTAAATATGGGAAGATACAGACAAGTTTTCTTAATTCAACCCCTATTTTAGCTGTGCTCTTACAGTGCAAGTTAGAATATCTGCAACTTTTAAGGGTATTTCCCTCTTTTAACTCTGCAATGAGGTATTTAAAGAAAATGTATCAGAAACAAAAGGTTTAACTAACTCTTAAGATATCTCATAGCAGAAAAGCATGGTGCATGTCAAAAGGAGAATCCACAAAAGTTTTGTTTAGATGGGGAAGGAGGTATTTTAATTTAATGCTATGCCTTTTTACTTTTCATTTACTCAGGAGGTTCAACTTGCGTCTCTTGCAAAGTAATGCAATTCAACTCTCAAATTTGCCACTGATAACTACAGTTCAGGTCACAACATGCAATTCTATTTTCATCTAGTCCAGGGGATTAGTTTTACAATATTTTACACAATTAATTGGAATATGGACTGTAACTCCTTAATGAAGGGTTACTTTACTGGCTTGACAAGACTGTCAACAGTGTTAGTAAATCTTGAAGCTTTTCCATCTGATGTCTTTAAAGAAGTTCTTGTTCTGTGGTTGGTTCACAGATTGCATAAACACAGCTCACCATGTTAAACTGGAAAATGGACTCCCCACTCCACTGCACTGCTGCATATAAATAGGTGCACCTCATGACCCCTGCAATTTACAATTTGTCTAGCAGTGTAGTACAAAGGACTAACGCTAAAAGCTGCAAATGAACTTTATTCTAGTGTAATAGGTATGATTTTCTCAGTCTCCCACTGCCTACTATGCAACTCTGATCAAGATATTCAACCCAGCTGGACAACCTAACTATAAAGATAAATAAAATAAAAAAATACAGCTGTGTACACTTACCATAAATGTAGATGTTCGAGTGTATTCACTGTTGCAGTCATCACATTTGGGTTATCTGCCTGCAGGTAGCCCTCAGCCTGCTTGAATACCAGAGTCTTGGATTCCTGTGTCAGATGCTCTCTCTTCTTCCATGGCATCAGGTCGTCCAGGGTATAAAACATGCAGCCAACTCCATTACATCAGTTTTTCTTGCCCAGGATGTCAGGTGCCCCCAGAATGGGAAGGAATTATATGTTATGGTACACCTCCATCAAAAAGCAAATATACCACAAAATTTAAATATACCAAACAAGAAGGAAAGGTAGAGCCAAGAGAGGTAAGGGTAACCAGGACTGCAACAGTGAATACACTCGAACATCTACATTTAAGGTAAGTGTACACAACTGTACTATGTTCTTCGTGTTTCACTGTAGCAGTCATCACATTTGGGTTGATTCCCAAAGCTAAGGAAGGGAGGAGGAAGTCAGAGAGCATTAGGGCCAGCTATTAAGTCCTGCAAGACTGCAGTGGCAAAACCAGCTCTGGATTTAGAAAAAAAAAGAGGCATGTGGTAATGCTTGGTGAAGGTATGTACAGAGCTCCAGGTAGCAGCTTCTAGGATTGTCCATGGTAGGGACTCCTTTGAGAAAGGCTGCAGAGGAAGATGCAGCCCTAGTGGAATGTGATCTTATCCCATGTGGGGTAGGTTTTCCATGGTGCTTGTAGCAGAAATTAATGCAATGGGCTATCCATTTGGAAATGGTTTGTTTTAAAATGACCCTCCCCTCTGCCCCTGCAGCAAAGCCAACTAGCAGCTGTTCAGATTTTCTGAGAGGCTTAGTCTTGTCCAAATAAAATCTAAGTTGTCTGTGAACGTCCAGAGTGCAGTATTCGTTCTCCTTTGTTTTGTGGATTAGGGAAGAAAGTAGGCAAGTGAATGGACTGATTTAGGGCCACACTAGACACCACCTTGGGCATAAAGGAAGGATTGGTCCTGAGGGGAAACCCTGTCTGCATGGAGGATAATGAAGGGTTCCACTGCCATGAGGGCCTGTAATTCAGACACTCTTCTTGCTGAAGTGATGGCTAGAAGGAATGCTGTTTTCCAAGAAAGGAATTTCAACTCTGCTGTTGCAGCTGGCTCAAAGGGAGGGAGAGTGAGCTTTTCCAATACAAAGTTAAGGTCCCAAGCTGGAGTAGGGGCTCTCCTGGGGGGATTTAAATTTTTGGCCCCACTAAGGAATAAGAGGGGTGGCTCAGTATTATAATGAGCTGAAATGGCAGAGGCATGAATTTTAATTGACGAGAAGGACAGGCCCTTGTGGAGCATTTCTGGTAAGTACTGAAGAATATCAGGTAAGTTGGGCACCGTTGTGCCCACCCCCCGAGTATGGCTCCAGGAACAGTATCTTTTCCACTTTTCAGCATAGGATTTTCAAGTACTAGGCCTCCTTGCCTCCAGAATGACATCTAGTACCTGCTTACTGAGGGATGCTATTGGAGAGCTCAAGGAATTAGCCAGGCTGCAAGGTTCATGGTTTGAAGCTGAGGGTGCAGAATCTGGCCCGCCTGCTGGGACAGCAGGGAAGAGGACTGAGGCAGGTGCCATGTTTCCAGCATTGTCATACTGCGCAAGAGGGGGTACCAGTGCTGGCATGGCCAGTCTGGTGCAATCAGTACTGTCATTGGCTTGTCCTGTTTGATCTTTAGCAGAACCTTCGAGAGGGGAGGCAGAGGGGGAAAGGCAAAGACCAAGAGACTTTCCCAGGTAAAGGACAGGGCATCCACTTTCCAAGCTTGACTGTGGGGAGTCCTTGTGCAGAATTTGTCCAATTGGTAGTTCTGAGGGGAGGCAAACAGGTCTACCTCTGGAGTCCCCCATTTGTTCCTCAAGAGGTTGAATATGTTTGGTTCCAGTTTCCATTTGTGTTTGTCCATGAGACTTCTGCTTAAGTCGTCTGCCAGTGAATTTAGCTTGCCTGGCAGGAATTGAGCTTGTAGGTGCACTTGGTAGCTCAAGGCTGTGTTCCACAGAGCCATGGCTAGTCTGCAGAGAGGGTACGAGTGAGTTCCCCCCTGCTTGTTTATGTACCATATAACTGTGGTGTTGTCTGTCTTTACCAATAGTTGCCCTGGAAGAATGCAGTCTTTGAAGGCTGTCAGGGAATTCTCTACCACTAACATTTCTTTTTGGTTGATATGCAGGTGCATCTGTCTCGGGTTCCATTTGCCCTGAATGCACTGCCCTGTCAAGTGAGCCCCTCATGCATAGCCTGATGTGTCTGTTAGGGTTGGGTGGCAGGGGGTAGAGTGAAAGGGAGCCCCTTGTTGTGGTAGCAGGCCACTGCCCATCAAAGGAACTCTGTCTTTATACAAGGAATGATAGGAATCATTGCTTCCAGGTCCTTGAGAATGTTGACACCATAGGCTTTTTAAATACCATTGTTGTTTCCTCATATGCAGTCTTGCATATGGAATTAGTAGAATGCAAGAGGCCATGATCCCCAGGGCTTGCAGAAATTTCCTTGCAGGTAGCTGGGGTTTTGTGGCCAATAGTTTGAAGTAGGTTGTCAAATGAACTTGTTTCTCCGGAGTGAGGAAAGCCATCTGGGAAGTTGTGTTCAAGCTTGCTCCCTGGAATACAATCTGCTGGCAGGGTACTAGGTGAGATTTCTTTTCGTTTATGGTGTACCCCAGAGAGGTTAGAAGTTTCTTTACAAATACCCCAGATGTTGTAATAGCAAGTCCTGGCTTTCTGCCTGAATCAGACAATCATCCTAGTATGGGTATATCTGAATATTTCTCTGCCTGCAAAAATGCAATGGCTGGAGCTAGACACTGTGAATACCCTGGGCACAGTAGATAAGCCAAAGAGAAGTGCAGAGAACTGATGGTGTATGGAGCCTGCCCTGAAGCGTAGGTATTTCTTGCAAGATTCCCTTATTGGAATGTGCAGGTAAGCTTCCTTTAAGTCTAGGGTTGCCAACCAGACATCTTTGCCTAGCACAGGAAGAAGCTGTTGAAGTGTTAGCATTTTGAATTTTGGGATTACCAGAAAGGTGTTTAGAATAGAGAGGTCCAGGATAGGATGCCAGGAGCTGTCTTTTCTGGGTACCAGGAAAAGTCTTGAATAAAACCTTGTCCCCTTTGTTCTGCTGGGACAGATTGAATAGCCCTGATACTTAGAAGAGAGAGAACCTGCTGTTGGGCCTCCACCCACTGATTTGGGGGTTGGTCTGGCCAACCGTTTAGGGTTGGTAGGGAGTGGAAGTGGAATCTGTATCCTTGGGAAACTATATTCAAAACTCATTTGTCTCGGGCAATGAGTTCCCAGTTTTTTGCATGCAGGGCGAGCTTTCCTCCTAAGGGAACACACAGTTGAGCAGGACTTGGGAGGGTTAAGGTGAAATTGTGCCATTTTTTCCGTAGGGGGGTGGTTTACTGCTCCCTGCTTTGGAAGTGGGATCCCCCCACTGCTTAGACCTGTGCGCAGTCTGAGACTGTAACCTAGGTGGTCTGCTGTTCCTGGGTTTGGACTGAGGGCCTGGAAGAGACTGTAAAGGACCAATTCTTTGAAGGCTAATGTCTACTAAAATCTGGGAGGCTGTACTTGTAGGAAATCTTTAACAGTTTGCATAGATTTAACTTTTTCCTCCATCCTTTTGAGGACGACTTCTGCTTTGTTGCCAAACAGGCGGTCTTGGTTTAAGGGAGCATCCAGTAATTTAGCTTTAACATGATCTGGCAAGTTTTGCTCCTTAAGCCAAGCATACCTTCTAAGTACAGACCCAGTGACAGCAGCCCTGCAAGATGCTTCTAAAGAATCAAAACCACATTGCAAAGTATGTTTACCAACTTATTCTGCAGAATGCATTCAATCCTGTAAATCTTTGTGTTCAGCACAGTCAGGAATAAACATAATTTTCTGTTTAAGTAGTCCCATAATATGCTACTGATACTTTAACATATGAAACTGGCAATTTAAAGCCCTAATTGCCAAAGTAGCAGAAGTGTATACCTTCTTGCCCCAACTGTCTAAGGATCTAAAATCTCTATCAGAAGGGGTAGGATTTTTGGCAGCAGTAGCCTTAATGCCTTTAGGTCCTTGTGAAATGGTCTCTGGATCCACAGTAGGATTCTTGAAGAGGAACTTGTGAAAGTCAGGTACTCTGCAGTACCTGTCAGGTTTTATGGGAGCTGGAGGTAAAGTGTCTGGGGAAAGGCTAGATTCCAAGAAGGCATCATCTACAGTCCAGAACAGGAGAAATAGCTAAAGGCCTATGTTAAGGAAGGAGTAAAAATTCCCTAAGCCTCTTTTTGGAGTCAGAGTAATCCTGGCTTTTCCAGCGGAAATGCTCCCTAAGAGTGTGCAAGGTTTCACCAAAAGAAAAATCTTCTGGAGGGGAAGCAGAGGGAATGGAATACTCTGCATCAGAACTCTCATAAGTAGATAAGGGCAAATCCTGGTAATCAGAAGTAACAGAAATATCAGATTCCTGATTAGAAGAATCAGAAGGAAAATCAGTTCTAGGTCTCTTAGAGGGGGAAGGCTGGCTTCCCCTAATTAAGGTAATAAGATCTTCAGCCATTCTAAGCATTTGTTTTTTTAGGCATATGGGCCTGAGCATGCAGTTTGGACGTCGGTTTTCTAGGCGTGGTGTGAGTTTTAGGCCTGGATAAAGAAGATGGCGTCGGTTTAAAATGCAAGTCTGTAGGCCTGAATACATCCTCAGAAGCTGGTGCCTGCACAGTGGCTCCGGACCCATCCAAGATAGAGACATCCGCAGGTTCCATAGTCGAAGAAGCATCTCGCGGCATACTCCGAATGGGTCTCAGTAGAGGCCTGTGAATCTGAAGTAGCGGGTATCTGGGGCTGCGAAAGTGCCTCACTGAGTACCGGCGGACTGGCGACTAGCTTAATGGAAGCGTTGTCAGCAGTTTTGGACCTATGCGGTCTGTCTCTGTCTTTATCTTTATGTTTTTTCAGAAGATCGGTAGTCGGATGGCTTAACGAAGCCATTTTGGAGTACTGATACAGAGTCCCAAAAATAATTTGCTGCAAAGATAGCCTGATGATGAATAGTTCGGGGGTTGAACATAGCACAAAACTGACAGTCAAGTCAAAGTCAAGTCAAAATTTATTTATATAGCACCTTACAGACATAAAATGCCACCAAAGTGCTTCACAAAAACAATAATCAAAAAACAATAAATAACATATAAAATTAGAATGAACTAAAATAAAAACAAATAACATAAAACAGAAAAACAACATTACCAATCATTTCACCTCATTAAAGGCCAATTCATAAAAATAAGTTTTAAGATTTTGCTTAAAAATTGTCACAGAAGAAGACTGTCGAATATATAACGGAAGCTCATTCCAAAGTTTTGGAGCTGCAACTGAAAAAGCTCTATCACCCCTCATCTTTAGTCGTGCCCGGGGATCCACAAGTAAAGACAGATCTTCTGACCGAAGTGCCCGATTGGGAACATAAGCATGGAGTGTATCTGCCAAATATGCTGGCGCCAAACCATTTAGAGCTTTAAAGGCCAATAACAAAATTTTAAAACGAATCCTGAAAAAAACAGGTAACCAATGTAATGCCGCCAATACAGGCACATTACATGATCAAACTTTCGTTAGCCCTCCAAGAATTTCCCAGCAGCATTTTGGACAAGCTGCAAACGGGTTAAAGCACCTTGGCTCACTCCAAATAAAATAGAGTTACAATAATCGAGCCGTGAGGTTATAAATGCATGTACAACAACTTCAAGATCACCTTTAGACAAAAATGGTTTTACCTTAGCCAAGCGCCTTAACTAATAAAAAGAAAATGACACCACCCCATTTATATGTCCCCTAAAACAAAGATCTTTATCCATCTTCACTCCCAAATTTACAACAGAATCCTTCAAATAAGAGGTTAATTCACCACAGTCCACCATAGAAAAATCAGCATGGCGACTAGGACTAAAAAGTACTACTTCTATATTCCCTTCATTCAAACTCAAAAAGTTTTCTACCATCCATACCTTAACCTCACACAAACAATCTAACACCTTTGAAATTGAACGACCATCGGCCTCATCCAAAGGTAAATATAATTGACAATCAGCATATAAATGAAAATCAATACCATGTTTACGTAGTATATCACCCAAAGGCAGAATATACACAGAAAACAATAAAGGTCCCAATATTGAACACTGCGGAACACCCCAAGGAAGATGGGCAAAATCAGATGTAAATCCACCCATCTGAACACACACCATTCTGTTTAGAAGGTAAGATCGGAACCAATTTAAAGCCAAACCAGTAATTCCCACATAATGCTCAAGACAATGCAACAATATTTCATGGTCCACTGTATCAAAGGCAGCTGTTAAATCCAACAAAACAAGCAATACAAATTTTCCACTATCAATGATAAGAAAAACATAATTTAAAACATTTAACAAAGCTGTCTCAGTACTATGCATAGGTTTAAAGACAGCGAGGGACGTCGTGGTATAGGCCTAAGCAGGAAATGCAGTTTGAATGAAAATCTTTATGAGGTATTTGCTTTCCACACGTAAGACAATTGTTAACTTTTACTGAAATCGGTTGGAGCAAGAAAAAAGATTCCCAATGGGGTACTTATCATTTTTTGAAGACTTTGGGTCTGAAACTCGAAAACGAAAATTTCAGGAGTCGGTCGATCAGCACTTGCGTACTGCTTCTGCTTCGGGCACTGCACGGCAAGAAAGACTGATGTAATGGCGTTGGCTGCATGTTTTATACCTCTGACGACCTAACGCCCTGGAAGAAGAGACAGCATCCTAAGCAGGAATCCTAGACTCTGGTATTCAGGCCGGCTGAGGGCTACCTGCAGGCAGATAACCCAAATGTGATGACTGCAACAGTGAAACATGTTGGTTCTTTACAAAATGTAGTAACCTGAATAGCTTACAGTCCACAGGTATCATTCAAATAGGTCAACCATCAAAGATGGACTAAATAATGGTTTGGCTAAAGTAATCATAGTTAAAGAACACAACATATTACCAAAACTTCAAAAACAGAATATTTGCTTTTTAATAATCAAAAGTGGCTTAAACAAGGTCTTGTGTGAATGACACACTCTGTTGATTCCACAGCAGAATGTGAGCACCTGTCAAAAAAACAGCACCACCAGTGTCGTAAGTGCACAATTAAGCACTTCCACCATAAAGGAATGTTTAATAAATAAATAAATAAAAAAAGTTAAGCACTTTCATTCCTTGAACTGGAACTTCATCAGAACTGGCTGTCTCCATAACACACTTCCTTTTATAAACCATACTTTAGTAAAGTGACAGTGCGCAATTATACTACAAAAAAAATTATACTACAAAAGATTTTGTAAGAATCAATTGAAAATATTGCTCTTAATCATAATGACATGATTTTAAAAAATGTTAATATGTACATACATTTATTAAAAACTTAAAGTTAAAAACATTTTTAATTCATGCACTATGTTAAAACAAATACGAATGCAAAATAAAACAACTATCAAAACTCACATCCACTTCTAAGGTTAAATCAAAACCTTATGCATAAAGTAATAATTATTTTTGTATAATAAATAATGTGTCTACAACTTAGCTGCCCTTAGTTTTAACACTGGAAGGATGGACAGATATAATGTCACTTAATCCAGTAACATTCACTGCTTCAAGCCTAAATTACCAAAGTAACTCTTTAAACTGGAGTCTAGACTTACATTCTCCACCCCTTGGATTACTACTAACTTTGTTGAGT
This sequence comes from Protopterus annectens, assembly GCF_019279795.1. NCBI lineage: Eukaryota > Metazoa > Chordata > Ceratodontiformes > Protopteridae > Protopterus > Protopterus annectens. Next base: position 112,926,284 of record NC_056742.1, on the reverse strand, counting down.
ATACCAAACCTGTAACCTATAAAATTTTCAAATATAACAGAATGTTTGTACAAAGTATTATTAATGTTACAGGATTTGATATTGTAAAGGTGCTCGTAGATTCTTTTGTGAAATGCCTGTTCTGCTTTCCCTATGTAAAAAAACTGGGACATTTTAAGCAAATTACTACTATATACAACACTCCTACAGTCTTACAAATACCTTTCATTCACTTTGTTCTGCTCTTCAAATTATTATTAAAGGTTCAGGGATTCTTCAGTTAAATAAGAACATTGCTTACAGGCACCACAGCTCCTTGTACCCCAAACAAGGGTGTCAGTTCCCTTAATAATCTCATGACTGCCCCCTTCAAGTAACTTCTTAACATTTGGTGAAATCTTAAATACAAACTTTGTTTGATGTCCCAATGTATCAAACAATAATGAATTTGTCTTAATATTCCATTTGTTCCAAACAATATTTTATTTGTTTTAGTCAAATTACTGTACTCAACCAATTAATGCACATTGATAAAAAGGTGTATCCAGAGATGATGCAGCCCAATTCAACACTTTCATTTGTTTCTGCATCCAAGCCTACCCTAAGAGTGGTTAACATCTTACTCCCCACCTCTCAAACACTTCATCGATGACTTCTCTAATGAAGTTTAAGGGGTAGCCTCTTTCAAAAAACACAGCCTCTAGTTTTTATAATACAGTTTTTAAATAATCCTTGGAAGTCATACATGCTATTCTAAATGACTGACCTTTTATAAGCCTTCTTTTTTAACCAATGGGTGTGAACTACTATGGTGTAAGTAAGAGTTGCTAAAAGTTGGCTTTCTGTATATGGTCAAACTAAAGCCTTTTTCATTTACAGTAACCAAAGTATCCAAATAATTAAGCGGTTTATTACTATAATTCCATGTAAATTTAAAATGTGAAGTACTATTATTCAAAAAGTCAATAAATTTATTGAAGGCATCACTCAACCCTTCCCAAAGAATAAAAAATATCATTAACAAATCTTACATAAAGTTTACATTACTTCTAAAACTTAAATATAACAGATCTTTCCCATGCTAACAGGACAAAGTAAGTTTGAGAATACTGGGCCACACCACTTGCCCTCATAGAAACACCCTTAATCTGTTTATAAAATTAATCTTTGAAGTAGTTAAAATTGTTATCAAGAACTACTTCCATCATATCTCTAATTAGCTGTATATCATGGGCTGCTAAAAATGGACACAAGATCAAGCTCTCAAAAAATAAATATAACCCCCCCAACCCCAAGGGATGAAGGTAAAAACGTATACAGCATCAATTGTAAGAAAACCTACCTTTGTTGACTATTTACCTGAGGTTAATCTCCCCAGAAAATCCCAGGAATCTTTAAGGAGGTGGGGTTTGACTGAGAGCAGGGTTTTAAGTTGTCCAACAATAAAAGTAGCAAGGGGGTGGATAACTTGAACCAGTGGCTGCCACAACTGGTCTGAATTTTAAATTATGACTACCTTTATGAACTTTAGGTATACCAAATATGGTGGAAACCAGTGGTTTCTTTACATTAAAAAATTGAAAAGTATCTTCCAAAATTCTCCATTCCGAAAGCAAATCATACCAAAACAAGTTAGTTTTACAATATGCAAAGTTAATGTCATTGTAAGACACATGCAAATAAGTAGACATATCCTGTAAAATATTTGACACAGCAGCAGAATAATCCACAGAGTCCGCAATCACAAGACCACCAACCCTCATCTGACATCATGATTCTGATGGATTTGTCTTTCCCAAGGGCGTCAAACAACAACTGTTCTGATTTGGTCAAATTATGGTGCTTAAATCCATCATTCAGCTTAAATATTACCATAATAATCATTAATTCAAGTCCTCTCAACTGCTTGTAAAACCAGATGCATAGGGGGGTGCAACCACTCTTCCTTCTAAAATTTGTCTTGGCATCATTAAAAGACTTATTAGATTCATGGTTAGTAAATATAGTTACTAAATTAAAGTTTTCTAGTGAAAAGTTTAAGTTCAATGACAGAATCGGTTATATTAAAGGGGGAATTAGGTATGAAATCTTTTGGAAAATACCGAAAAAATTGTGGTCCGATAGTAAGATGGCTATAATTAAAGCATTTGCGTGACAACATAATGCCATCTGTGTCTACGTCTGCCATTTCCTGCCTTTCCTATTTGTATGGTTCTCTCGGTAGGCTGATAATGCACTTAGTCCAGGTTCGGAGGGATAATGGGTCTGTTGCGCTATCTACTCAGACCTCCTTAAAACATGAAATTCCAAATTAAAACTATCACCTCCCCCAATTTCCTCATATACATTCAAAACTAGTGGATCAACAGGACATTCACCTTCTCCATGATACTGATCACTATAACTTAATAGGGTAAGCATTGTGCTCACTATATTAAGAGCTCTATTCATTTTTTTTAATTTTCCTTAGTTTATTGATATCACACTTATCTATTCAAGAAAAAAATGTTGTAATCAACTATATACTGATCAAATAATAAATCATCATAAATAAATCAATTGAGGTTTTCAATTTCCTTCATCTGATTACTAATAATATTAGAATTGTACTTGATAATTAAGTCCATTAGTTCCAACCCATGTTGGCAAAAAAGTTTTACAAATTCTGTATAAAAGCTGTCCTGACATTGCAAGCCATTAGGGAATTTAAACACACACAAACCAGTTAAAAGGCATACTTGATAGATTTACTGAATCTAGTGATACACTCTAAACACGACTTTTACTTCTCCCAGAATGTATACTCCATCTAAAATGCCCCCTACACTGCCAAATTTGGCATATGAAAAGCTTATTTAAGGTGTTTGCAGCCCTGCCTTCTTTACCTTCTATTGGGACCATAAACCGACTATGTTTGAAGTTGCAGACTTTCTGGCAAGCATAGTCAAGCTCAGCTGATACAGCTGAATGAGCAGATCAGAAAATTGGACACACATCACTAACAAGTCAGTTATTCTTTTTCATAAGTATGAAATTCAATCAAGCACCAATAGCTGATATAAAGGGCCGTGTAAGTATGTTTAGAACATGGCCAAAACTTCTAAAGTCAAAGATTAAAATGTTCAAAAAATCACTAAATTCTTAAATAAAATCACAATTTAAAAGACTACTGTTCTAAGCAAACTGTTAAAGTTTAGTTATGCAAGTTCTGCTTAACCAGTAACAGTACATGTTTGAATTCTTCCCCTGACTCAGTGGCATTTTGGGTTATCTGCCCAGGTAACTCAGTCCTGGCCAGCTTTCAAAAGCTCAGACTTCCTTCCATCTCTCCTCCAGTGACAGCTGACTGGCTGAGCATACCTTGAGAGGGAAGTCTTCAGCTATCACAGGAAGTGAGGGATCAGAATTGGTCTCTCTCACAAAAGAGGAGAGGAAACTATTTGAAACCAGAATCATCTAGCAAGAGCATCTTCACAGCCAGTCATAACACCATATAAAAAAAAACAAATCCAAAAACAACTGAATCAAAGAGGTTGAAACCCACCTTAACTATGCATCATCTGGGGGATGGTGGGTGCTGCCACTGAGGCAGTCAGGAATTCAAACTACTGTTAAAGGCAAGTAGGACTTGCGTAGCTGTACTACATTCATCATTCCCACTGCCTTACTGGTATTCTGTTTAGATTCCCAAAGCTTAACCTACTAGGGAGTGAAAAATTAATTATCAAGGTGCTGCTTACTGTGATGGAACTGAAGTCTTCTTAAGACACTAAGTCTTGTTGGCTGGGTTCTGCTGAAATCAAAGTCTAGTTACAGCTACATTCACAGTCTGTTGCCCACAGAAACTTGCAGAATGTACACCGATGCAGCTACTGTTTCAGCTACAGTGTACCACTTTTTACTTCTCATTCAGCATAAATGATGTGAGAGGTGTAACATACACAAATACCTCAGAACAAATGTGTTCCTGCACAAATACCTCTAACAATGTTATTTGCTCGAGTCTCTTTATATAGTGTTTTTACACCCTGTTTTTCTCCTTGGTATTTTATTTTGGTCTTTGTATGAAAACATCTGTTTGCTGGTGTTTGCAGGAAAGCATGTAATAGAATTGTTTTCCATCCTGTAGAGAAACAATGCTGATATTGTCTAAGAAAACATCTTGTGGAAAAATGCATACAAATGCTGACTTGATAAAAGCATGTCCATTTAAACTTCCTTGCTTGATGGTGTTTATGACAAAAACACGTCCAGATTGCTTTCATTTTAGCACATCTATTCTTTAAGGAAGCAGGTCAACTTTTTTGCTGCCAGTGTGAAATGCATAAAGAGTTGTATTTTTACATTTTTGCCGAGTCTTTAAGGAAACATGTCCACTAAGCAGATTCCTTATTTTTCAAGGCACATTCATTTAGTATGGATGCTAATCACATATTGCTAAACTCTATTTCTACATTTAAGCAAGCTTTATTTTATACCTTATTTATTTTGCATATTTGTAGCAGAATTAATTTCAATCTTTTATTCAGTTAAATACACTCTAACAGGGAGATGTAAGGATATGGATCCAGGACCCTTGCAGGATGGTCCAGCAAAGCCTGCTCTAGACCTTGAAAAGAAAGAGAGTTTGTAGTGCTTTGTGAAGGTATGAACAAAGGACCAGGTTGCTGCTTCTAGAATGCTTCTAGAGTGCACCCTTTTCCAATATGACACTGGAGAGGATAAGGCTCCAGTCGAGTGAGCCCTAACCTTGCCTGAAAGGCATTTACTATAGTGGGAGTAACAGAAAACAATGGCACAGAACAGCTTGCTTAGAGACAGGCTGACCTTTCTTAGCCTCTGTAAAGGAGACAAACAGCTGTTCAGCATTCCTAAAGGGCTTTGTTCTGGCAAGGTTCTACCAGAGCTGCCCGTGAGCATCCAAGACTTGTAGAATCTGTTTTCCCTTGTTTTTTGGATCAGGGTATAACACTGGGAGATTGATTACCTGATTCAAAGTAAATTCGGAAACAACTTCAGGCATGATTGATGGATTAATGCGTAACACAGCCCTGTCCTTGTGAAAAAAAATCACATAGGGTTGGGCCCATCATGATTTCTTGTAGCTCAGAGGCTCACCTTGCAGACTTCAGAGCAACAAGTAAAACAGTATTCCAACTAATGAACACAAATCTGCCTGAGAGGTAGGATCAAAACGAGGTAAGGTAAATTTTTTTAACAAAGATGAGATCTCAGGGAGGAGGAATTTGCTTTCAAGGGGTGTCACACATGCAACACACTTTTCATAAACTGCTTTACCACAAAAACACATGAAAAAGGGGGATCCATGTGCAGACAAGCTGAGATGGCCGCAAGATGCACTTTGTTAGAAGCATACGACAGACCATCTCTAAGTAGCTCACACAAATATTTCAAAACCAGAAGGAATGAAAACAGTTCAGGATTTCTGCTATCAGCTAGGCATCACCTACAAAACCTCTTCCACCTGTAAGGTTACCACAATGGTCTTTGGTAATTCTTTCTGAATCTTTAGAAGTATGTTGTGAATCTTTGGAAAAGGTAGAAATGCATACAGAAACATTCCCGACAATGAGAATGACAGAACATCTGCCTTCCAAGCATGGCTGCAAGGATGTTTTGAACAGAATTTTTTCAGTTGTCTGTTTTGAAAGAAGGTGAACAGATCTACTTGAGATGTTCCCCACATCTAGATCAAGTCCTGGAAGACCTGAATATGGAACAAAGGAGGGTTACCATAATGACCTTTGATAACTCTTTCTGAATTTTTAGAAGAACCTCGAGAATCATTTAAAAGGGTAAAATGGAAACATAACAGACCATGGGTGCTGATTCTATGACCCCTACTTCTACCACGTGATGGATAACTGGAGGAAGGACCTCTGATTGGTCTGGTGGATGTGGGGAATTCCCCTGAAAGGGATAGGCTTTTTCTACCCATTGTCACATATCCTCTGAATTACTCTCAGAACTCATTTGTCTGAAACTATATGCGGCCTGACTGCAGGGCTGAGAGAAAGGTTGGGGGAAGGACAGGAGGAGGAGTAGGTGTAGTCTGTGACTCGGCATAGTTATTCTTTTGCAGGGGGTTGATAATTTTTCAGAAAGAAAACCCACTTGTTTGGTTTCCAAGAATAATCCTCCTGCTATTTCCTTTTGGGTCCCTGACTTTTGTTTGACTGGGATCTTTGTTTTTTCTATACCTTGAAAGAAGGCACCTCGCCGAGCAAGACCTTGGGTACATGAAATATCCCAGATACCCCATGCATTAAATTGCCTCTATCATCCTACTGTTTGAGAACCTAACAGTGGGAGAAAATAATTATGAACTTAAAGGTGCACTCAAAATTTCAGCGTTTAAATCAAAGAAGTTCTGACTACATAACAAGCATACCATCTTAATAGAACAGGAGCAGCACCATTTCTCAAGACTGTACCTGCACATTGAAGCACACCTCTCAAAGAAGTTTTGAAACCAGAATCAAGTTAGAAAATTTCATTCCTACAAGACATTTGCACTGCAGGTAAGGCTGCATCAAAATTATCCAAACTGTATGCATACTGTACAATAAATTTCCACATACCACCTTGATAATTCAACATTCTAAAGGCTAGATTACTAGAAAGATGCATCCTTTTGCCCTGAAGTTTATTAATTTATTTATTGAAATTTGTTTAATGAGAAAGTCCAAATAGGTACAGCTGCCCTCCAGGAAGAAAAGGTCCATGGTGTCATATTTATTGCAATCAATATTTACAAAAACAAATTTTACAATGCACTTTCCGTGGATATACAATATAATAATCACTATGATATAATTTGTATTGATATTCACAAACATTAATACACAAGCATTGTATTGAGAATTTACACAGAAAGGTTTATGAAATAGGTAGGAGTAAGTACAGAAATACAACAGAGTGAGGTATTAGATGGGATAAGCAAGTTTAAGTGTTAAAAGAGAACAGGCAATAGAGTAGTAATTTGGTTGTGCTAATAAAAAGTCGGTATAGTAGTTTAAGAAGAACAATAAAGTGGAGTATTAGAAGGAGATAAGCGGGTTAAGTGATTTAGTGCTCTAAATAGAGGTATACAAAAGGTGATGAAGGGTGTTGAGAGAGCTACGTCCCCAGATGGGGAGCAGGGACAATGCCAGGAGGCACAGAGGAAGTAATTTAAGTAATGGTTTGAAGAAATGAAGGTGCAAGAGGGACATGATCTAACCATTTTCCCCTCTATCATGGGGCTTTTGACTAGATGAAATCAAGGGCTTTTTATTTGATTAGGCAGCTGGGAATCAACAGCTGGATCAGCAGTCACACAAGAAGAGAGACCTGTCACATCCGAGGAGACCCTATATTTTTTCTGAGCCTTTTTTAGGGACTGCTGGAATAGATACTGGTTCTGCAAAGAGATTTATAAACATCTACAAAGGCTGGTAAGGGAGGGGTGATACCCAAAGAACTCAGCATCTTGTTCTCCGTAAGATTATATACCCTGCCTAGCTCTGGGGTAGTTCCAGAACCAAAAACATTACTAAATCTAACAATCATCTGAAGAAAACTGAACTATTTGAAATTTAAGCTCAGGGTCACCTTCCGAAGAATCAGATAACTAGACTCAGTGTTAATTAGGAAATAATTACAGTTCTTACCAGATTACTCATTCTCTGAAACAATAGAAAAGTGTCCAGCAAAGCTAGCACTAAAGCTATGTATGGGAACACAACCATCAGAATTAGTTGTCTTAACCAAGGAAACCACATCAGCTTTATAAACCGCTATAATCTTATTATCAGCTGTACGATGAAACTTCTGTTTCTTTCTCTTATGAACTTCACTACTAGATATAAATATTTAGGGACATAGTATTATGTCTGACAAGAGGTTTCTTACTCAAGACTATTCCTGCACCTAAAGGTCTGGTTCTCCCACATCTGTGCCAGGTATTGGAAACATCTCTGGATGATGTTGTCTAACTCCATTCCATACAGGCCACCAACGCTAAACTACACTGAAACAGAGTCAAAGTCAAGTGGTCTGCAGGCAGAATAGTGGCCCCAACAGAATCACTAACCATAGGCTGCGTCATGCTTTTTTTTTTTTTTTTTTTTTTTTTTTTTTTTTTTTATTTTAGGTGCAACTAAATGTGATGGGGAGGGATACCAGATTAAAGATCCATCAAGTCAGAACACCAAGTAGAATAATAAAATGACAGTACTGGATAATGCATCACAACAAGCACTTAAAGTTTATAGTAAACATAGCTAAAGTCTGCCAAACTGTGCTATTATGACACACACACACACACACACACACACACACACACGTTTGAAATGTGCTCAGAATTCTTTTACAATTGACAGAAGTTAAAGAATTTCCAGTACACAAACTCCAAACACCAATGCAACCAAAGTGCCAAACCAAAGTGCCAAACCAAAGTTAAAAATTATCTCCACACACCAACGATGATAAATTGTCATAAAATAATCTTTACTAGGTAAAATCTTCACAGTAAATTCAAATAACTTAATTAGCAGTGAAATCATGATCTGATATTAAACACAGAGCAGAGTCATACATATAGCAAATAATGCACAAATCCTGAAAAAATCCAAGTACTGCAATATTTCCCTGTTAAAAGATGAAAATAAACCAGAGAAACCACAGTAAAGACATGCCTCTAGTGTCCAATAGTACACATACACGCTGCACTTCTGAGAGAAATTCAGAAAGTTTCCTCATAAAAAGGAAAAACAAACAACCGTTAAAGACAGAGGCCAAATATATAGTTACAAGCAGAAATTCTAAAAGGAATTACTTTAAACACTGACAAAATATTAAAATAAATACATTATTTTTAATAAATATATGAATAGAAAGAGAATAACTCTAATAAGAAAATGAGAGAAAAAGGTCCCCAAATGGGGTTTATCTGGGCAGCAAGATGGAAAAAAAATCAGCACTGGATCATGTGAAGAGTCCAAGGACTTTCTTCTTTGGATGGCAGAAAAAAGAATGAACACTCGCTTCCTTTCACAGCTGAAGGTTTCCCTCTCAGGACATGCTCATCCAATCAGCTGTCACAGGAAAACAGAGGAAGGCAGTCTGAGCTTTGAAAGCTGACCAATAATGAGTTACCCTGGCAGATCACCCAAAATGACACTGAGGCAGTGAGGGATTAGGACATCTACTGTTACAAGTAAGTAACACTTGTGCAACTGTGAAATGTGAATGATGAACAGCAACTTATACAAATGGAAATGCACAAAGTTCACATGGGGATAAAGAATACACTTCAGGAGGGAAAAAAACTTTAGGAAAAATAAAAACACACAAGTTTGGGATAATATGACCCTATCAAGTCATCTAGGAAAACAATTACAAAATATTAACCATCTCGAAAGATGCAGGGTATAGTGCCTGACCAAAGTGGTCCTTGGAGCTGCTAGGAAGTAGTCTAACCCCAGCACCATAACTAGGACCAACATTTATTTAAGAACAAACTGAAGTATCATAAAAAGCTAAATAGTCTCTCTGTTCCTATGCTTTTCACCTAAAACTGCAACAACACAAGTCTTTCTACCTCAACCTGAATATGGACTTCTCTTGTTTGAAGCGGACTGCTTATCAAAACAGTCCACAGTACAAGAAGGCATTGGTCAAGGCCTGTAGATTTATGGTACTGGCACACAAAAATGACCACCACTGTGCGACCGTGCAAAGGACTAACAATTTGCCTTCTAAAGGACATATGACCTATTACTCTGTATTATCAAGTACATATATTACTGTCAGAAACACCTAACATGAGACAGAATGTCTTAACTAAGCTCAGGGGAAAGCTAATCCTTCCAATAGGACAAGGTGGTTTGTGATTACCTGATCTGAAGGGGTATTTAACACCTACATAGTTAAGGCTCCAGTACATAGTACAAACAGATAGCTATAATTCAAAGCAGAACGGAATGATGATGAAATGGGGGAGCTCAAGAAATAAGGCGAGACTGGGATTTTGGATGCAGATCTTAAAGGAGAATAACAAAAGACATACAGAATATTATATATTCATAAGGTAACAAAGTACTCTATAGACTGTCAACATGGGAACGGAGAAAGGAAATTCTGCAAATAGGGATAACTGTATTTAAGTCTACATAGGAACCAAGGTATTGGGAGCAAATAATTACGGAGGGAAAAGTAACAAAATGGGAAAAGGCCAAAAATTCATTTGGACTGCAGGCTGCAGACTGCCTTCCCGATCAAGGATTGATAACAATATAAGCAAACAGAAAGGAATATGGGGACCCTAAGAGAAAGACCAGCACTGGTAGACTTTTTAGTTGAATCTAGAATAGAGGCTGCTGTTAAAAAAGGAATTAGTATGGCATATGGTAACCACAGGAATCAATCAGAGGAGATTAGAAAGGATTGGGAAGAGAGATCAGATAATGAATTCACAGACAGACAACAGCTCCCAATATGCAACAAAGACTAGAAGATTTAGGATATTTGTAAGGAAGTGTTTGCATAGGTATTTTTATATCATAAGCAGAATCCAAATAATTTTTTCTCAGGTAATTTGTAAATGTTGGAGGTGTGACGGGGAAGAAAGAGGTAATTTGGAACACATCTTTTGGAAGTGCAATGAGTTAGCAGACTACTCTGTCAGAAATACTAGGTGAGCAAATTCGTGTTACTAAAGAAATGATTATTTTAAGTGGCGATACAGAATTGGAATTACCTAGACATAGTAAGACTTTGCTGAGTTTAATTATGGTTGCTGCTAAAAAAAAAAAAAAAAAAAAAACAATTATTAGAAAATAGAAATCAAAGTCTAAAGTCTAAACCAACCATACTAGAAGTAGTGAATATAGTAACAGAGAAAAGAACTAGAAGTAGGATAATTAGAAATGGGTAGGATGAAAATTACACAGAAAAAATGGGAAGTGTGGAAGCAACACATACAGAACAATGTTTTGGAGGAGGAAGGAGATTTTAAGGGAAGGCAGAAATTGAATGAGCTATGTAATATTCAACAATTATTGTACAGAAGATTATAAGTGGTGTATTATGTTTGCAACTGAATTATATCAAAATGATTTGTTTTCATTTATATAAATGTATGATTGCCTAAGTCATGAGTTATAATTCAATACAGAGGTTTCCAGTAAAAAAAAAAAAAAAGTCTTCACTAAGCTCAAGTTAAACTGATACAGCTATTCAAATACCCAGAACTACACTCCTAGAAAGACATAACCTCTCCTCTCTTGGGTCAAAATGTTGGAACCCACTTCCACTGGAGGTAAAACTTGCACACACTATAAAAAACAGTTCAAGTCTATCCATATACAACACCTCATACAACAACCGCTTGCATACGCAGTCACCACCCAATTTAAACACTCAATTTAGGTCTATTCAGATCATATATGCAAACTTCACCCTAGAACTGAGTATGCAGTTTAGGTCAATTCAGATCATCCAACCCCTTCTTAACCAAACGGCCAAAGATTTGATCACCCCCTTTTTCCCCTTGCTATTAAAAACTTGACAGAATTATACGTCTGGTTTCACTATGCGAATACTGTACTTTTTTTTTTTTGGTCACTGTAACTTCACTCCTGTATGTTCATTATGCCCATTATCACCTTGTACATTTACAAACTCACCATCACTGCACCCTCAGACTTCTGAAACGGAGAGTACGCAAAACATTAGTTTTTTCTAGACTTAAGAGGACACTTGTTGTCTACCACTCAATAAAAACTTATCGGTTTCTTTTTGTACAACCAAACAACTTTAGCACTTACTCAACTTATGGGTCTGTCAACAGGGAACCAAACTAAACTTAATCACATGCACTACAAAAGGGATCCAGATATATTCAGTGCTCCGTCAGCAACTCATCATGGAGCCTAATAAAGACACTCCACTTGTTGCCTTTCAGAAAGTAAAATTAACTTTAAAGCCTCATCACCTTCAAATGAATGTACACTTCACCAACAGCATAACTGAATGGTATACACCGGACATAAGACTACATTTGATGAAATGGAACACATTTAAGTCTGTTCAAAGTTACAACCATTACAAGAACAGCCTACGCGGCAATTACATCTCTTCCATATGAATTACCTACCAATGAATTTTACAGCATAATGTCTATTAAATTCAATAAACGGCATACTCTAAAGGTAAGGATTATTTCAAGCTTAGACAGAGTACACAACCCTTCCCTCTCATCTAAAACTCCTCTAACAGAAAACTGTATAAAATCCCTGAATACTTTCTAACAGCAAAAGCAGATTTATTTTTCTTTCCCATTGACTTGAACAGCACTAAACTTTTCTCTCTCGCATGCTAACTAGCTACCTATTAAATAAGTTTGACATTTCCCCACAACTGTTTTCTAAGTTATACTCCAGAGCACATCCCTTTTTCATCCCAACTCAATTTAATAAACACCCTCTCCTAACAGCAACCACTACTGACTTCTTAAGATGAAGCCTTCTCTATTCTCAGTTCAAGAACCTAGGATTTTATTTCCACAGACATACGTCTCCACTTTCATACTTCAAACTAAAATAAAAGCTTTTCTGAAACAGCAAGTTTCCTGCTCCTTCCAACCCATTCACTTGAACCAGCTCCTTTCCTGCTCACCACTCCCACCCTTCAATTACATCATCCTTTACCTTACTCTTTCACACTTGTGTGCACACACATATACATAACATACATACACATCATTTTGAAATCAGGCTTCTAAGAGTAAGCACAATGTATTTCAATCAGTCTTATAAATATTGTACCTTAATACTGTTAACTCTGTGGTGCAGCGGTAGCATTGTTGCCACACAGCAAGAGGTTCTCCCGTTCGATTCTCGGCTGGAATGTGGGGAGTGCCTTCTGTGTGTAGTCTGCATGTCCTCTCCACGGTTGGGTGGGCGTTCGAAAGACATGCGTAAATGGGCGTGCCTTCGTTGAAGGTTGAACGTCGAGCTGGCACCTCGGCGTTTGTCAAAATCTACTGCCAATCATTAGCGGACCGGAGTTCCGCTGTGGCGACCCCTAACCGGGAAAAGCCGAAAGACAACAACAATACTGTTAACTCTACATTCAACTATTCCTACAAAGTTTTGAAGCATTTTATAAGGCATATACTTGGTATGCTGCCTTATACTTCAAATGAGAGAGTATGTATCTCACATAATCTCATCTGATATTATTTATAGATTCATAGCTACTGCAAGGCCACTGAGTTGCACAACCATTGTCTCTTTGTCAGTATCCTCTCTCAGGTAGCACATTTCTCCAGAAAGGCCGTACCAGTCAATCCTGTAGTAAATTTTTGGATACCTGTCCAGTCATCTAGGTTATGATTAAAATAAGATAGCGAGTCAAATTGCTTAACAAGCAGAAGTTTATTCCAGATGTTTCTGAGGCACTAGGTTATAACCCTGTCCTTCCATGTTTTCTTTATCTGTTTGTGAAGATTTAGGACCCTGGTGCTAGTACTTTTGGAGAGAATAGACTTGTGAAGAAACTAAGTTGAAAGTAAAACCTATTATTTTACCAGGCTGTATCTAAAATGGGTTAAATAGGATTATACCTCAACCAAACAACAAATAGCAATTGAAACTGCTTTCACATTACAACAGCAGCTTTATGTAGAATTGTTAATGTGATCTGATTCAACCTGTGTAAACTATAGCCATTTTTGACAGCAGTATACATTTCCTATTTAATAGTCTTCATTCTCAAGTTAAAGTTGTCAAAAATGATATTTTGGAAGAAATATTATTTTTATTACATATTTTAATATTTGTACTCCATAATATCACACAATCTACTTAAATGTGACTAGCCCGGAAAATTCAGTTATTTTCTGCTACTCGCACTGCAAGTTTCTGTCCTTAAGTGCAGTGTTGAAAAGTTTCCAAATTCGATACCTAGTAGCAAATCTTTGAATTCCTCCCACGAACATCAAATTATTAAAGTCTGCACAGATATTAGTTTGCAAAGGAGCACAATGTGGAGAACTGCCATGAGTGTCATCACTTCAACAGTGGAGAAGAGAGGCTACTGGCCTACCTTACTACCACTAGCATGACGGTCAAAGCAGTCTTCTGGACCAAGCAAGCTTTAGTCCTCCACTTTGGTTGGCAACTTTGCATGTGTAGCCCAAACCGTCAGAGATTATCCTGATGTTATAGCTGCATTTTCTTCCCTCTCCATCTATGTCAAAGTTGCACAGTTTCTTCATGCAATAATTAATTTCCTGAGAAAGCAGCAGCAATATCTGGGCAGCAGTAACACATATCAGTCCTAAAAGATACAAATGATGATTTTCTAAATGCATCTACTTGTCTTCCAAACTCTTAAAACCTCAACAGTGGCTCAACCATTAAACACACTGACACTTGCCCCAAATGCCACCATGTAGTAGACATCTATTTGTCTTTGTTGAGGTGTTTTCCTGGGCAGGTTTCCAAAGATAATTCAACAGTCCTGTTTGGCCTTCACTTTCATTTCCTTTAGAGTGTGAAAAAGTACTTTGCAAAGTTCTAAAAGCATCACTAGTTTGGCAGAAAACATTCCTGGAGAGAGTTTGGGGAGGGGAGGGCGGTTATCAACAAACCTGTAATACCATCTTGATTCAGAAACTCAAGATCTAACTAATTAATGTGGTCTGCCACTAACTACAAAACAACCCCAAAAAGTAACATTACCAGAAATATCCACTTGCAAAAACCCTGTTTGTTAGGACTTTTCTCTGTATTATCATCAATAAACTCAAAGAAAAATTCCCAGGGGCTAGGAAAGGGGCATCTTTCTCCCCTCGATAGTGAGCCTGTGTTTTATGATTTAAAGGGTAAAGACAGCAAATGTCAGAATTCTTTAAAATACATTCAGAAATGTAAAACTCAAAAGTCATATTTAAAAGGTTTAGTGACCAATTTAATTTTGTTTGGAAAATTTACCTTCAGGAAGGAAAAAAAAACAGCAAGAGGCAAGAGCTGATTTCAATGTAAAGCTGACAAACTGAAAAATACAATCACATTTGACATTGAACAATGCTGAGAGCAGTTATGCTGTTGGACAAAAGGTTCTACAGTGCTTTCCTGTGAATATTAATAATCTTCTCTTCTACTTTTTATCTTTTCAAAGATGTTATTGCAAACATTCTAAAATCAAACCTGAAGAGATAATGTATTATAAACAAAAGCTGCTGCAAGCTCAGGGAATTGCTAAAGCTTCAGCACCAAGTGCTTAGCAGTCACAAAAATTAACTTCAAATTCACTTCACAAAATATATAACACCTTTGTGGTGAACTCTTCCTTCAGAGAGCAAGAAGTTCTAGAGGCCAAAGGTAGAGTTTCAAGTAAACTGTGCAAAGGTACCATAAGTGGTAACAGGTCTGGCTGGCGAAGGGATTTAGGACTGGCCAATTCCAAATCATCAAAAGTGAAGAACTGGGACCAGGAAAAGGACAGATGTAGTATAATAAAAGTCAGGCACTACAAACAGAGATAACAGCATACAAATGTCCAAGCCATAGCTACACTTCGTATCTAACCATACCAGTTATTCATGGCTATTAATATTTTTGCATACTGGGGGGGATACTCACAAAGGTAGGCACAAACCACAGCCTGTAATGAAAAGAAAGGCAGGTTTTAATATACTGTTTCTATAAGCTTACCAATGTAAATCTGACGATCAAAGCGTCCAGGTCTCAAAAGTGCAGGATCAAGGATATCGGGGCGGTTTGTCCCTGCAAGGATTACAACATTTGAGCTGGTGTTAAAACCTAGGGGAAAGAACCAAATAAGATTACCAAAAATGGGTGTTACAATGATAGAACTGATTCAGCAGTCTTGATTTTCATTGGCTTGCTGAAAACTGTGAAAGACAAGGAATCACAGGTTGAATATTTTTTTTTAACACAGTGGGGAAAAAAACAACAGAGAAAAATTAGTGCATAATGTACTGATCATAAACTGTTATTTCACACCATGTGTCAGTAAACATTTTCCTTTGCATCAAAACTACTTCTACCAATATACTTTTGTAATTTTACATAGAAATTTTTAAAAGGACAGAAACAATAGTTGGTGTTCAACTTGTAGCACAACACAGTATAACCCCAGGTTGAATAAGGAACGGTTAACTCCTGTCCTGATGCAGAGCAGCAAGTGCATGACTAAAGCTCATTTTTAACATAGTCACACTCACAGTTCAGCAAAACACATTGCCTGCATGGCATCCACAAAACAAGCTGTGCAAGCAGCACTACAGTACCAAACCTCTTGCATTGTAGTGTCCTGAAAGATCATAAACAAACAGTGCTGCTAAATTTAACTGTAGCACTGACACATTTATTCTCTTACTTGTTTACTTCTTCTTCTTATTTCGGCTGCTCCTGTTAGGGGTTGCCACAGTGGATCAACTGTTTCCATTTTTTTCCTGTCCTCTGCATCTTGCTCTGTCACACCAACCACCTGCATGTCCTCTCTCACCACATCCATAAACCTTATCTTAAGCCTTCCTCTTTTCCTTTTACCTGGCAGCTTCATCCTTAGCATCTTTTTCCCATATACTCTGCATCCCTCCTCAGCACATGTCCAAACCAACATAATCTTGCCTCTCTGGCTTTGTCTCCAAACCTTCCAACCTGGGCTGACCCTCTAATATACTTATTCCTAATCCTGTCCATCCTCGTCACACTCAGTGCAAATCTTAACATCTTCATCTCTGCCACGTCAAGCTCTGACTCCTGCCTTTTTGTCAATGCCACTGTCTCAAACCCATATAACACAGCTGGTCTCACTACCTTTCACTCTTACTGGTACTCGTCTGTCACAAATCATTCCTGACACTCTTCTCCACCCACTCCATCCTGCCTGAACTCTCTTCTTCACCTCTCTTCCACACTCACCGTTACTCTGAACTGTTGATCCCAAGTATTTAAACTCATCCATCTTCGCCACCTCTACTCCCTGAATCCTCACCATTCCTCTAACCTCCCTCTCATTCACACACACATATTCTGTCTTAGTCCTGCCGACCTTCATTCCTCTTCTCTCTAGAGCATATCTCCACCTCTCCAGGGTCTCCTCCACCTGTTCCCTACTCTCACTACAGATCACAATGTCATCTGCAAACATCATAGGCCACGGGGACTCCTGTCTGATCTCGTCTGTCAACCTGTCCATCACAATTGCAAATAAGAAAGGGCTCAGAGCTGATCCTTGATGTAATCCCACCTGCATCTTAAATGCATCCGTCACTCCCACCACAGACCTCACCGCTGTCACACTACTCTCGTATTTATCCTGTACCACTCTTACATACTTCTCTGACACTCCCGACTTCCTCATACAATACCACAACTCCTCTCTAGGCACCCTGTCATATGCTTTCTCTAAGTCCACAAAGACATAATGCAACTCCTTCTGACCTTCTCTGTACTTCTCCATTAATACTCTCAGAGCAAACATCGCATCTGTAGCGCTCTTTCCTGGCATGAAACCATACTGCTGATCACTAATCATCACCTCCCTTCTTAACCTAGCTTCCACCACTCTTTCCCATAACTTCATGCTGCGACTGATCAATTTAATCCCTCTGTAGTTACTTCAGCTCTGCACATCACCCTTATTCTTAAAAATCGGTACCAAAACACTTTTTCCATTCCTCAGGCATCCTCTCACTTTCCCAGATTTCATTAAACAATCTAGTTAAAAACTCCACTGCCATTTCACCTAAACACCTCCATGCTTCCACAGGTATGTCACATCTGGACCAACAGCCTTTTCATTCTTCATTCTCTTCATAGCTATCCTTACTTCCTCCTTGCTAATCCACTGCACTTCATGATTCACTATCCGCGCATCATCCAGCCTTCTCTCCCTCTCATTCTCTTCATTCATCAGCCCCTCAAAGCACTCTTTCCATCTGCTCAACACACTCTCCTCGGTTGTGAGTACGTTTCCCTCATTATCCTATCACCCTTACCTGCTGCACATCTTTACTAGCTGAACCACTCTAATGAACTGGTCCAAAGACCCTTTTAAAGGGACAACCCAGGCTGCTAAGTGGCATTCAGTAGCACAATGAAGCGACTGAATCTCATTAAAACATATTTAAAACATTACAGGAAGTCACTGCCTTACCATTTCTATTAAAAGTGTTTCTACCAAATTTCAGCTGCTTTTTTACAAATAGCCCTCAACATAATCAAGTCCACCTCCAGCACTCCAGGCTTTCAGAACTCAATGGAGGTGCTGATGAGATCAAGACTGTGTGCACCTCTGTGTGTGAGTGTCTGCACAATGAGCCAGGTGCAAAAACTGTGAGCTACACGACCTGTCGCAGCCCTGGCTATGGGAATAACTGACTGAGATGCTAGGCCCAGTATCTGGGTGGGTGGGTTTTGACAGCACTGCTGAAAACACAAAATTTTAGTCACAGGCTGCTGCTGTGAGTTTCTTTGACCAATCAGTGCCTACAGAGAAATACCAGCTTTTTAAGTGGGATTTCAGAGGTTACACATTAATCAAATGTGAGCTTTGGAGCATGTCTCAGTCCTGGTAATGGGACTAGCAAAGCCAGGTGTTTCTGTGGAGGACAAGATCACAGAAAATCAAATCAGTTCAAAACATTGATAACTTAGCAATCAAATATCTCAAACAAAGACAGCAGAATTTCAATGCAGACTCACAGAGGATAGAAAGAAAATGTCTTTATCTTGAAACTTTTTTTTGTTCTCCAGTGCCTGCCTGTAACCACCCATTTCTTCCATATCATAGGGGTGAAAGCTGATTTGTGAGGGGCCATTACTTATGGTACGGGATATGAAATGGGATGAAGTAACAGCCAGAATGATTGGAAAATCTCAGGCCAAGATGTAGTACCCATCGTCTAGTTAAAAGTATTAACATCTCTGCATGAAGATTTAGCCAAGAGTAAGAACTAGTTATATGTGCACCTCGAACAGACACCAGCCTGTCTAACAGGAAAAACAACCCTCCTACATAAGAGTGAACCTGCAAGCTACCCTAAAAATTACAGACCAATAACCTGCCTTCTGAAGAAGTATAAACTGTACACTGGAATTGATGCCAACAGAGTTTATACTCATTTAGAAGAAAACTCAGTTATGGCAACAGAACAAAAGGGCAATAAAAGCAAGTCATATGGAACAAAGGATTATTTGTTAATAAAGAAAGTCATAGTGGAGAATTGTAAAACAGGGAAGAATCCCAAGTATGGCATGGATTGACTACATACAAGCATTTGATAGCATCCCACGTTCATGGATAAAAGAGTGCTTAAAAATGTATGTATAAGACACACCCTACACTACCGTGACCATGAAACAGTGGCAGACCACTTTGCAATTAAGCCACGATAAAGGACAAATTATTATTCCAGGGATAAAAATCCAAAGGGGGATATTCCAGGGTGACTGTCACCGTTGCTCTTTTGTCTTGCTCTTAATCCATTAAACTGTCTGCTTAACAGATTAGGTCATGGCTATAATTTGGCTCCCAGAAAGCAACAAAATATTAAAGATCTCTCATCTTCTCTTTGTCAATGATTTAAAACTACATAGCTCATCAGATGAGGAACTGAAAGCACAACTGCAAGTAGTCAAAACTTTTCCAGATGATATAAGAATGTCATTTGGTCTTGATAAATGTGCAAAATCAACCTTTAAAGCAGGAAAGCTGCAGCACCAAGAAAACATCAGTCTGGGACACGAATGTGATATAAAAAAACAACTAAGCAAGAATTGATGAAAACAATAAAACATGAACAAATGCGAATAAAACTTAGTAAGGGATATTTTAGAAGACTTAAATTAATCCTGAAAACAGTGTTGACATCTAGGAACAAAATTCAAGCTGTAAACCAATTTGCTCTTCCTGTCCTAAGTTGCAGTTTTAGCGTAACTGACTGGCCCCAAAAGGTGTTGGATAGATTAGACCGAAAAACAAGAAGGATGCTTCATGCTCAAATGATTTACAAAAGTAAGTACAGACTAACATTACGTATCCCCCATTCCGAAGGCGGCATGGGCCTCCTTGAAACTGATTACATGTACAAATCTGCAATCGTGGGAGTGCATACATATATGTTGACTTCACAAAACCTCAACATAAAGAGAATAAATCTAAGATGACTTACATTCTTAGTCCAGCAGAAGCATATCGGCGTCAAGTGGGAATAGAAATAAAACCAGAAGTAGATAAAAATCAGGCAACAACTGAAAGTGCCAAAAAACAAAAGAAAGATTATAAACTGAAGGATCAGATGGCAAGGCAAGAAATGTGGAAAATGCGTAAATACAGATGCAAGTATCCTCATGTTGATCAGGATCGAACGCAGGAATGGTTAAGGAGAGGTGAATTCAAGCCAAAAGATGAAAGGTTAACATTGGCAGCTCAAGACAGTGGGCTACATACACATTGGTTTACAAAGTCCATTGAATATGTGGGAGAAATAGACAAATGTAGGTTTTGCAAAATAGAACTGGAAACAACTGCATACCTTGTTGCTGGTTGTGCTATACTAATGGCAGGAGGACTGCATACTGAAAGGCATAACAATGTGGCAAGATTGTTGCACTGGGGATTGTGCAAATATTATAACACTGAAGTAGCTGAAAAACACTGGAAACATGAGCCACAAAGCATCATAGAACCTTATGAAGCCAACATCACATGGGATCACACATTACCAACAGCTCAATAGACAGATGCGAGAAGACCAGACACAGTGTTCCATGAAAAGAAGGCGAAAGTAGCATTGATCACTGAAATCACTACACCCAGTGACTACAATGTCTTGCACAGAGAGACACAAAGCCATAAAATATCAGGATTTCCAGGCAGAAATGACAGCAATGTAGAATAAAGATACCCAGGCAGTTCCAATAGTAGTAGGAGCAAAGGGTCTTATAAAAATAAATCTATAATCATATTTAGATAGGTTACCAATACATGTAAGCTCCATATGAACTGCAGGAGTCGTCATTACTGGGCACTTTGTGGGTGCTGTGAAAGGCACTTCTGGCTGACATCAAAAATTGAAAATACTAACTTCATGAACTTTAATCATACTTTGACTTAGGAATGGCATTCATTCCTGTCATGGTATTAGAAACCCAAAGGATTTGGAGAAATTAAAATAAAGAGAGTATTAGTAACTCCACAGGAAAACCACAAATGGGGCAAAAGGATTGCATGGCCCACTATGTCAAATAATGAAGACAGACCAAGAAGGACCAAAATGGACTAAGACAGTTGATCACTTGTCATTATAGCCTTCTTCTTTCGGCTGCTCCCATCAGGGGTCGCCACAGCAGATCAGCTGTTTCCATTTCTTCCTGTCCTCTGCATCTTGTTCTGTCACACCAGCCACCTGCATGTCCTCTCTCACCGCATCCATAAACCTTATCTTAGGCCTTCCTCTTTTCCTGTTACCTGGCAGCTTCATCCTTAGCATCTTTTTCCCAATATACTCTGCATCCCTCCTCAGCACATGTCCAAACCAACATAATCTTGCCTCTCTGGCTTTCTCTCCAAACCTTCCAACCTGGGTTGACCCTCTAATATACTTATTCCTAATCCTGTCCATCCTCGTCACACCGAGTGCAAATCTTAACATCTTCAACTCTGCCACGTCAAGCTCTGACTCCTGTCTTTTTGTCAATGCCACTGTCTCCAACCCATATAACATAGCTGGTCTCACTACCCTCTTGTAGACCTTCCCTTTCGTTCTTACTGGCACTCGTCTGTCACAAATCACTCCTGACACTCTTCTCCAACCACTCCATCCTGCCTGTACTATTTTCTTCACCTCTCTTCCACACTCACCATTACTCTGAACTGTTGATCCCAAGTATTTAAACTCATCCACCTTCGCCACCTCTACTCCCTGCATCCTCACCATTCCTCTATCCTCCCTCTCATTCACACACATATATTCTGTCTTAGTCCTGCTGACCTTCATTTCTCTTCTCTCTAGAGCATATCTCCACCTCTCCAGGTTCTCCTCCACCTGTTCCCTACTCTCACTACAGATCACAATGTCATCTGCAAACATCATAGTCACTTGTCATTATAGTAATTGCAGAAAACCCATGCAAGGACTGTCTCGGTCCTGTGTCAAATGAAAACCAGACTGAATTACATCAAACTTGATATCTCTGTAGGACAAAATGAAGCAGGGAACATTAGTCTAGATAATCTTACCAACAAATGCAGGATGAGGTTGTAAATTATCAAGATCACTGGGATCTAAATTATACTATTGTAAGATGGAGTCATCAAGACGTCCTTTATTGCAAGTGGAAATGTTCTCATACCCAAAGAAAAGAAAACAATTTTATAAATCTCAGAGCTAAACAAAGTCAAAGAATCGGTCTTGTACGGTATGATTACAAGATCCAGATAACTGGCTGCATGCTGGAAACCAAGGTAAAGAACACATGAAAGTAGTACACTGAAATGCACATTAGTTCCATGGGCAAGTTTCCTCAAAAGTACCATAAGCTCCTCTGAACTTAGCACAGTAGCAGAAAACAATTCAATGACACAAGTTTAGCTACAAAGAACTGAGCAGGGAACTTGCCTTTTTCTGAAGAATATGTTCTACAGGTGGTAGGACTGGTAAGCTTAAGGTGATTATCAACTGAATCAGTAAAGCTGGTTTTGTTAAATGAGGCAAGTATTCACAGTGACTTACTATGCAAGATCTCAGCTTGAAACAGGCATCACAGTGCTCATCAAGCAGTACGCTTATCATCAGAGAGGCTGGAACCACCTTCATTTATGCTCTACCCCCAAATCCCATCTCCTAGCCTGAAGGAACTAAAGGTCAAACCAAAGCTCAGGCAGGGCAAAGTGGACAGGTCAAATATGAAATGAGGTAAGTAGATCAAGGGGAGGATCTCAAGGCCATATTGCAGGCTGCAAGAATGCTCATCTGGTCCACATGCACTGGGTACAGAGAGGAACTACTGGAAGATTAGGAGCAAAGTGATCAACTATTACAGCTTTGAGACTCCTGCATCCCATTAAAGAATGGGAATCTGTAACTGGGATAACGTTGCTGCAACCTGATCAAGGTGGTAATAACACCCATAAGTCACATTACACCTCCATGTCAGAAACACTGAATTAAGAGTAGGTCAAAATTTGATGGGAAGTAGTGGCAACCATGTGAATGAAGTCAGAACCCTTGATAATGGAGAGGAATTCACAGACAACATTGAGGCAGATATTGAAGTCATCCATCACTAACCATTTAGTGGATACCAATTACTTTGTCAAGAAGGCAGTCTGTAAACTTTTGAATTAATACACAGCTGGGAGGATGGCAGATGAAGCAGCAGCCATGGTTAGCTTTTGTAGCCACAACATACTCAAATGAGTTAATAAAATCAATTTTGACTGCTGTCAATCATAAAGCAGGAAAAATAAGTAAAAAGTAAATTGCAGTGCAACTTTATCCCAAATGTTATCCAGTTTAAGAAGTTGAATTAAAGAAAGCCCAGAGGACACTGCAGTTGCCAGATGAGGAATAACATTCTCATTCAGCCAGGTCTGTATAATAATGTCCTAGAAACATAAGGATACCAAACAGATGTACCCAAGTATAAAATTATGAAGAAAAAAATGGTTCCCATCAGGGTACATATGTCCTGAACTCAAATCATACAACCACATGAAAGACCACAAAGACTAAATGTCATGAGGAAAAGCAAAGCGGGCATCTTGATTTTTGAATCAGCAAGAAAGTTCTGAAATTACATAAGCCAATGTCCAACTTATACTGGCAAGCTAGGAAGCATCAGAGTTGGACTATGCCACACCAAGAGGGAAGGATCCTAAGCACTGAAATCATGTAGGACCTACAGGGGGCAACTAGTGGCCGAGCCCCAGTAGTAAGGACTTCCAACAGTGATCTTAAAAGAAGAATGGCTGAAAAATATACATATGTGCCAGTCTCATAAAAATCTATTTTTCCCTGCAGTTTCACACATACAGAGACAGCACCTAAAGGACACCTACACAGAAAGATGCTTTCTACCCAACAACCTTACCTATGCATATAAAATAAAGAACAAACATTCTTCTCACATGACAAAAAAGTGGAAGGTTTACATTTTTCAATACTTCCTTCATCACTCCTTTTTCTAACCTTAGCTGTGTTTTTGAGAGTTGTATTTAAAATGGAAACATCAATGACCACTTTCTCTGGAAATAACATGGTAACTATATTTATGAACATTAACAGATGTATTGCATATTGGGGTCTATATCATCAGAGCAAAAGTTCAAAAGAATGAATGCTCTTAACGAAAATGCCAGATATCGAAACACTTTTTCTGGGGTGGCAGAACAGTGAGGATAGGAATATTTGCCCTTTGCTCACTGTAGTGCGACCTCGGAGTTGGAATATATATTTAGCGGTGGGTGTGAGGGGAGGGGGTGCAGCCTCACACAATATAATGCTCGATGTTTGTGCCTTTTCGATGTTTGAGCGTTCGTTCTTTTGAACTTTCGCTCTTATGATACAGACCCGCATATTGCATCTGTTAACATACCACATTAGCAAACATTGCTTAAGATGTTAGTGTGATTTCTGAAAACAACTTTGCTCAAGTCATTTCATAACTCATTATTGATATTCATAATTACTGGAATGAAAATCAGTTAATTTTTAACCCGTTCCCACAAAATATGAAATTTGTTTTGTTTTCATATACAAAGTACTACCAATCTTCATTAATCTTACTGAACTGTAATTTAAAACCTCCTATGTTCACCTCTACAGACTTCACTCCAAGATGCTTCTCAAGCCTCATATTTTATAGTACATGATCAAATTTAGGGAGGTCTCATCTTAATCGTGTGACTTTGCTTTAGCATTTGTACTGCAAATATGCAAATACTTAAGTATGAGCTGGGCAAACAAATAAGGCAAGCATTCAGTACAAACTCTTTGGAGCAGAGACTGCAAACAGGCATTAAACAACCACGTCAAGTCTTGTGCAGCTAACCTCAACAATTCACAGGAAACATCAAAGACAGTTTCAGACACACAGTGGAGTATGAAATGCATATTGTATTTAATAAAAATGGCTGAAAGGTTTAACAAGCAGCATCAATTCATGCAGTAAACAAAGAACATGCAATAAAGAACACAGCCATATACAGTGCAATTCAAAAGGGATTTAGTCTTCTAGTGCCCCAAGCATACACACTCTAAGGACACATCCCAAAGAGGAATTGTCTTTTTATAAACTTTCATAAAATTACATCACACTGATTAAAGCAGAACTACCTAAACATCCTCCTTACAAGGCCCAAAGAAAAACATGCCATGGAACTTCAATAAGAACAGCAGGTAAAACAGTATTAAAATTTACAATAGCTAATGCCATATAGCTGCTGGAGAAATTTGGGAGCACTACCACAGGACCATAATCTGCTCCAGTATATACCAATTTGCTTACATGTCCAGAAGAGGAAAATATGTTAACAGGGCACCTTCTTCCTGCAAAACGTTATACATTATTCTTTGTTTACTGGTAATCCGCATTTTATAGCCAGAAGAATAAACATATCCCTTTGGAATTGTGATCCTTGTGGCTGTATTCATTACCCTTTTGATGAAATTCATCTTTCACTGATGCAAGCACATAAATAAAAATAGAAGAAATCATGAAAGGATCTTCAGCAGTTACAGTGCCTACTTCTAAAAAAAAAAAAAAAAAAAAAGAGTAAGCAAACAGAAAGAAAGACCAAAAAAACAAAAAACAACATGCGAGTACCATGATCACAAAATCTGAACTCCATAACTCAAACCAGATGAACAGTAAACGGCATGCATCATTACAACAGACATGTCTTTTGTACACTGCAGCATGGGGCTTGATAAATGGCATGATGGCCTTCAGCAGCACAGAACTTGGAAACTCTAATTTTCCAAATCAAGCAGTAACACAATTGTAAAGTATGGGTGGATATCTACATTATGGAAATTACAAGCTAAGAATCTTATACTCAAATGACTTAAATCTATATAAAGGTATATTGTTTTAGACGCAACTGGCCTGAAAAGTAAGCATGCACAACTGCACCACACGGAGGGTTTTGATTAGTCTACATTTTTATTTGTAGATTAACTTCACCTTCTGATCTCTTAAATGAAAGTTGCATACTTATTATTGTGACATCTGTGAGAAGTTTGATCCATCTTCTACATCAGGACTTCATGCCACAGGCATTGAGACCATCTAGCACCCAAAGCCTTCTCAAGGAGCTTTGATCCCTCTCTAATCTCACCATGTTTCTCTCCGCCTTGCCCTGCAATTGTTCTGATGAAGTTAAATATTGGCATCTGTTGGCCAGATTCACAAAAATTAGGGAAACTAGAAAAGAACAAGAAGCAGTAGAAGCCAGATCATCCCGATCTAGAGGATGGGGCAAAAACTGTTTACAGCGATAGATCATACTTATTATAGATAAGCTTTCATATCCGATGAAAAGTGATGCATCTTTAGTAATCTTCAAGACAAAATAACTAATACTTCTAGGTGTTTCTGGTCATGACAACATTCCTTTGACACTGGTAGCTCCAAAGGATTGTCTTGTTCTCAAAGTCATGTTCAGTTTGTAGCGTTTGGAGAAGGAATTTAGTTAAGACCAGATGGCCACAGCATGTATGTCATCTACTGAAGAACTACATAGAAAAGATGATACATGCGTCAATGATTCTGTTTGAATGGGCTTTTGGAGTAGCTGACCAGTTTCCCCATTTTTAGATAGCAGAATTTTATCCAGCCTGCTAACCACCCAGTGTTATTTTGGACATTTAGACTTCTCTTCTCTTTGAGGAAGAGGCATATTAGTAGTTATTTGTCACTCTCTTGTAATGTCCAATTAAGATAAACAAATAAAAATGTGACTGTCTATGAAAGTCCACACAATGGAATAACTGCTGGACTAAGAAGGAAAGATTACCAGGAGGATGATGACTCGACTTTTAGTATCAGTGGCAACTTCAGGCATGAAAAGGCAGTTAGTTCTGATGGCTACCCATTTTTAATGGAAGACTAAACACGAAGACCTGACTGACAAAGCTTGTAAATCTGTGCTCCTCCTTGCTGAAGTTATGGTGACAAAGAAATGAGTCTTCCAAAATAGAATTCTTAGATCATTAACAGCTGCCAGTGCAAATGGTGACTTGTTTATCTTCACCACTATAAAACAAAGGTCCTAGGATAGAATGGGGTTTGCTGACTCAGAAAAAAGTAAAAAAGACTACACACCTAAGTGAAAATCAATTTGCTATAAGGCAAACCATGATGGAGGAATAACTAAGCCATCTGTCAGACATGTCCAAGACATTTTGCAGCACTGCAGAAAGATATGCTGACTTAGGGTGTACACTTTAGCCCTACATTCATATGGAGAAGTGCATCCATTTGTTTTTATAAGCTGGAGAAGCTCAATTTTGGTGTAGCAAGGTCTTAATAAGGTTTGCCAGAAGAGGGAGGCATCAGATTTTTGAAGGGAATGAGTAGAAAGTCCATCCAACAGGTGTGGATGCAGTTGTTTGGCAGGGCTAAAGAAGAAGTTAAGAGAATTACTGTGGCTTAACATGCTACGCCTTCCTGGGTGAACCTAGCTACCAGCAGTGTTGCTGGGGACATGAAGTAGCCTATTGCTCCACTAGCACATGTCTCACTGGCTTTTATAAGGGGTGGGGATGAGTGATAAGTACAGGCAACTCTTTGTATTTAATGGAAAGGCAAAACGGTTGATTACTGTCTCTCTCTCTCAATCTGCAAAAGATCTTGTTGGCTATCCCTTGACTTAACATTCAATGTGAGAGAAGGAGGAGGAGGCTTTCACCTAGTGAGCTGTCTTCTTCGAGAAATGTCTGCTGTCATCAGAAAGTGAAAGCTGTCTATGACCACTTCCCTTTTCTGTAAAGGGGACATGAATGAGTCCCCCTCCACCTGCTGATGTACCACAGTACTACCATTATTTTGTGAAGAGTGTACTGGAAGGCCTTCAATATCTATTGCACAGCCCTTGGCTCTAAGATGTGGGTCTGTGATTCCACAAAATAGTTTGTCCATGGAAATGCCTCTGCCAGACAGATGCATCTGTGGTAGCACTGCACTTGAAAGAAATTGGCCACAACAAACGTCTCCTAACACTTACCAAGCAAGTGGATTCCTACTGCATTTGGTTATGTGGATGCTCTCAGAGAGGAGCTGTTCCTGCTGAATTTACTGCTCTTACAGTATCCAGTGCAACATTATAATGTATGATTTGGCATGGGCACCAAGAAATTATACAATGACTGGCCATTGGTATTTGAAAATGTGCAAGCTGATTGGCCAAGCCCAACCAGCGTGCCCTTTATAAATCCCAGAATATACCAACAGAAAAAGGTCCAGTCACCCAGACTTCTTTCCGTTCGTATATTCCAAAACTTTTACTTTTTCCCCCAACAAAAATGAAAAAAATAGTTCATACTCCGGACATACCAGAGAGGCAGAATGGAAGAAATACAAAGAAAATCAGGTATATCATTTAACATTAAAGGCACATACCTGATTTTCTTTGCAATTCCTCCATTCTCTCTCTCTCTCCTACCCCTAAAGTAGCCCAAACTTTTTTTTTAATAAAAAAAAAAAAAAAAAAAGAAAAGAAAAACGGAGCAACGGAGACTTTCTTTTCTCCATTGCTTCCTTTTCAAAGCACTGATGTACTGGGTATGCGTGGGAACGGAAGTCCCATACGCATGTGCAGTACATCAAAACAAGGCAGCAGTAATACCACCAGCTGCGGAAGAACAGTAGCGCACCATTATACAAAGACATTATTTAAGAAAAATAAGTATTTTTTTTCTTAAATAATGTCATTGTACAAATAGCAATAACCGATTCCGTGGTTGTGGTATACTGAAAGTTACCCACGGTTGGCTTTATTCAATCACTGGGCTTTGTCCTCATGATTAAACCACACCAACCATGGGTACATCTTCAATATACCACACCACATCATCGGTTACTGCTTAAATAGTTACTACCATATACCACAAAACTCTTGAGAGAGGATTCTGCAGTGGGTTTTGGAGAAACACTTGGGTCTCACAAGACAACTTGGAGTATTTGACATTCAGCTATAAAGAAAAATTCTACTGACTAAGATGACAAAGTACAGCCAAAGAAACACCACTTTGAGAAGACAAGTTTGACTGTAATGACCAGAGAGGGATACAACCTTATTAGTGACTGACTGTGCTAAACCAATTAGTCTAAAGGGGCTGCATAAAAGGAGCTAATCACCCAAGTATGGAAAGGTTTCTGATCCACTACAGCTGTTGGTGGGCTGCAACTACTGCCTTACATTTGAAGAACACCCTGTGAGCTGTTCTTAGACTGAAAGGCAAACTCCTGAACTGGTAAGCGAGTGATTTGTTTGACCCAAATACACAGTGATGTCTGAGAACTTTCGTGTATTTTTATGTGAAGGTAGGCATCCTGGAGGACTAAGCAGCACATCTAATCCCCTTGTGACACACAAGGTACAATTGTCTGATACCAAGATCATTCTGAAATTTTCAGGGAATGTATTGGTGTAGGCCACCCAATAATGGACTGAGGTCATTTGTTTTCTTTGGAACCAAAAAGAATCTGGAATAAATTCTTGCCCACTCTGATAGAGTGGGCCCTCTTGGATAATTCTGTCTTTTGTAGGAGGTTGAGAACCTGTTGTTTTATACAGACATCTGGCAGGCCAGGGCATCTTGCAAGGACATTACAGAGGAGGGTGCAGGAATTAGTGTGTTTTTTTTTCTCACGCATTATGTACGGACACCTGTCTTTGATGACTTCAGGAGTGCTGCTGACTATCCTCTGGCTGAATGTAACCCTTTGAAGAGCAGCAGACACCATGACCATGCCATCTGCAACCTTCCTAAAAGCTGTCCTGCTGAGTCTAGCCCTAACAGTCCCCTGACAATATGGGTTGCATCAGAACTACATTTGACACTGGCTCATCTCCTTTTTTATTACAAGAATGCCTCAAGGGTTATAATGTCTGCACTGTTATCTAGAAAAAAAACATTATAGTTCATTAGGCGATTGCCTTAATGGCATCTAGTAAATGAATGCTTTGAACTACTTATCCTAGAGTGAGACACCTTACAATACTCACTGGAAAACACCCTGTAAGTGCTTTCACACACAACAGCAACTGACAAGACTCCATTCCAGGCATCCCTAGTATTTGCCAGCATAGTCAAGAACCTCATATGAGAGGAACATGGCAACATAAATTTTGAAATTACCCTGAACTGTATGGCTTTAGGCAGGGATTGTGGGAAATAATTACTAGGATACATGACAAAGATGGAATTGGAAAAATATGAACTATTCAGAGTCTCTTATGGTGAATGGGTCACCAAGGCAGTTATCAAATTTGTAGGATCCATTACTGATAACAGCAAAGATAGCCATCATAAAAATGGAAACGGTCATGTCCCTTACTATTAGTGACGTGAGGGACATGAAAGAGGTCTTTGAACAAAGCGAAGGGAGATCACCGTGGAAAGCAAAGCACAATAAAATGCTAAATGTCTTCCATGGTTCATTTACTCAGGAATTAGAGGGGAAACAGCAGAGTAGGACAAGTAGCCAAATGTTGCAGGTGTGTGTATGGGGGGGTCTCCCCCTTACCAATGTCTTGAGTAAGGCATATAGAATAATAATAAGGTAAACAAGTTAGCATAAATTAGAAGAACATGTTAAAGTAAAGAAACTGTTTATAGACGTTAAACTGAAACAGAGCTAGTGACTTACAGATGTAACTGTTACATTGACCTCAGATGGTAAAAAATATAATATCGTCACATTTGGTAGACTACCTCTCCCCGCAATACAGCACTGATAACACCCATCTCCAAAATGATAATGTCAGAGACCTTGGGATATGGACTGACAATTCCCTCTCCTTTGATCATTATGTAACAATGGTAGTCAGAAAGTCATACCTGGCATAACAAATTGCCAGAGGAAAATCACTCGGGTCTAACGAGGTCATTGTTCCCTTATACTCAGCACTAATTAGGTCATTCATTGAATACAGTGTCTCCCTTGGGATGTACCTCACTGGACATATCAAGACAACCAGAAACACTAGAGTTCTTAACTAAAAAAAAAATCACTCGCTTGAAATTGGTAAGCTATCAGAAAAGCCTGGAAGCGCTTTCCCTATATTTAATATGTTACAGAATCTGACAGGATCTACATCCCATCTTTTGCCATTACAAAGACAGTAGTCCTGGATCATTTGTATTTCCATATATTAAAAAGTCCCACAAATACAAGAATCAGTGACCTAAATCTTCACCAACAGGTGAAGAGATAGGTTCATTACCCAGCACTCTTCCCACCTCTGGAAAAGACTCCCACTGCAAATTAAGCAGTGCTACAATACATTAGCATCCTTCAAATGAGAACTGGATGGCTGGATGGGTATTTGTGAATTCATGTCTGGCTTGACTAATCTGGCCAGACTAAGAGAAGGCTGAGTCTGAGGGTAGATACTGGCAAGGTGTAAACGGTCACAAGATTCAGATGCACAATAATTCTAAAGATTTTGATAAGGAAGAGTATATTCTGTTTTATTTCTTGCTTTGTATATAGCTCCAGAGTTTTTTCATTTCTGTATAATCTCGGAGTTATCTTATTCTGTAGGTTCTGAAAAGTCTGGTGACTTCTCAATAAAGCTAATAAAGAAGTTTTGTTCCAGGCAGGCTGAGAATGAACTTTTGCATGTGAGCAAATTCAGTAAACCATGGTTTTCTGTACAGACGACAGGTCTAGTATCATCTTCCTAATAGCAGCGCCCATGGAAGAAGCACCCATGGAAGAATCTACAATGCTTTGTTTTACTAAAATACATAATGTTGCTAAAGTAAAGCAGATGAAAGATATCACTTCATTACTCATTTCACTTACCATCCATCTCCACTAAAAGCTGGTTCAGTGTGTTTTCTTGCTCACTCTGACCACCAAAGTTCCCACGTCCACGCTTTCGACCAACTGCATCAATCTCATCGATAAACAGGATACACGGAGCATGTTTTCGAGCCATTGCAAACATATCCCTCACCTGCAGTTGCCCAAAGTCAGTAAAATGATCAACACTAAAATATTTTGCTGTCACCTACATATTCATTTTACATTTTTGTTCCCTCCTAAATATCACAGAACATATACAGATGTCAACAGAAAGATAAATCAGACTACCTAGTTTTTTTCAATTTGCTGCAACAAGCCCCATGCGACTGCCTCTTATTTTTCTCAATGTATTTTTTTTACCTGATCCATGGCCCTGAAGCTCTCATTTGTCTTCTGATCCACTGCATCTACAGCCATCTGGAAATGTACCCCCCCCCCCTCAGCTAACTTCTATACACTGCCCTTCCACCAGTGTCCTTTTTTATATTTCAAGTCTACTTACCTAATCTCTAGCGATTTAATATGTTCATATCAAGCCACCCCCACCTCCCTTTCCTTTTCTAGAATATGGATTTCTCAAAACTCTAGTCTCAGCTCATAAACACTCTCTCTCCCTTGATCATTCTGGTGGCCTTTTTTTGGGAGCCTTTCCAACAGAACTTAACTTTTCCTTGAATGATCTCCAAACATACAGAATGACCAACAACTGGCATAAACAGCAATATATACATCAACAGAAATACCTCAATATCTGATATATATATACTCCTGGTTATAAACACTTGACAATTCTTACCACTATTATTTTAGTTTGTTCTTGGTGGCTTACATTAGATGTGGTCTGTAAACTCCAAGACTTTCACCACCACTACACCTGACATTATGGTTTCAATCTACCCAAACTTGCACAATTTTGCTGTTGAACCCAAAGTGCATGGCACTTTCCAGAACTGAACTCTACCTGTGCCACCTTACCCCTTCTGTCATTTTACAGTCCTCCCTAAGGTTAGCCCAATCGACAGCTGCCCACTACTGCTACATTAGCATCACCTTTCATTTTTTAAAATTTTGTTGCACCTAAATTCAGTGCTTCATATATCGTACCACATCTCACCAGCTCTATTTTAAATTAGCATCAGCAACAACATGTCTCACAGACTAGTGAAGCAAAGTATCAGATGATCACAAAACATGCAGCATGTTATAGAATGACAGGGAAAATCCACACAAATTATGTATATAAAATGATGTGATAAATACTTGCACAACATATGTTCCTCAGTATAGGTACATGATTTCAGCACACCAAGTTACTTCACTTAATTGTCCTGTATATGCTGTCCTTTCCTTGACTTGAACCATGTTGTGGTGGAAAGGCCTTGTGTGTGCCAATAATGAAAGTTAAATAAAACAGATTCACTTCTCCTATGGTGAAATCACAAATTAAAAGATCTAACCTCCAAAACCTTAATGACAGGTCGTAGCAATACAAAATTATAATATTTCAGCTGCTGTGGAGACAGATGAAAGCTGTAGCAAAATATCTCCAGTTGTATTGGAACATTACTGCTACTGGTACACAGATTTTCAGCTTGTCAAGTCTACATGGTTGCTCCTGATATGTTAACTTCCCTCCAGTTAAAATAACTGATATGCAAGTTTTTACCATGAATAACTATCTCTATAAAACAGGGCGGCCGCGGTGGTGCAGTTGTTAACATTGCAACCTCATAGCTAAAGGTTCTCTGGTTCGATCCTCGGCTGGGGTGCCTTCTGTGCGGGTCTGCATGTCCTCCTTGTGGTCACGTGGGTTTCCTCCTACATCTCAAAGACATGCTGTAGGTCGACTGGACACTCTAAATTGGCCCTAGGCATGAGTGCGTGCATGTGTGTGCCTTCTGTGGAAGGTTGGGTGTCGGATTGGCAACTTACATTGTTAAACTCCACTGCCAATCATGAGTGGACAAGGTGAACCGTTGTGGCAACCCCTAAGCGGGAAAAGCCGAAAGAAGAACTATCTCTATAAAACAAGCCCTAAAACAACAAAATATAGACAAACATTCAAGATCACCAAATCTAGTAGTCTCTAATCATAAGTCTGCATTGCATGCATGTGGCAGTACTCTGCATCCTTGCCTCAGTCAAGGTGTCTAACAGTCAATCGGTCAGCTACTACTGTGCTGAGCAATCATTTAGGGGATACCCTCTGCCTAAACCACATGGCGATATTAAATAAGCCAACACAAACCTATACATCACCTTTTCTGAGTAACTATAACCAGCAAGCCCATCTTCTTTCTGGCACATTAAGCAAGATGAAGACAATATTTTTATAACAACTTTTTGACCCCCATCCATTATCAAACTTTTATCACTATCTGGTTCACTTGTTCCCACAGACTTCCAGGCTATTTAGGACACCAGCAGAGGAGAGATACAAATTGTAACCATTATCTGGTGAGGAATTAGGAGATTTTTTTTTTTGATGTTCCACAGCAAAACACACACACACACGATGGACAGCATTGGGCAGTGACTCCTACATTAAGCCAGTGTGAGTGCGTGGCCCACATATTTGCGACTCCCAGCTGAAGTTTTGTGTACTCTTTGGCCTGCTTATGCTTTCCAAAGTCCTTGCAATAACAGCTGCACTACTGGGTTTACTCCAGTGGACATTCCTACAGTGACATTCAGCTACCTCCCTCTCTTCAGGATGAGAAAACTCAAAGTGCCTGCCTACTCCCTTTCTTCCCTGGCTTAATCTCCATCACCCAAGCCACTAGATGAAATAACCTTGTTGAGTGTAATCACAGCTGAAACTTCTATATACGAAAGCCATCCAGTCACAGAGTTTTGCAAGGTGGTTCATTCTCCACGTTCACGGACAACCAGCACAGCAAATGACCAAAAAAAAAAAACCTACTGACATTGCCAGAGAACTTACAAGATGCATATTCTACCCTACATAAGGCAAAAAGCCCAGATGACAAGCCTGGGAAGAGGTTTCTACCTTCTAAGAATAGGAAAGGAAAAATGAAAGACTACCTGAAGACAGATAAATTCCAGACATTGGCTTTATTACAGAGAACAAGTTCAGCAAGCCTACAGAGATCTCTAGGTTCATAGGTAGGTACGAGGCTATCGGCCCTGGGGCCTACACAAGCCCAGCCAAAAAGGTACCCTGGCTTTTGCCACCCAAGAAAATTATTTTCCTGTGCCACTGTCGAGCAGAGCCATGGAGGTGATCCCCAGGGTGAATTTCCTATTTCCCATCTAATCATCAAGATTTTTCTTGAAGAGCGCTAATGAGGAGCTTTGTTTGATATAGATAGGTAGTTTATTCCAGAGTATGGGAAGTCTCTGGGACAGGAATCTATCCCTCCGGCATGTTCTGTTTATTGATCTAGATCAAAAGATGTCTCAAGATCCTTCTTCTAAAGCTCAACGGCATTCCTCATCCCACTTTCACCAGCATGTGTGTTCACTATCTCATAGTGAGGAGGAAGCCAATGAACCCTTCTGAAGACAAACTAAGAAAGGGATTAAAAATAACTCTAGAGTAATTCTACTACTGAACAAATGTTTACAGCAACTGGGTCAACACAAATGCTTTCATTAGAGAAAGCAATACGTACAAGACTACTACTGTATATCCAAGCACTGATGCTTCCTTGACTATAAAGGTTTGTCAGTGCAGAGTCCAAGGACAGTAACTGTGATCCTCAAAAAGTGAGCATGTTAATTGTGAATAAGGGGAATATATACTATGATTGTAGTAACTCTTATGTACTCTCCTGACTTCAAGGTACAGTGATCTCAGTTACTAAACAGTAGGGATGGATAAATGTTTAAAAAGTTGAAAAGTATTCTTATTGCAACTGAAACACTTCAATTTTCAAGATGTTGGAACTGGTGTTATTGGGCATCACACTTCCACTAGGCAGACTTAAAAACTGTTGTAGCTTGTGACTAAAGGGATGTCCACATCACAAAGGCTATGATACCAGTTGGTGACTGATGAACAGGCCATCACCTTTACACAGCCTATCATATGCACTCAATTTACCCAAACACCAGAAACAGCCAAAAATCATCTACAAAAAATTCAACAGCAAGTTCTGTGAAGTTCTGGCTCAAGGAGTACTTCGAAGACTTTCAGCAATATTGTCACACAAATCTCTCTGTCACACTTACAGTCAATGACAAAAAAGAAAGAATTCAAGACATTCACTCACTGAGCATAATGAATTCACTGACAGTATCACTTAGCATCACTTGGACTCGTTTAATAAAAATTAAAATATCTGGATTTAAGTCCTGCTTTACAAAAAAAAAAATAGTGCACAAGATAAGATGGCATCTTAAACAACCAAAAGATAAACATCTCAAAAAGCTCATCAAGTCACAAGAAAAAAAATGGAAAATGGGAAGACAAGGCAAAGGAAAACAAGCTTTACATTGTTACTCTTGATATGCAAAGCTTCTTTCATAATGTGAGGGCATATTGAAGTGCAAGACCTCCATGTCCTCCTCCCAGCTGCTTTACAGAGTCCAACGGATAGATGTCACGGTCATAAATAAACTTCAGCACACTGCAAGAGATCTCCTAAAGCTATTCCCACCATTAAAGAAATCAAATCGGCCATTAAGCAAATTAATAAAAGGAAAAGAATAATTATTATGCTTTGTGGTATTGCATTTTTTTTGTACTGTAAGTCTTTGGGTGGAAATAGGCAAGTAGCACTCGAGTCCCATTACTCCTCCACATCAGGAACAATGAAGAACATCTTATGAATGTCAGCAGTGTTACAGTTTCAGGAAGGGAGACAAGTTCTGTAACATGGATACCAAACTGCCAATTAGACAGAATCCACATATCTAAAAGCAGCAGATGCCACCTTAGCAAGCTTAAAGGCGACAAGTGGTATTTCTGAAGTCTCAGTACTTATACCCCTTCTATTCAACATATACTAATGGGATTTCCAAACCATTAACCCAGACATATAGTTAACTAAATTTGCAGACCACTGCAAACTGGGTGTTGCTGCTTGCTCAGCATCCAATTTCATGTACTACAGCCAAAAGCAAAGTCAAGGCAAAACAGCTAAACGTAACTCAGTAATTCAAACTGGAACAAAACAAGGTGAGTAAACCAAGACATGAACGTCCACAGGAAGAGTTTATTCACTACAAGCCTTCAAGTCAAAGACTCTTTCTCAAGTACAAATAACCAACTAAAACCACACATTAAATACTTAAGCCAGCCAATCAAAATGTACTAATTAACTAAGTATTCCCCTTAAAGGTAAAACATTTAAAATATACTCAGTAATTGAATAAAAATCATAAACAAATACTTAAATAGACATCTAAACACAAACATAAGAACTCAAACTTTAAAATAGGTTTTATACCATTAACTTATTAACCTTGGTAATACATCAGCTCTAAAAAAGTTAATCCATTTATATTCAGCCCTCTCTGTTAAGTTTACAATATCCCCACCCCTTTTATTTACATAAACTCTGCAAAATCCTAAACTTAAACATATGGTCATCTCAATGTTGTAAAATATGCTTACATAAGGCATTACTATCAATTTTCTATGAATCTCTGATAAATGTGATGCAATTCTTTCTTTAAATTTACAATTAGTTTTGCCTATGCAAAAACATGGGCATTTTACACAATTTGCCAAGTATACTAGATTTTCACTATTAACATGTTCCAAATATCTTAAAAACAAATTTCCTATTCAATATGGGATTCATAAACTCTATCTCTGTATTAATATATTTACAGTATACACAGTTGTAGCAGGGAAGAGTACTTTTTGTTTCTACTTGGGCTGTTATTTTCTCTATCTTCATATCTTTATAACATAAATGTTGCTTTAAGTTCTTCTCTTTCTTAAATATAAAAGAAGGTTGATCCCCTGCTATTCTCTTAATATTAGCATCAGATTGTAGAATATTCCAATTTCTCCTAATTATAGATTGAACCTGTTTAGAATGTCTATTACACTTCACAACATAGCCTAAATTTCGTGTTTTGGATATTTTAGCTTTATTGTTCTCATAGCCTGAGCTGTTCCTCTCACATAAATACAGTCTAGCTGTAGTAGTACACTCCAAATGGACATACTCAACTGTTCTTTTTATTAACCTATCATCATAGCCTCCAAGTATAAAATCATGACTCATTGCCTCGACCTCAGTTTTAAATCCATCTTCTGTTGTATTAAGTTGACTAGCACTCAACAGTGCTTCTGAGCAGACCGGAGCCTCTGTAGGTACGTCTAACACGATTTTAATGAATAATAAAGCAGACAACGTCAATTCGGCAAATACGGATTTCTTTTGTCCAATCTGAACACCAAAATAAAGCTGCAATTACCAACACAATTTCAATTGATGGGGAGAGACCGAGGGAACTTGAAGGAAGTTCCGAAGAAGAATGTTCAAAAGCCCCAGAAAGAACTGGGGGCAATACCGAAGGTAGGCCAGACAACGAGAAGCAAGAAAACTTAATGGAACATACTTTGGTTAACTTATCTA
Organism: Protopterus annectens; assembly: GCF_019279795.1. NCBI lineage: Eukaryota > Metazoa > Chordata > Ceratodontiformes > Protopteridae > Protopterus > Protopterus annectens. The sequence continues at coordinate 112,887,664 of NC_056742.1, read as the reverse complement.
ACGTTGAGTTTGATATGTTTGAATTACATCTATTAAACGAAGGTTTATCATTCATTCCTTGTATAAACGGTTTACTGAACGACTGTTTGACTGAATTACATATGTTTACTAGGAATTCAGATCTAAAATTGCTGTTTAATAACCGTTCCAACAGCTGCTCCGATTTAAAAAGTAGTAGTACCTTTATACCAGTGAGTTCAGCGACTGTTGCTGCATTTCTTAAGATGTGTGAAATTGACTTGTATGAGTTATTTCGCAAGGGGAAACCTGCTAAATTTTGTAACTTAAATGAAATAGAAAGGAAAGCTTTGATTCAACTCTGTGCTAGAAGTGATGTAATAATTAAGCCTGCTGATAAGGGTGGTAAAAAAGAAGTTATGTACTCACTAGAACGTTCCATCTGAGTAGTTGTACTTCATTTGTCTTCAACCTCTGGGAATACGGATCCGTATCGGATCCGAGCAGGCAAATATTACAATCAGCAGCTCCGAGCTCCAGACTCCTTCCCTTATCCATAATACATCTCCACTGCCTTCCATCCCCAGATCAAGTTTGCTGAACTTGTACTTAGAACCTGACCTGATAACTTACTTGCGACCTATACTGCAGCCTGCAGGCTTAACATGCACCAAGGTCTGGGGGAAGGAGGGAGGGACGGTTGAAGACAAATGAAGTACAACTTCTCAGATGGAACGTTATGGTGAGTACATAAAGTACAGTTGTGTACACTTGCCATAAATGTAGATGTTCGACTGTATTCACTGTTGCAGTCATCACATTTGGGTTATCTGCTTGCAGTAGCCCTCAGTCGGCCTGATTAACAAAGTCTTGGGTCCTGCGTCGGTTGCTGTCTCTTCTTCCGTGATGTCAGGTAGTCAGAGGTATAAAACATGCAGCAAACGCCATTACATCAGTTTTTCTTGCCCCAAATGTCAGGTGCCCCCTTATTGGAAAGCAATAATATATATATATATATATATATATATATATATATATATATATATATATATATATATATATATACACACACACACACACACACACACACACACACACACACACACACACACACACACACACATATATATATATATATATACACATACATAAAAGCAAATACACCAAAAAGCTTTTAAGCATAGTAAAAGAGAGTAGAGGTATAGCCAAAAAAAGTCAGGGGGCTGGAGGGAGGGTAACCAGGACAGCAACAGTGAATACACTCGAACATCTACATTTATGGTAAGTGAACACAACTGTACTATGTTCTTCGTACTGCAATGTTGCAGTCATCACATTTGGGTAGATTCCCAAAACTAAGGATGGGAGGAGGAATTTAGATAGCAATATGACCAGCTATAAGGCCCTGCAAGACTGCATTGGCAAAGCCAGCTCTGGAATTTGAGAAAATTGGCAAATGGTAATGCTTGGTGAAAATATGTACAGAACTCCAGGTAGCAGCTTCTAGGGTGTCCCTGGTAGGGACACCTCTGAGAAAGGCTGTAGAGGTAGATGCAGCCCTGGTTGAATGGGGTCCGATCCCCTGTGGGATAGGTTTTCCATGGTGCTTATAGCAGAAATGAATGCAATGACCTATCCATTTTGAAATGGTTTGCTTTGAAATAACCTTCCCCTCTGCCCCAGCAGCAAATGCCACTAACAGTTGTTCAGATTTCCTTTGAGGTTTAGTCCTGTCCAAGTAAAATCTAAGTTGTTTGTGCACATCAAAGGAGTGCAGTATCCGTTCCCCTTTGTTCTGTGGATTAGGAAAGAAGTTTGGCAAATGAACAGACTGATTAAGAGCCACACTGGATACCACCTTGGGCATGAAGGAGGGACTGGATCTGAGGGACACCCTGTCTGCATGAAAGATGATAAAAGGCTCCACTGCCATTTCCAAGAAAGGAATTTTAAATCTGCAGTAGCAGCTGGCTCAAAAGGAGGAAGAGTGAGTTTCTCCAATACAAAGTTAAGGTCCCAGGCTGGAGTTTGGGCTCTCCTGGGTGGTCTTAAATTTTTGGCCCATCTGAAGAACTGCTTGAGCAGTGGATGAGAGAAGAGGGGAGGTTCTGTGTTATAATGAGCTGAAATGACTGAGGCGCGAATTTTGATGGAGGAAAAAGAAAGGAACTTGTGAAGCATCTCAGTTAAGTATTGCAGAATCTGAGGTAAGTTGGGTGCTGCTGTGCTCATCCCTTGAGATTGGTTCTAGGCACAGAATCTTTTCCATTTTTCAGCATAGGATTTTCTATTACTAGGCCTCCTTGCCTCTAAAATGATATCCATCACTGGTTTACTGAGGGATGGTAAAGGAGAGATTAGGTAATTAGCCAGGCTTCTAGGTTCAGGGTTTGAAGCCGAGGGTGCAGAATCTGGTTCTCCTGCTGAGACAACAGGGTAGGGGTCTGAGGCAGGTGCCATGGGGCCAACAGTGACACACTGCACAAGAGGGGGTACCAGTGTTGGCATGGCCAGTCTGGTGCAATCAATATCGTCCTTGGTTTGTCCTGTTTGATCTTTAGTAGTACTTTGGAGAGGACAGGCAGAGGAGGAAAGGCATGAACTGATAGGTTTTTCCAGCTGAAGGACAGAGCATCCACATTCCAAGCTTATTTGTGGGGAGTCCTTGTGCAAAATTTGTCTAATTGGTAGTTCTGGGGAGAGACAAACAGGTCTATATCTGGGCTCCCCCATTTGCTTGTCAACATGTTGAAAGTCTTTGGTTCCAGTTTCCACTCGTGTGGGTCCATGAGGTTTCTGCTTAGTCAGCCAGCCAGTGTATTTCGTTTTCCTGGCAGGAATTGAGCTTGTAGATTCACTTGGTAGCTCAAGGCTGTGTTACACAGTGCCATGGCTAGTCTGTAGAGGGGGTAAGAATAGGTATCCCCCTGCTTGTTTACGTACCACATAACAGTGGTGTTGTTCGTCTTTACCATTAATTGTCCTGGAAGAAAGTGGTCCTTTAAGGGTGTCTGAGCATTCTGTACAGCTAACATTTCTTCTTGACTGATATGCAGGTGCATTTGACTTGGGTTCCATTTGCCCTGAATGCACTTCCCTGCCAGGTGAGCCCCCATGCATAGTCTGATGCATTTGTTGTTAGGATTTGGGCGGCAGGGGGTAGAGTGAATGGTAGTCCCTTGTTTTGGTGGCAGGCCTCTGGCCACCAAAGGAACTCTAACCATAGGCAGGGTATGACAGAAATCATTGCTTCTAGATCCTGATTATGTTGACACCATAGGCTTTTATCACTGTAGTTTCCTCATATGCAGTCTTGCATATGGAATTAGAAGAATGCAGGAGGCCATGAATCCTAAGGCTTGCAATAATTGCCTTACAGATAGCAGGATTTATGTGGCCACAAGTTTGAAATAGGTTGTCAAATTAATTTGTTTCACTGGCATGAGGAAAGCCATCGGTGAAGTTGTATTCAAGCTTGCTCTCAGGAATATAATGTGACAGGGTACCAGGTGTGATTTCTTTTCGTTTACGGTGTACCCCAGACAAGTTAGCACCCTTTGTACAAAAGCCAGATGATTCAAAAGTATGTCCTGGCTTTCTGCCTGAATTAGACAATCATCCAGGTATGGGTATATTTGAATATTTCTTTGCCTGCAAAATGCAATGACTAAAGCTAGGCACTTTGTAAATACCCTGGGCGCAGTAGATAAGACAAAGGGCAGTGCAGATAACTGATAGTGCATGTAGCCTGCTTTGAAGCGTAGGTATCTTCTGCAAGATTCCCTGATTGGGATGTGCAGGTATGTTTCCTTTAAATTGAGTGTTGCCAACCAGGCATCTTTGCCTAGCATAGGAAGCAACTGGTGAAGAGTTAGCATCTTGAATTTTGGAATCACCAAAAAAGTGTTTAAAGTAGACAGGTCCAGGATAGGACGCCAAGAATCGTCTTTTCTGGGTACCAGGAAAAGTCTGGAGTAGAAACCTTGTCCCTTTTCCTCTTCTGGTACAGTTTAAATAGCCTTTATGCTTAAGAGAGAGAGAGAGTACTTGCTTTTGAGCCTCTGCCCACTGATTTGGGGGTAGATCTGGCCAACCGTTTGGGGTTGGTGACGTGTGTAATTGAAATCTGTACCCTTGGGAAACTATATTTAAAACCCATTTGTCCTGGGTAATGAGTTCCCAGTTGTTTTGCATGTAGACCTGACTTACTGCTGTTAAATACAGATCCTTAATTGCTCAACCAATCACATACAGCAATCGGATGCACGCCTTCCTTAAGCCTCCATTTCATTTCTTAATCAGGCTTCTCTCTTTCAAAACAGGTTTAACAGGAACTACTCTGTTGAGCCCTGGAAATAAATTAGCTCTGAGGTTCATGATCCATTTGCTTTCTTCCTTTTCAGTTTTGTTGACAAGGTCTCCTCCACGAAGGTTAGTAGTCACATTTGAGATAACCATAAAGCTAAATGAATGCCCTGGATGCGGTCTGGGCATCGGTTTTCTATGCATGGTTCGAGTTTTAGGCCTTGAAGAAGAAGGAGGCGGCGGCTTCGGTTTAATATGCAAGTCAGTAGGCCTGAATACACCCTCAGAAGCCGGTGCCTGCACAGCAGCTCCAGACCCATCCAAGGTAGAGACATCCGCACATTCCACAGTTGAAGCATCTCGAGGCATATCAGACTCCGAATGGGTCTCAGTAAGGGCCTGCGAATCTGAAGTAGCGGGCATCAGGGGCTGCAAAAGCGCCTCACTGAGTACCGGTGAACTGGCGAATGGCTTAGGAGAAGCGTTGTCGGCAGCTTTGGACCTAGGCGGCCTGTCTGTCTTTATCTTTGTGTTTTTTTCGGAATGTCGGTAGTCGGATGGCTTACCGAAGACATATCTGGATAATTGAACCGAGCACCAAAAAGAAGTGAAAATATACTGCCGATGGATAGTTCGTTGTTTAAATAAGGCACAAAACTGACAGCGAGGTACGTCGTGGTCAGGGCCTAGACAAGGAATACAGTATGAATGAAAATCTTTATGAGGTATTTGTTTTCCACAAGAAATGCAATTATTTACTTTTACGGACATCAGTTTAGAGCAAGAAAAAGTTTCCCCAATGGGGTACTTAGCTTTCAGGAGTCAGCCGACCGGCACTTGCGAATTGCTTCTGCTTCGGGCACCACATGACAAGAAAGACTGGGGTAATGGCGTCAGCTGCATGTTTTATACCTCTGACTACTTGACGTCACATTAGAAGAGACAGCAACAGATGCAGGACCCAAGACTTTGTTAATCAGGCCGACTGAGGGCTACTGCAAGCAGATAACCCAAATGTGATGACTGCAACAGTGAAACACAAAGAACATCCTCTTTATCTGAAACAGTTTACTTCATTTGTTCTTCAACCTGTGGGACAGAGTCCCCAGCTCCTAAACTCCTGGGAGGTCCTCATGGAAGGATATTCCAGAGCACTGCAGAGCCAAAGGATGCTCTCCTTCTAGAAGTCAAATCCAATTTGTAATGAGAAATAAATGTATGAGATGAGGACCAATTAGCTGCAGAGCAAATGTCATCCAAAGACACTCTAGACCAGAAAGTTGCAGATGAAGCCATGGACCTAGTGGAATGAACTTTAACCTGATCTGGAGGAGACATGCCTTTGTCCTTATAAACCTGAAGGATGCATAAAGAAATCCATCTAGCTATAGTGACCTTGGAAATAGGTTTGCCCAAAAAGGGTCTATAGAACAAAACAAACAATTGATCAGATTTACAAAAATGTTTTGTCCTGTGTAAACAGAATCGTAACAGTCTATCATCCAACATGTGTAGCTTGTATTCCATCCTGTTGGTAAAATTGGGAAAGAACACCGGCAAATTTAGTCTGATTGATACTGACTGGTGACGTCACCTTAGGAAGAAAAGATGGGTTGGTTCGAAGGGAAACTCTATCTTTATGAAAAATCATGTATGGAAATTTGATGGACAAGGCCTGTAATTCTGAAACTCTTCTTAGCAGAAGTAATAGCGACCAGAAAAGCTGTTTTCCACGATAGAAATTTTAGATCTGCAGTTGCGGCAGGCTCAAAAGGCGGAGCGACGGAGCGACCAGAGCTTGGAGAACCAGAGTAAGGTCCCACGGGAGGCGTAGCAAAAAGGTGCTTTTGATAAAGGCTTTACACAGTCTAGAAGATGCCAAGGATGCAGAATTCTCGGCCACATGAAAATGAGACATGGCAGTGACAGTAGATGAACCAGCTCCATGCTGGAAAATATCAGCTAGGAAATCAAGATTAGCGGAAATAGGAGCCGTGAAAGGATCTAAACTCCTCTGAGAGGCGCTCAAACAAAAACATTTCCACTTGCTGCGATAAACCTTTCTGGTTGAAGACTTATGAGCAGCTACCAAAATAGACTTAACTGAGGAGGAAAGTCCGGGAGTCCTTGCAATCATGGGAACTGCAGCAGCCAAGCCGTAAGCTTCAGGCTGTCCAGATTCGGATGAGGCACCCCCGAAAGGGTGTGAAGTCAGATCCTGAATGGGATCTAGGATACAAGGTGCAGCCAGAAGGTGAGACCAAAGGAAGGGGAACCATACTTAGTAAGCCCAGAATGGGGCAATAAGGATCACCTTGCTCCCCAGTCGACAAGCTTTCTTCAAAAACCTTGGAATGAGAGGGACTGGCGGATAAGCATACAGAAGACCGGGAGAGGCCAAGCACGAACTACAGAGTCTCTGGGGGACTCCCCCAGCAGGGGGTTCAGAGCGAAAAACCTGCTGCACTTCGCGTTGGAAGGAGATGCGAAGAGATCACAGCAACGTTGACCCCACTCACTGAAGATCTGTTCCGCTACTGACGCATTCAGAGACCACTTGTAAGGCATCAAAATGGTCCGACTTAGCCTGTCTGCCAGAATGTTGGACGGTACCGGAATATGCGTTGCGATGAGAAAGCGACCGGTGGAGATCTCCCATTCCCAAACTCTCATGGCCTCGTGACAAAGGGGGCAAGATCTGGTCCCTCCCTGTTTGTTGATATACCAGACTACTGACATATTGTCTGAATGAATGGCAATCGTCCCCAGAGGAAGAAAGGCATGAAGGGCCTGCAACACTAGGACTGCCCTCATCTTTAGGACATGGATATGCAAGCTGGTCTCTATGGGGGACAACAGGCCTTGGGCTGTCTTGCCCGAACAATGACCTCCCCCACCCGAGTTGGGAGGCATCCGTGGTCACTGTGGTTTGGGCCACGGCTGGAACAAAGGGTTGTCCCTCCAAAATGTCTGGAGAGCTCATCCACCATATGAGGGATGACCGGCACACTCGACTTAGGTGGATGGGATAAGGTTAGTGGTAATTCCAACAGGGACCACTGAACCGCTAGAGTCCACTGAAGAATCCGCATGTGTAGCCGAGCACACGGAAGAGGAGAAATGATCGCCGCCATGAAATTATCGCCACCATCGAGCCTAGGGCCCTCAACACTGATTCTGCTGTCAGGAGGTGAGAATGGTAAATCCGGGAGACATGCATCCTGAGGTTTTGAACTCCCTCTGAGGTCAGGAACACTTTGCACTGGAGTGTGTCTATCCTGGCACCAGTGTAATCTATTACCTGTACAGGCTCTAGTAGAGATTTGGATGTGTTGATTGTGATACCAAAACTCAGGGCAAGTGTCAGAAAGTAATCCCTGGTTTGGGAAAGTAGATGCCTGGTGGGAACAGTGAGGAACCAATCGTCCAGGAATGGATAGACCTGAATTCCTTGAAGCCTCAGGTGAGCCGCTACCACCGCCAACACTTTGGCAAACTCCCTGGGGGCTGTGGTGAGACCAAAGGGTAGGGCTCAAAATTGGTAAAGATTGGCCCCTAGCTGGAAGCGGAGGAACCTCCTGGAGCTTATGTGCATTTTTTATGTGATCATAAGCATCCTGGAGATCTAACGAGCACATCCAGTCACTCTCTTGCAGGTATGGCATGATAGATTGTACTGTGACCATCCGGAACTTCTCTTTGGCAACTGACAGGTTCAGGGTAGAGAGGTTCAGAATGGGCCTTAAGTCCCCCATTTTCTTTGGCACCAAAAAGAACCTAGAGTAAAAGCCCATTCCAGACTGATCTGGGGGGACCAGTTTCGATGGTTCGTTTTCCTAGCAGCTTGGAAATTTCCTGCACTGCTTCCTCCCTTTGCGTGGGTGGAACGTCCGGGAGGTGTTTGGGACATATGGGGAAACCCACAGAGGGGATAAAATATCCTCTGGATATGATCTGAAGCACCCAGTGGTCTATTGTTATGGACTCTCATGCCACTGAGTGCAAGGACAATCGTCCCCCAATTGTCTCCAGAGTAGAGCAGTCAGGCAACCCCTCAGGGCTGCTGCCCGCGCCTGTCCGAGAATGGTTCTTGAGACCCGAAGTTACGTGGACCCCCTCGGCCTCTGGGCCAGCGTCCACTCTGTCCCCCACTTCCTCTAGGGGAAGAAGAGCCCTGAGTGTCCCGGGAATACTGACACTTCTGGAACCACATCTTCTTTTGCCCTCTCTGGTTCAGGGAAAAGGTCCTTTGAGGGATAGAGAAGCGGATCCCAATGGCAGACAGTGTCTTCCCGTCCTTCTCACTCTGGATTAGTGTCTCCTTGATGGTCTGACCAAAAAGTGTCAAGCCGTCATAAGGGTAAGGCAAAGGACGCCTTAAAGGGTTCATTAAATTGGCACAACCTGAGCCAGGTGTTACTTCTTATGGACACGCCCGACCCAGACGCTCCTTCCGTAGCAAGGGAGAGAGTCACATGGACATATTTGATACTGCTTTCAGAGTGGCCGTTTTCACGGAGAAAGAAGCCTTGTCCTCCTGCGACATGGACATGGGTGGAGAGTCCTCCAGCTCCTTTACTAGGTCGCGTTGGAGTCTAGTGACATAGGCCAAGTAACTCAGCACCCTGTTCGAAAAGGTAGCTGAAGCATACACCCGCTTCCCTAGGCAGTCCATCATCTGTGACTCTCGGTCAGGAGGGTGGACTGAGGAACTTTCCTGAGATAGTTCCCTCTTCATGGCTGCTGCTACCACCATGGCATCCACTGGGGAGCCCTTGTTCCAGAAAGGCCTGTCAATGGGGGGACTTAAAACCTTATCAGGCCTCCACGGCATCTAGTTCCTTCCACGCCCACGAGGTGATCAAATCCACTAAAGGATCCGCAGAAGGGGACACCCAGGAAGTAGATGGGCCAGTGCCAAAAGCCTCCAGGAACACAGACTCATCAGAGGAGGGCTTGGGGACAGACCAACCTCCCTGTTGGTGCAGGATCTCTACGAGGTCTCCATAGGAGACATCTTCGGGAGGTGATCTTGGGGAGCCCTCCCCATTTAAATCTGTGTCCTCAGTTAGGGACTCACTGGAGTCCAAGTGCCTCCTCTTGCACGTATGATTGCAAGGCACATTTCCATGGGGGGGCTCTCAGGGGAGCGCTCGCAAGCCATCTGTTCCTCTGGGGGATCCGTATGGGGCTATTCGGGCACAGGCTGTCCCTCTGGTAAGACAAGGGGGACTGTAGACAGAGCCAGGGGGTCTGGACGGAGTCCGAGGGGGTGGTCAGGGGTCACGATCCGATGGAGAGGACCCTTTCTACCACATCGAACACCAAAGGAGAGTGGACCTCCTGGGAAGCTAATAAGGACCCGGGTCTGACGCGAGAATTGTAGCCAGACCCGAAGTGGACTGAGCTCAGAGGGAGGGAACCTGGCCTGACAACGTCGGGAGTCGATGGAAAAGGTTCCACTCCCTCAGATCCGACACCCAGGCTCCAGCTCCGAGAGCAGCTCGTATCTGAACTGGTCGGATCCAAGATGGTCCAGGCAGCTGTCAGTGTCGAGGAAACAAGGACCATCGGCGCCGACCCCCTGACTAAGGCCAACCCTGGAACAGAGAACTCCGAAGCCGAAGGTCGGATCGGGGAAGGACAAATGGGCTGAAAAAAAGGAAGCAAGTTCCCCCCTCCAGAGGGAGGGGGCTGGCAAGACGCCCATCTGGATTTGTGTATGGATAAAGCGCCTCATCATCTTATCCAGATCCATGTCCGATAAACAGCGGGTCAACCGTGACGAGGCCACAGACTCTGGTCTGGCAGGTAGGGGAACAGAGGCCTGGGAGACTGAATGCATCTCCTCCGGCTCCAGAGCGAACCTTGGAGACTGGAGCAGAGGACAAGTCATGGATCCATGCAAACTTGCTCGGGGACGTGAGGTCTGGGTACCTCTTCCTCTTTTCCATTGTCTTCGACTTTCTCTCCCGCTCTCTAACTCCCCTCTGCTCCACTACCACAGGGTTAGATGCAGGAGTTTGAGTCCCTGCCTGTGAGGGAGGGGAGGCCAGAGGAAGAGAAGCGGGAGAGGCAGTCACAGCGAAGCAGAAGACGAGGAAGGAGGTTCAGTGGCAGGCAGAAGACCTTTGAGGGCCAACTTGGCCTTTCTATCTTTCAACGCTTGGGGATTGAACCCCGCACAAATGGAGCAATCCACACTAAGGTGGGCCACACCTAAGCACAACACACAGTGTGGCCATCTGCTGGGGAGATCTTATGGCCACAGTCTGTGCAGCGCTTAAAGATAAGCTTTTCAGCCATTCTACAATAAAGAAAGAAGCCTTAAAAAAGACAGGCAAAAACTTTCTTTCTTTAGCTAACAGACACACACCCACTCATCACACTAGACTAGACTAGAAACAACACTAAAGGGGGGGGCACCACAGACAAACTACTCTAACTACAAACACAAACCTACACTCAATGCCAAAGCAATGGGAGGGGAGAAAGGGTACCTACACTAACCTAAATCGACTAAAAGAAACAGAATTTTTAAAACTTACAGTAAGAAATCACCCACTGCTAGCTGGAGCTCTGAAAACGCGCTAACAAATCGCGGCAAACGAAATATGGGGATGGAAGGCAGTGGAGGTGTATTATGGGTAAGGGGAGGAGTCTGGAGCTCTGGGCTGATGCTAGTTATATTTGCTGGCTTTGGTCCGATACAGATCCTTATTCCCACAGGTTGAAGACCAAATGAAGTAAACTACTTCAGATACAGTGATTATGAGCAGCAAACAATACAACCACTTAATGCTGTATTTTTAAGTGATGTGCATACTTTTCTTATTACTAATAATATAGAGTTGAATAATATAATCTATAGAATTAAAAGTGACCTTTATGACCATCTGATGCAACTGGCTATTTCACCTGAACAATATAATTATTTATAAATTGAACATTCAGTGTGCCCATCCATACATGGCTTGCCTAAAATACACAAGAATTTATGGAGTCCTTCTATGAGGCCTATAGCTTCAGGGAAATAATGGGCTACAACAGCAATTTCTAAGTATTTAGACCAACAGCTTAAACCCCTGTTAAGACATAGTAAGAGTTTTATAAAAGGACACAGGTGACTTTTTGGATGCATTGAGTGAGTTTATGACTGGAAGAAATCTTACAGAGGTTCTATTTGTTACAATGGATATAAAATCTCTATTTACTGTTACTCCCAGTGATATACGGGTACAGTATGTGAGAGAATTTCTGGTGAAGCATAGTGGTCTGACAGCCAATAAAATATCATTAATTTGTTCCATTTTGGAATTAGTTCTTGGGAATAAAGTTTTTATGTTTAATGGTGAAATATATCATCAGATATTAGGTGTGACTATGGGGACTCCCATAGCAAATAGTTATGCTAACATCGTGTTAGCCAAATGGGAAGAGCTTTTGAGTTGAAAGGCTTCCAGAATAAGGACTTGATATTTTACAAACGTTTGTTGATGATGTCATGCTGTTATGGACAAGGAGCAGATCTGATCTTGATGTGTTTAGACACCAATTGCATTGTACTACTGATTTCCTATGTTTTGAAATGTGTTGCTCAATGTGTGAAATTAATTCTTTGGATGTTCAACTGTTCAAGGTGAATGGTACTATACATACATCTATTCATAGAAAAGATGTACCAACTACAAGGTATGTACATAGTTCTAGTATGCATCCTAGATATGTTTATAAGGGAGTGGTAAAAAGCCAATTACTGAGGGCTAGTCGACTTAATACAACGGAAGATGGATTTAGAACTGAGGTCAAGGCGATGACTCATGATTTTATACTTAGAGGCTATGATGATAGGTTAATAAAAAGAACAGCTGAGTATGTCCAATTGGAGCATACTACTACAGCTAGACCGTATTTATGTGAGAGGAACAGCTCACGTTATGAGAACAATACAGCTAAAATAGCCAAAACACGAAATTCAGGCTATGTTATGAAGTATAATACACATTCTAAATGGGTTCAATCTATAAATATGAGAAACTGGACTATTCTACAATCTGATGTTAATATTAAGAGAATAGCAGGGGATCAACCTTCTTTTGTAGTTAAGAAAGAGAAGAACTTAAAGCAACATTTATGTTATAAAGATATGAAGATAGAGAAAATAACAGCCGAAGTAGAAACAAAAAAGTACTCTTCCCTGCTACAACTGTGTATACTGTAAATATATTAATATAGAGACAGAGTTGATGAATCCCACACTGAATAGTAAATTTGTTTTTAAGACATTTGGGACTTAATAGCGAAAATCTAGTATACTTGGCAAATTGTGTAAAATGCCCATGTTTTTACATAAGCAAAACTAATTGCAAATTTAAAGAAAGAATTGCAACATATTTATCAGAGATTCGTAGAAAAACTAATAGTAATGCCTTATCTAAACATATTTTACAACATGGAGATGACCATATTTTTAAGTTTAGTATTTTGCAGAGAGTTTATGTAAATAAAAGGTGTGAGGATATTGTAAACGTAACAGAGAGGGCTGAATATAAATTAACTTTTTTAGAGCTGATGTACTACCAGGGCTTAATAAAGTTAATAGTAAAAAACCTATTTAAAGTTTAAGAGTTCTTATATTTAGATATTTAAATGTCTAAGTATTTGTTTATGATTTTTATTCAATTACTGAATGTATTTTAAATGTTTTACCTTTAAGGGGAATACTTAATTAGTTAATTAGTACTTCTAATTGACTGGCTTGCAGTATTTGTGTGGTTTTAGTTAAGAGTTATTTGTACTTGAGAAACAGTCTGACTTGAAAGCTTGTAGTGAATAAACTCTTCCTGTGGATGTTCGAGTCTTGGTTTACTCGCCTTGTGTACTACAGCAAGGGTTAAACCATACAAAATCAATGGTGTATAAAAAACAGCCTTAGATTAAATGTATGGAAATGTAACACTGTAAACAAATCTGACAGCAACTTAAAATATAAATACCACCCCATTCCAGACTGATATGGTCGTCAGAGATTTTGGCACCATTGTACACAACCACCTATCCTTTGACCACAAGGTAGAAAGAGCAGTCAGGAAATCCTTCTATCTACTCCAATTGATAAGTAAAGGTAAGTCAACCAGATCAAAGGAAGTTAACACTTCTTTACACTCTGCCCTAATTACAACAATTACAGAATACAATGCCCTTTTTAGCTTCTGTTCAAACACAAATGGCAGCTATAAGGACCCCAGACATTCTTAACTAAAACGATTAGAGAAACAAAGACCTTTAGCTACTAAGATGGTCATGAAAAGTACAGTTGTGTACACTTACCATAAATGTAAATGTTCGAGTGTATTCACTCTTGCAGTCATTACATTTGGGTTATCCTGCTGGCAGGTTGCCCTCAGTCGGTCTGAATTCCAAAGTCTTGGGTCCTGCGTCGGTTGCTGTCACCTCTTCCCCAACGTCAGGTCATCAGGGGTATAAAAGATGCAGCTGACGCCATTTTATTTAGTTTTTCTTGCCCCAGATGTCAGGTGCCCCCAAAAAGGTAGGCTAAAATTATGTAAATAAAAAGTACAGTTGTGTACACTTACCATAAATGTAGATGTTCGAGTGTATTCACTGTTGCAGTCATTACAATTGGGTTATCCTGCTGGCAGGCTACCCTCAGTCGGCCTGAATTCCAAAGTCTAGGTCCGGCGTCGGTTGCTGTCGCCTCTTCCCTGACGTCAGGTCATCAGGGGTATAAAAGATGCAGCTGACGCCATTTTATTTAGTTTTTCTTGCCCCAGATGTCAGGTGCCCCCAAAAAGGTAGGCTAAAATTATGTAAATAAAAAGTACAGTTGTGTACACTTACCATAAATGTAGATGTTCGAGTGTATTCACTGTTGCAGTCATTACAATTGGGTTATCCTGCTGGCAGGCTACCCTCAGTCGGCCTGAATTCCAAAGTCTAGGTCCGGCGTCGGTTGCTGTCGCCTCTTCCCTGACGTCAGTGCGTGAGGGGTATAAAAGATGCAGCCAATGCCATTTTCTTCAGTTTTTCTTGCCCCAGATGTCAGGTGCCCCCAAAAGGGTAGGCTAAAAATTTGTCAATAAAACATGCATGCACCAAACTATATATTTTGCCTTCATCTACAAGCAAATACACCACATAGGTTGTATATAATAGAGAAGTACAGATAAGTTCCAGCAAAGAAAAGGGGGATGGCGGGTGGGTAACCTGGACAGCAACAGTGAATACACTCGAACATCTACATTTATGGTAAGTGTACACAACTGTACTATGTTCTTCGTGTTTCACTGTTGCAGTCATTACAACTGGGTTGAATCCCAAAGCTAATGTTGGGAGGCTGGAGCTAAATAGCATTAGGAGCGGCCATTAGGCCCTGCAGAACTGCAGTGGCAAAGCCTGCCCTGGATTTAGAGTAGAGTGGTAAGTGATAGTGCTTTGTGAAGGGGTGCACTGAACTCCAAGTAGAAAGGCTGCTGCTCTGGTTGAATGTGGCCTAATGCTCTTAGGTACTGGCTTGCCATGTTGTGAATAGCAGAAACAAATGCAGTGGCCTATCCACTTTGAAATAGTCTGCTTTGAGATAGCCTTTCCTTGTGATGCTGCAGCATATGCCACTAGTAATTGCTCTGTCTTTCTGAAAGCTTTGGCTCTGTTCAAATAGAAGCATAGCTGTCTATGTATGTCCAAAGAATGCAGAATTCTCTCCCCCTTATTCTGTGGGTTTGGATAAAAGGTAGGCAGATGAATAGTTTGGTTAAGGGCCACACTGGACACTACCTTAGGCATAAATGTCGGGTTCGTCCTCAGAGAAACCCTGTCTGGATAAAAAATGATAAAAGGTTCCACAGCCATGAGTGCTTCTAGCTCTGAGACTCGTCTTGCAGAAATTATTGCTAGGCGCAGAGCTGTTTTCCAAGATAAAATCTTTATATCAGCTGTAGCGGCTGACTCAAAAGGAGGCAGGGCGAGTTTTTCCAAGACATAACTGAGGTCCCATGCAGGTATTGGTGATCTCCTTGGAGGCCTTGTTTTGGCTCCTCTGAGGTACTGCCTTAATAAAGGATGAGAAAAGATTGGTGGCTCTGTATTGTAATAAGCCGAAATAGCAGAGGCATGAATTTTTATAGATGAAAAGGATAGGCCTTTGTCCAGCATCTCAGTCAAGTATTGTAAAATCTGAGGAATATTTGGTACAGCTATGTCAATTCCTTGTGCCTGGTTCCAAGCACAGAATCTCTTCAATTTTCCAGCATAGGATTTTCTAGTACTAGGCCTCCTGGCTTCCAAAATGACATCCATCACTGCTTTAGTGAGAGGTGTGTTTTGTATGACTACATTATCCACCATGCTGCCACATTCCAGGTCTTGAGTTGGCTGTGCAGGATCTGATTGTTCTGCTGGGACAGTAGATGAGGCACTTGAGGTAAGGTCCAGGCTGGGTATTGAGACAGGTTCCTTAGGATTGGATACCAGTACTGGCATGGCCAGTGAGGCAATCAGCATCATTTTTGGCTTCTCCTGTCTGACCTTTAGGAGTACCTTGGGGAGGAGAGGCAGAGGAGGAAAGGCATATAAGTTTTTCAAGCTGAAAGATAGGGCATCCACTTTCCACGCTTGTCTGTGATAAGTCCTTGTGCAGAATCTCTTTAGTTGGCAGTTGTGAGGTGAGGCAAAAAGATCTACGTCCGGGCATCCCCATTTCCTTGTTACCATGCTGAAGACTTGTGGATCCAATTTCCACTTATGGGGATTCATGAGATTTCTGTTTAGTTCGTCTGCCAGAGTATTTATCTTTCCTGGCAGGAATTGTGCCTGCAGATGTACTTGGCAAGTCAATGTTGTGTCCCACAAAGTCATGGCTAGTCTGCAAAGGGGGTAAGAATGAGTGCTTCCCTGCTTGTTTATATACCACATGAACGTGGTATTGTCTGTCTTCATCAGTAGTTGTCCTGGATGAAGTAGGTCCTTGAAGGCTGTCAGGGCATTTTGAACAGCAAGCATCTCTTTTTGATTGATATGTAGATGCATTTGGTTTGCGGACCATGTGCCTTGAATACATCTTCCTGCCATGTGGGCTCCCCAGGCATAATCCAATGCATCCGTTGTTAATGTCTGTGTGGCTGGGGGTAGAGTGAATGGCTGTCCCTTGTTCTGGAGACAGGCTTTCGCCCACCATCAAAACTCCTTTTGCAGGCAGGGAATGAGAGTAACTATTGTTTCCAGGCTGTGGCAATGTTGAGTCCAAACACTTTTTAGGTACCATTGAAGTTTCCTCATATGCAGTATTGCATATGGAATTAGCAGAATGCAGGATGCCATGAAGCCCAAAGACTGCAGAAATTTACTTGCAGATAACTGGGCCTTTGTTGCCAACAGTTTGAAATTGGTAGTCAGTTGCCTTTGCTTGTCTGGCATGAGATAAGCCATCTGGGCAGTTGTATTTAAGCTTGCACCCAGGAATATCATCTCTTGAGAGGGTACTAGTTCTGATTTCTGTTCATTGACTGTGTACCCTAGGCATGGCAGTAATCTCTTTACAAACGCCAGATGCTGTAGTAGAATGTCCTTGTTCTCTGCTTGAATGAGGCAGTCGTCCAAGTAAGGATATATTTGTATTCCTCTTTGTCTGCAGTATGCAATTACTGGTGCCAGGCACTTTGTGAAGACCCTGGGCGCAGTAGATAAAGCCAAAGGGCAGTGCAGAGAATTAGTAGTGCATTCAACCAGCTTTGAATCTGAGGTATCTTCTGCATGTTTGTCTGATTGGGACATGCAAGTATGCCTCTTTTAGATCTAAAGTCACAAGCCAAGTCTTCTTGCCCAGCATGGGCAAAAGCTGCTGTAGAGTCAACATTTTGAATTTTGGAATATCCAGATATGTGTTTAGAGTAGATAGGTCCAGTATTGGTCTCCAGGCTTTGTCCTTTCTGGGTACCAAGAACAGTCTTGATTAGAATCCTTGTCCCTGCTCTTGTTCTGGTACTTGTTGAATGGCCCTCATGTCCATGAGGGATGAAACTTGTTTTTGTGCCTCTGCCCATTGATGCTTTGGCAGGTCTGGCCAACCGTTTGCCCTTGGCAGGGTATGGAAATGAAACTTGTAGCCTTGTGACACTATGTTTAAGACCCATTTGTCCTGGGTTATTATGTGAAAATTTTGAGAAAAAGTGCTAGTTTTCCCCCTAAAGGTGCTGCCAGAAGATAAGTGCTTGGTGCAGGCAGGGGGAAGTCATTGGGACTGTTTCCTGTATGGCTGTGATTTGTCTTCCCCAGTTTTGGAGGTAGAAGCACCCCATTGTTTAGACCTGTACGAACCTTGGGGCTGGGAACTGCCTCTAGGGCGTCTGTATCTGCCCCTTTGTGGCTTGTCTGACACTGGAAAGGACCAATTCTTTGTAGGCCAGTGTCTGCTAAATCTTGGTGGCTGTACCTCTAAGAAATCCTTGACTGTTTGTATAGATTTAGCTTTGTCCTCCATTTTCTTTAACACCTCTTCTGCCTTAACACCAAACAAAGCATCATGCTGTAATGGAGCATCTAATAATTTTGCTTTAACATGATCAGGAAGAGATTGTTCCTTTAACCAAGCATGCCTCCTAATGACTGTGCCCGTAACTGCGGCCCTGCAGGAGGCCTCCAGAGAATCAAAACCACATTGCAAAGTATGCTTTCCAACTTGTTCAGCTGCATGCAATAAATCCTGCATTTCTTTGTTTTCTGCACATTCAGAATGTATCAACATTTTCTGTTTAAGCAGTGACATAACATATTGCTGATATTTCAGCATATGAAACTGACAATTTAAAGCCCTTATAGCCAAGGTAGCAGAAGTGTAAATCTTTTTTCCCCCTCTGTCCAGTGCCCCAGAATCCCTGTCAGAGGGAGTAGGGTTTTTTGCAGTGGAAGCCTTGATCCCTTTGGGACACAGAGATAGTTTCTGTGTCAGCAGCAGGGTTTTTGAAAAGGAATTTATGAGAGTCAGGAACCCTCTAGTACCTGTCCGGCTTGACAGGAGCTGGAGGCAAGGAGTCAGGGGTCAGACTGGACTCTGAAAATACATCATCTACAATGTCTAACACAGGTAGAATAGCTAGGGGCCTCTGTTGTGGTAGTAAAAGGAAGTCTGTGAGCCTTTTCTTAGATTCTGAATAATCTTGGCTCTACCAGTGGAAATGCTCACTCATGGTATGTAAAGTTTCCCCAAAAGAGTAATCCTCAGGAGGAGAGGCTGAAGGGATAGATTCTTCAGCATCAGAATCCTCATAGGGAGGAACAGAGTATTCCTGATCAGAAGAGGAATCAGATGAAATGGAAACCTGATCTGAAGATACATATTCTGTCTCTTGCCTAGGCCTCTTAACAGGAGGGGGACGGGAACCCCTGATCAAAGTAATTAGGTCTTCGGCCATTTTGAGCATCTGTTTTTTAGGCATGGAGGCCTCTCCATGAGGCTGTTGTACTTGTTTCTTTGTCTTTAAAGGTGCTTTAGTCTTTGCCTTTGAAGCTGAAGTCGTTTTAACATATAATTGAATAGGTCTGAAAACACCCTCAGAAGCCGATGCCTGTTCAGCGGCTCCGGACCCATCTGAGGGAATAGTTTCCGAAGGTCCAATACCTTGAGCTTCCAGCGGCCTGTGAGTCTAAAGTAGCGGTAGTCAGGGGCTGCGAAGGCGCCTCACTGAGAACCAGCGACTGGCTTAGAAGAAGCCTCGTCGTCGTTTTGGACCTCGGATGCCTCTCCTTTTCTTTGCATTTCTTGTGAATTCCGGTAGTCGGATGGCTATCCGACGACATTGTATAGTTAAATCTTCTGCCAAAACAGTGAGATGCAAAATCGTACCGACGCTTAATAGTGCGTTGGTTAAATCTAGCACAAAACCAACAACTAGCTACATCGTGGTCAGGGCCTAGGGCAAGGAATGCAGTAAGAATGAAAATTCTTATGAGGTATTTGCTTCCCACAAGAAATACAATTAACTTTTTCTGACATCAGTCTGGAGCAAGAAAAAAGTTTCCCCAACGGGGTACTTAGCTTTTAGTGAAGACTTCGGATCTGAAATTCGAACACGAAAATCTCAGGAGTCGGCCGACCGGCACTTGCGAACTGCTTTTGCTTCGGGCACCGCGTGGCAAGAAAGACTGAAGAAAATGGCGTCAGCTGAATTTTTTATACCCCTGGCGCACTGACGTCAGGGAAGAGGTGACAGCAACCGACGACGGACCTAGACTTTGGAATTCAGGCCGACTGAGGGTAGCCTGCCAGCAGGATAACCCAATTGTAATGACTGCAACAGTGAAACACGAAGAACATCATACATGCACCAAAATAAGCTTTACCTTCATCTATAAGCAAATGCACCACCTAGGTTGTATAGATTAGAGAAGTAAAGATAAGTTCCAGCAAAAATAAGGGGGGTGGCAGGTGGGTAACCTGGACTGCAACAGTGAATACACTTGAACATCTACATTTATGGTAAGTGTACACAACTGTACTATGTTCTTCGTGTTTCACTGTTGCAGTCATTACATTTGGGTTGAGTCCCAAAGTTATGGTTGGGGGGCTGGAGCTAAACAGCATTAGGAGCGGCTATGAGGCCCTGCAGAACTGCAGTGGCAAAGCCTGCCCTGCATTTAAAGAGGCAGATTGTAATGTTTTGTAAAGGTAGCACTGAACTCCAAGTAGCAGCCTCCAAAATGTCATTGGTTGGTACTCCCCTGAGAAAGGCTGCAGAAGTGGCTGCAGCTCTGGCTGAATGTGGCCTAATGTCCTTAGGCACGGGTTTGCCATGCTGTGAGTAGCAGAAACGAATGCAGTGACCTATCCACTTTGAAATAGTCTGCTTAGAGATAGCCTTTACCTGTGATGCTGTGGCATATGCCACTAGTAATTGCTCTGTCCTTCTGAAAACTTTAGTTTTGTCCAAGTAGAATCTAAGTTGTCTGTGTACGTCCAAATAATGCAGAATTTTCTCCCCCTTGTTCTGTGGATTTGGATAAAAGGCTGGCAAATGAATTGTTTGGTTAAGGGCTACACTGGATACCACCTTAGGCATAAATGTAGGGTTTGTTCTCAGAGACCCTGTCTGGAAAGAAAATGATAAAGGGTTCCACGGCCATGAGAGCTTGTAGCTCTGAAACTCGCCTTGCAGAAGTTATTGCTAGGAGCAGAGCTGTTTTCTAAGATAAGAACTTTATGTCCGCAGTAGCAGCTGGCTCAAAAGGCGGTAAGGTGAGTTTCTCCAAGACATAATTGAGGTCCCATGCAGGTATTGGCGTTCTCCTTGGAGGCCTTAATTGTTTGGCTCCTCTGAGGTACTGCCTTAAAGGATGAGAAAAGAGTGGTGTCTCTGTATTGTAATGAGCCGAAATGGCAGAGGCATGGATTTTAATTGATGAAAAAGATAGGCCTTTGTCCAGCATCTCAGTTAAATATTGCAATATCTGAGGAATATTTGGGACAGCTGTATCAGTTCCTTGAGCTTGAAGCGCAAAATCTCTTCCATTTCCCAGCATAGGATTTTCCAGTACTAGGCCTTCTGGCTTCTAAAATGACATCCATCACAGCTTTATTGAGAGGTGTGGTTTGTATGGCTACATTATCCGCCAGGCTGCCAGGTTTAGGGTCCCGAGTTGGCTGTGCAGAATCTCATTGTTTTGCTGGGACAGTAGATGAGGTATTTGAGGTAAAGTCCAGGCTGGGCATTGGGAGAAGTTCCTTAAGATCGGATACCAGTACTGGTGTGGTCAGTCTGGGGCAATCAGAATCATTTTTGGTTTCTCCTGCCTGACCTTTAGGAGTACCTTGGGGAGGAGAGAAAGTGGAAGAAAGGCATATACTGATAGGTAGGTTTGTCCAGTTGAAAGATAAGGCGTCCACTTTCCAAGCTTGTCTGTGATAAGTCCTTGTGCAGAATCTTTTCAGTTGATTGGTTTGAGGAGAGGCAAAAAGATCTATATCCGGGCATCCCCATTTCATTGTTATCATGCTGAAGACTTGTGGATATAGGTGCCACTCGTGGGGATCCATGAGGTTTCTGCTTAGTTCATCTGCCAGAGTATTTTCCTTTCCTGGCAGGAATTGTGCCTGCAGATAAACTTGGTAAGTCAATGCTGTGTCCCATAAAGCCATGGCTAGTCTGCACAGGGGGGTAAGTAGGAGTGCCCCCTTGCTTGTTTATGTACCACATGACCGTGGTGTTGTCTGTCTTTAACAGTAGATGTCCCGGATGAAGTAGGTCCTTGAAGGCTGTCAGGGCATTTTGTAGAGCTAGCATATCTTTTTGATTGATATGTAGATGCTTCTGGTTTGTGGACCAGGTGCCCTGAATGCCTCTTCCTGCCATGTGAGCCCCTCCATGCATAATCTGATGCATCCATCATTAGGGTCTGCCTGGCTGGGGGTAGTGAGAATGGCTGGCCCTTGTTTTGGTGACAAGCCTTTGCCCACCATTGAAATTCCTGTTGCAGGCAGGGAATTAGAGTAATCATGGTTTCCAGGCTGTGGCAATGTTGTGTCCAGACACATTTTAGGTACCACTGAATTTTCCTCATATGCAGTCTTGCATATGAAATTAGTAAGATGCAGGATGCCATGAAGCTCAAAGCCTGCAGAATTTTTCTTGCAGATAACTGGGCCTTTGTTGCCATTTCCTTAAAATAGGTAGTCAGTTGCCTTTGTCTGGAGTGAGATAAGCCATCTGGGCAGTTGTATTTAAGCTTGGACCCAGGAATATTATCTCTTGAGAGGGTACTAGTTTTGATTTGTGTTGACGGTGTACCCTAGGCATGTTAAAAGCCTTATCACAAAAGTCAGATGCTGTAGTAGAATGTCCTTGTTCTCTGCTTGTATGAGGCAGTTGTCCAAGTAAGGGTATATTTGTATTCCTCTTTGTCTGCAGTAAACAATTACTGGTGCCAGGCACTTTGTGAAGCCCCTGGGCGCAGTAGATAAGCCAAAGGACAGTGCATAGAATTGGTAATGCTTTGAGCCAGCCTTGAATCGGAGGTATCTTCTGCATGATTGTCTGATTGGGACATGCAGGTATGCCTCTTTTATGTCTAAAGTCACGAGCCAAGCCTTGCTGCCCAGCATGGGCAGAAGCTGCTTTAAGGTCAACATCTTGAATTTTGGTATATTTAGGAAAGTGTTTAGAATAGATAGGTCCAGTATTGGTCTCCAGGCTTTGTCCTTTTTGGGTACCAAGAACAGTCTTGAGTAAAATCCTTGTCTCTGCTCTTGCTGTGGTACTTGTTGAATAACCCTCATGTCCATGAGAGCTGCGACTTGTTTTTGAGCCTCTGTCCATTGATTTTTTGGCAGGTCTGGCCAACCGTTTTCCCTTGGCAGGGTATGGAAATGAAACTTGTAGCCTTGTGACACTGTCTCTAGAACCCATTTGTCCTGGGTTATAATGTGCCAATTTTGAGAAAAAAGTGCTAGTTTTCCCCCTAAGGGTGCTGCCAGAAGATAAGTGCTTGGCGCAGGCAGGGGGAAGTCATTGGGATGGTTTCCTGTATGATTGTGATTTGCCCTCTCCACCTTTGGAGGTAGAAGCACTCTAATGCTTAGACCTGTAGGATCCTTGCGGCTGTGATCTGCCTCTAGGGTGTCTGTATCTGCCCCTTTGAGGTCTGTCTGAGACTGGAAAGGACCAATTCTTTGTAGGCCAGTGTCTGCTAAATCTAGGTGGCTGTACCTGTAAGAAATCCTTGACCATTTGCATAGATTTAGCTTTGTCCTCCATTTTCTTTAACTCCTCTTCTGCCTTAACACCAAACAAGGTATCATGTTAGACCACACGAAAGGTAGCAAACACCAAACCAAATAACAACCCTTGTTGAGGTCCCAGAAAAACCACAGCTCGAACAGAAGAGTTTAGTTGATAAGCTTTAATCCACACGAAAAATTCAACAACAAAGCCTTGGTAAATACATGGAAAACTTCCCTGGTTAAGCGCTTTCATCTGCAGGGAATGCAGATTTCATCAGAACCATGAACATAGCGCTGATTAACCTTTTATAATTAATTTTGGCGCCAAAATTCAATTTAAAAGACTCAAAAAACTGTCCCTGACAAAATTAATTAATTAAAAACCTTATTAGTAAAATATACATAAATAGCTAAAAAATATTTATATATGTATAAATATGTAACCTACTTGGTAATACTAAAATAGTGTTATAAAGAAATGTTTAAAAAATAATCCATAGAGGATATTTTTTATCTATTTATGTATATTTTACTAATAAGGTTTTTAATTAATTAATTCTGTCAGGGACAGTTTTTTGAGTCTTTTAAATTGAATTTTGGCGCCAAAATTAATTATAAAAGGTTAATCAGCGCTATGTTCATGGTTCTGATGAAATCTGCATTCCCTGCAGATGAAAGCGCTTAACCAGGGAAGTTTTCCATGTATTTACCAAGGCTTTGTTGTTGAATTTTTCGTGTGGATTAAAGCTTATCAACTAAACTCTTCTGTTTGAGCTGTGGTTTTTCTGGGACCTCAACAAGGGTTGTTATTTGGTTTGGTGTTTGCTACCTTTCGTGTGGTCTAGTATTTCATTAATCCTGATGGCTGAGGTCTCGAATTCGCCACCGGCTTTATCGGATAAGGAAGAGTTACAATCTCTGAGGGCGGAGGTCACATCCTTGCAGGCTGACGTAAGCAAGCTGTTGATTCTAGTCAGCAAGTTAGCTGACATCTCTAAACAGCAGTCCCAAGCGGGGGCTGTGGACACTAACTTAAATGATTACAATCTAAACATCGATGCTAAAGCTTTGCCGGAGGGAAATTTTGAACTAAATAGTAGCTTGTCTAGTGAGATACCTAACGGACAAGTTTGTAACGCCCACGGCACTGTTTCGGAAGGCGTTTCTGTACGCCAAAGTTCTAAACATGTGAAGAAAGATTTAGTTTCCAAGGAAAATGATTTAAATAGTTCACTAGATGTGGATTGTACTTTTGATTTCAGCCTTTTTCAGCTGGATGACGAAACGCAGAGACTGGGAGCAAAACCTAAACACCGGGAAGCGGTGAAAACGTATCTAACAAATGTTCTAAATATGATGTTATTGACCATTTTTTAAATGATGAAGTTGTTTTTAAATATAGTGAAAGAAAGGCTTTAAGTAGTAAATCTAGAAGTAACACTGAAAGTGTATTTATCAAACACAAGATATATAATTTGGGGAAGAAATTGGGTTATATTAAAAATGCTAAAATAGACAATGCTTATTTGCAACAATGTATTGATTTACAGATTGTGCCCAAAGGCTTACGATTTTTTAAGCTACCTTTGGGGATTGAATTTAACAGTCATGTTATTTATGAATTCAATCAAATGTTTGACGAGTTTGGTTTTTTGTTCATGAGGAAACTTGTGAAGTTTAATGAGGAAAAAATATCTATTTTAACTGATGAAATTGAGAAGGTTAATGAGGAAATTATTCAGGACCAAAATTTTGAACAATGGTATGATTTATATCATAAACAGTTCCAAACAGTAGAACACAGGGTAACGGATACACAAATTAGGAAAAATAAGAAAATTGAAAGGGACCTTTCTTCATATAAGAATAACAGAGCTTATGTGTGGCCGAATGATAGAGACAAACATTTTTTTGAAACAGAGAGGGACTTCAGAGGTCGTAAGGACTCACAAAGATATGAGGAGGAAGCAAATTTTCAGGGGGGAAGATTTTATCCACCTGCGAAAACCTACAAAAAGAGGTTTTAGATTTTCAGATTGGGGTATTAGAGGAGGTTGAAGTATCCTACCCCCCTAATGAAGTTTATACTCAAGACCCTTTTATTCCTAGCTATTCTCAGGATTTTCTTTCAGATTTTCCAGTAGAAGAACAACTTTTATATAGTGAGAACATTTCACCCAGTGAGAATACCAATTTAACCATTCATACATCTAGTGGTCTTAACGTATATAATTATACGGATGTAAACATTAACGAAGAATTTTTTTCCCTGTTCAGTAAAGGGATGAAATATATACCCACGGCAAAATTTAATATTATAGATACAATTAAGGAGATGAAATTGTTTTGCCGGAGACTTAATCTGGCTATACAGTTTAATGGAATAGATGGAAGTGACAAACATAACAATGTTAACAAATACAAGAAAAAAAGTGCCTATATTCCTACTTATCATCCAAATGTAGCCAATTTTGAAAAATTAGTAAGTAAAGATATATATTGGCTCTATTCTAACATTAAAAGCAACCCAGACTATGGAGGGTTGTATAAGGACAATTTAAGTATTAAAGAAAGGGAAGTTTTGAAAAATATTTTGGCCAACCAAGACATTAGGATCATGAAACCAGATAAAGGTGGGGGTATAGTTATCTTTTCCACCTTGGATTACAACAATGAAATAAACAACATTCTCCACCTTTCTGGGAATTACGAAGAAGTTTCAGTGAATCAAGTCAATATTGGTTATAGAAGAATTGACTTAATAGTAGAAGAATATTTATTGGATGACCGAATATCTAATGACGTTTATGAATTTATTCGAGAAGAGTTTCCAAAAATGGCCATTATTTTCGGCATCCCGAAAATACACAAATGTTTGAATAAACCCCCGTTCAGACCTATTATCTCCAGGTCTAAATCGAAGACATATAATATGGGAGTAATTATTGATGGATGGACTAAACATGTTTATGATAATGTTAGACATCTTACTAAGGATTCATGGAACTTTCTAGCAAATTTGACTCCAGATATCTGGCAAAGTGATCTTTTATTTTTGACAATTGATGTCATCGACCTTTTTTCAAGCATTCCAAAGGAGATTGGTTTGGAATACTTTTTTGAAAGCTTAAGAAAATATTCTACCTTGAGTTGGGAGAGAATTAACCTCATTGCTGATATGATGGGGTTAATTTTGGATTACAATTATTTGCAATTTCAAGGAGAAGTGTTCAGGCAGACCATGGGCGTAGCTATGGGGGCCTCTTGTGCCCCTGTGTTCGCAAACTTGGTAATGTTGGAATGGGAAACATTATTTATATTCCCTAGTGAATTTTACAAACATATGGTATACTACACAAGATACCTGGATGATTTATTCATCCTTTGGAATGGACCTGAAGACCTTATAAAAAGTTTTATTGACTACCTAAACAACACGACTAGTTTCTTGAAATTCACTTACAAAGTGGAAAAGGAAGGTATTTCGTATCTTGATACATATGTTAGTAATAGTAGTAAAGGGTTTGAATCAAGAATTTACAGAAAGAACACATTCTCCAATGATTATTTATTTTATGGGAGTAATCACCCACCCTACGTTTTCAAAAATGTTTAAGGGTCAATGCATACGCGCTGCACGTATGTCATCCAACAAAACCATTATGGAAAAAGAATTGGACAACATCTTTAATATGTTTAAAACAAGGGGATACCCAGTTTCTATGTTACTCCCCATAATTACATTTGTTAAAAAGGAATGGGGACAGAAGTATCCACCTTTGCTGGGGAAACCCTTTATTTGCAATAAGAAAGCCAATTACAACAACAGTAGTATTTGTGTAATTATGTATAGCCCATATACAAGTGTTATTAAAGAAATTTTAATTAAACATTGGAATATTTTAACTGTATCAGAAGATGTAGGGAAAATAGTGGGGACTATCCCAAAATGTGTTTACAAGACATCCACAAACATTAAAATCATGTTGGAGAGCAAAAAAGTTATTAAAAAAGCAAGGGATAAGGACATTAATAGAAAAGGAACAACAAAGTGTGGTGCGTGCAATCAGTGTAAGTTTATCAATGAAACCAAAATAATAAAGTTGAACAATACCAGTAGAACTAGACTGGTTAATTTGACAAGTAATTGTAATACATCGAGGGTAGTTTATATTGCCTTATGCACTGTTTGCAACGCATATTACTTTGGGAAGACTGAGAGAAAACTAAAAACTAGGATTTATGAGCACTTATATAAGATTAAAAAACAGGATTGTAATAATGCCCTCAGTAAACATGTTTTAGATAGAGGGCAGGAACATACTTTTCTTTTTAGTATCATTGACCACATTGACTCTAAAGGTTGCGAGGGCAACTGGAAAGTTTTCTTGGGACTATTAGAAAGCAAGTGGCAAATTTATTGTGATGCCACCACTAGTCCTGGATTAAATGACCACATTAGCATCAAACCATTTTTATTAATGGAATGAATTTAGGTAGATGTTTTATTTTCCTCTATGGATTATTTTTTAAACATTTCTTTATAACACTATTTTAGTATTAACAAGTAGGTTACATATTTATACATATATAAATATTTTTTAGCTATTTATGTATATTTTACTAATAAGGTTTTTAATTAATTAATTCTGTCAGGGACAGTTTTTTGAGTCTTTTAAATTGAATTTTGGCACCAAAATTAATTATAAAAGGTTAATCAGCGCTATGTTCATGGTTCTGATGAAATCTGCATTCCCTGCAGATGAAAGCGCTTAACCAGGGAAGTTTTCCATGTATTTACCAAGGTATCATGTTGTAAAGGAGTATCTAATAATTTTGCTTTAATATGGTCAGGCAGATTTTGTTCCTTTAACCAAGCATGCCTCCTAACAACAGAACCTGTAACAGCGGCCCTGCAGGAGGCCTCCAGAGAATCAAACCCACATTGCAAAGTATGCTTTCCAACTTTTTCAGCTGCATGCAATAAATCCTGCATTTCTTTGTTTTCTGCACATTCAGAATTTTACATAATTTTCTGTTTAAGCAGTGTCATGATATATTGCTGATATTTGAGCATATGAAACTGGCAATTTAAGGCCCTTATAGCCAGAGTAGCAGATGTGTATATCTTTTTTCCCCATCTATCCAGAGCCCTAGAATCCCTGTCAGAGGGGGTAGGATTTTTTTTGCAGTAGAAGCCTTGACCCCTTTTGGACCCTGAGAAATAGTTTCTGGGTCTGCAGTAGGGTTTTTGAAAAGGAATTTATGAATCAGGGACCCTGTAGTATCTGTCCGGCTTAACAGGAGCTGGAGGTAAAGAGTCAGGGGTCAGACTAGACTCCGAGAACACATCATCTACAATGTCCAACACAGGTGAATAGCTAGAGGCCTGTGTTGAGGTAGTAAAAGGAAGTCCCTGAGCCTTTTCTTAGATTCTGAAAAATCTTGGCTCTCCCAGTGGAAGTGCTCCCTCATGGTATGCAAGGTTTCCCCAAAGGAGTAGCCCTCAGCAGGAGAAGCTGAAGGAAATGATTCTTCAGCATCAGAATCCTCATAGGGGGGAAGACAATATTCCGGATCAGAAGAGGAATCAGAAGAAATGGAAACCTGATCTGAAGATTCGTAGTCTGTCTCTTGCCTAGGCCTCTTATTAGGAGGGGAATGGGAACCCCTGATGAAGGTAATTAAGTCTTCGGCCATTTTGAGCATCTGTTTTTTGGGCATGGAGGCCTGTCCTTGTGACTGGTGAGCTTGTTTCTTTGCCTTTAAATGTGTTTTAGTCTTTGAAGTTGGTTTAATATATAAATTTTTAGGTCTGAATACACCCTCAGAAGCCGATGCCTGCTCAGCGGCACCGGACCCATCTGAGGGAATAATCTCCGAGGTTCCAATACCTTGAGTTTCCTGCAGCCTGGCCGACTCCACGTGGGAGTCGGTAGCGGCCTGCAGCTCTAAAGTAGTAGGTGTCAGGGGCTGCAAAGGTGCCTCACTGAGATCCGGCGACTTGCTTAGGAGAAACTTCGTCGTCGGTTTTGGACCTCTGTTGCTTGTCTTTTTCTTTGTGTTTTTTGTGAACTCCGGTAGTCGGATGGCTATCCGATGACATTGTATAATTAAATCTTCGCCCAAAATAGCTTAATGCAAAATCGTACTGACGCTTAATAATGCGTTGGTTAAATCTAGCAATAAACCGACAACTAGCAACATTGTGGTCAGGGCCTAGGCAAGGAATACAGTACAAATGAAAATCCTTATTAGGTATTTGCTTCCCACAAGTAATGCAATTATTAACTTTTACTGACATCGGTAAGGAGCAAGAAAAAGTTTCCCCAATGGGGTACTTAGCTTAAGTTGAAGACTTCGGTTCTGAAACTCGTATGTGAAAATTTCAGGAGTCGGCCGACTGGCACTTGCGAACTGCTTCTGCTTCGGGCATCGCGCGGCAAGAAAGACTGAATAAAATGGCGTTGGATGCATGTTTTATACCCCTGACGACCTGACGTCATGGAAGAGACGACAGCAACCGATGCAGGACCCTAGACTTTGTTATCCAGGCCGACTGAGGGCAACCTGCCAGCAGATTACCCAAATGTAATGACTGCAACAGTGAAACACGAAGAACACGTTATTCTTTTACCCTCAAGTGCAAAAAAAATTCTCATCCATATTCTTCAGCATATCATACTTATTACCGAAGAAATTTGTGTAGAATCTCACTGTGGGCTAAAAACATCTTACAGAACAAAAAAAAAATCTCTGCTGAAAAACAGATCCGAACAGTGTAAACAAGATGTGTGGAAAACTCTACCTATTCACAAAGGAGGCAACTCCTCTGATATTTCCAACTTT
Source organism: Protopterus annectens (assembly GCF_019279795.1). Taxonomy (NCBI): domain Eukaryota; kingdom Metazoa; phylum Chordata; order Ceratodontiformes; family Protopteridae; genus Protopterus; species Protopterus annectens. The sequence continues at coordinate 112,857,822 of NC_056742.1, read as the reverse complement.
AGACCTATCGCTATCCTTTCCCCTCTCTCTACAGTAATAGAAAAATGTATTCATAATTAAGTTATGCAGTATCTAATACAGGAAAATCTGCTTATACCCACTCAACACAGCTTCAGACCCAAACACAGCACCACTACAGCTCTATTATCTTTCCTCAACACTGTCTCTATAGCCATGGACGAGAATAAACTTATTTCTTGCCTATTCTTGGACCTCTCAAAAGCTTTCAGCACTGTCTATCACTCTCTTCTGCTGCACAAACTGCATAACCTCAACTTCTCCTCTGATACTGTTGCATGTTCTCCAGCTACCTCACTGATAGATCTCAGTCAGTGAGATGGCAGTCTGCCCTCTCCCCTCCTCTCCCTGTAAAAATGGGTGTACCTCAAGGGTCTATCCCAGGACCTTTACTTTTTAATATCTTTACTAATCAGCTCTATACCTCCTGTCCTCAGTCATCTTTAGTGCAATACACAGATGACTCCACCGTCATCACCACAGCCAACTCTCCCTCTAAGCTCTTCTCAGCTACTCAGGCATCTTTTAACTTAGTTGAAACATGGCTCTTCAACAACCAGCTCATCCACAGCCCTAAAAATACAAATCTGTTACTCTTCCTACCTAAAAAGTTCAACAATATGAAATCCTCCTTCTCCATACAGTCCCTTAACACCCTCATTCAGGTAGAATCCAGCACTAAGCTCTTAGACGTAACCATCAACGATCAGCTTAAATTTGACTTGCATGTTAATAACTGTATCAGACAGACTCATTCAAAACTAGGGTTCCTTTGCCGTAAGAAATTCCTTACCTCTGAAGCCAAGATTACTCTCTCTCTTACCTACCTTCTACCCAGTCTAATGTACAATTCTCAAATTCTCACAAATCTTAACTCGGCACTCCTGACCAAACTCAAATCTACCTACAAGGTAGCTAGATTTGCTGCCCAACAAACCTACAAATCCCATCACTCTTGCTCTCTCAAACACCTAAAATGGCATGAATTACCCCACCAGCTGCTTCTCTCTCAGCTCCTCATCATCCATTCAATCCTATACCAGCCTTCCTACTGCCTAGCACTATCCCCTCTCATCTCCCATTATTCTCCCTATAGACCTCTCTGAAGCTCTAACCAAGATCTACTACAAATCTACAAACCCAAGTCTAAATTTGGACGCAACATGTACAACTATCACCCCACTATTGCCTGGAATAGGCTCCCACTAGAAATCAGGACCCTTACAAATCCTAAACAATTTAAGACAGCCACCAAAGAGCACTTTAAAAGTCAATGGTCCTACCACTGCATTCTCTTTCCTTAAACATCCCCTACTTCTCATACCTTAATCTAATTTCTGCCCTTAACTCACTCTTCTCACTAGCTCTCTCTAATCATCCTTGACTACTCTTTCTACTGTCTTCTAAAATCTACTAAGCAAATTGCTTCAGAGAAACTTTCTATTGTAATTGTCTTTCCTTCATGCAACTCCATTATGATAAAACTGTGTTTTTGTTACCACTTACCTCAAAAACTATATTCATCTGAATGACATTTCTTTTAATACATCGTGAAACAGCTTTGCTATACTCATGATTATTGACACTGTATTACATTGTATTGCTACTTAATGCCTTGTAATAATTCCATAACATTGCTGTTTAATGCTAATTTAGAATGAAAATTGTATAATATGTTGGAGCTTTTCTTCCTGGGGTTCGCTGAAAAAGGGCTCTTCAGCTCAGTCGGACAATCCTGGTCAACAAATGTAAAATAAAATAAATGTGAAAGTACAGTTGCTTCGGATCTTACAGTAGATATTATAGCAATAACCCACGCCTGGGTGTGGGTAATGCTGGATTTACCCACGGTTGGCGTGGTTTGGTCAAGAGGGCGAAGCCCGAGTGGCCAAACAAAGTCAACCGTGGGTAAATCCAGCATTACCCACACCCAGAAGTGGTTATTATTATACAATGACATTATTTAAGAAAAAAAATAATTACTTTTCTTAAATAATGGCATTGTATAATGCCTCCTTGCTGCCCTTCCACAGCTGTCTGGTATTCTGTGGCAGTTCTGATGTACTGCGCATGCATATGCCTACGCAGTACATCAGAGCTGTGGGCAAAAGCAATGGAGAAAGCAAGATGTCCGTTGCTTTTTACAAACTGTTTCGCTATGTTAAATGGGTTTAACATAGCGAGACAGCTTTAAAGAAAGCAACGGAGTCTCCGTTGCTTTTTTTAAAGCTGTCTCGCTATGTTAAACCCATTTAACATAGCGAGACAGTTTTGAAAAAGGCAACGGAGAAAGCAAGATCGCCATTGCTTTTTACAAAGTGTCTCATTATGTTTAAGGAGTTTAACATAGCGAGACAGCTTTAAAAAAAAGCAACGGAGAATCTCCGTTGCTTTTTTAAAAGCTGTCTCGCTATGTTAAACTCGATTAACATAGCGAGACAGTGTGAAGCAACGGAAATCTTGCGTTCTCCGTTGCTGTAAAAAAAAGAGTTATAGTAATGGAAAAAGTCCGGGTGACCGGACCTTTTTCCATTACTATAGCTCTGATTTACAACGTGCACGCTGACCAATCAGCGTGCACATTTTTGAATATTAATGGGACGTCGTATAATTGAGTATATCCACTATTGCAGTACTAATTACCTGCTATGCCTTTTGTAGTGCAACAACTGAAGATTTGTCCAGACTTTGAGCTTTGCACTCTTCTCCTTCCTGACTGGGCAAAATACCCCCCGGATGTTAACACAAGTGGTGTAGGAGGGATGTCTGGTCCACCACCCTTTTTTTTTTTTTTTTGCCATGCTACCTACTAGCAACAAAGGACAGAAAACAGCACAAAAGGTTCTCTCAATGAATTGGGTTCCTGACCAGGAAGAGACACAATAAGCTAACTCTCCAGACAATATGTCAACCTAGGAATGAAGTGTGTATTGTGAGGTCAAGCTGGGGTTAAGAACTATGAATGACTCGCTTACTACATACAAGTTGATCTGAGGTGGTTATACTTTGTATATTCTGTCAAAGTAAATACTGCAGAAATAAAAATTCTCATTTAAAAACAATCAAGTATAAAGGATAGCAATCAAAGCGAACATCTTTGCTGGCCATACTGATGAATCAATTCAATGCATTTTCTTAGCCCATTTTTTTTAACTCACAAAAACAATCCATAACAACTATTAACAGGACTACTGGTAGACAGTCGGGATGCAAAATATTTTAGAAACGGCCACTTATGAGATTAATTTTCTAAAAGAAAATGTCCACATTTTCACATCCAGAAATGGTGAAGACTTTGCGATCTGCCAGAGAGAGCTAATCAAACTGTTATCAATCCCTGTTAGGGAAGGCACAGATTACATGCAAAGAAAAAGTGCTGAGGTAGTGATAAGTGAAAGACCAGCTCTGGTACATTTTTTTAATGGAATCTAAAACAAATATGCTGTTAAAAAAGAAAACTTTGTATGGCATATAACATACTGCAAGTTAACTATGAGAATTAGTCAGAAAAGACCAAGGACAGAAAATCAAAATGCAATATATACAGGAACAATGGGAGGATATACTTATGGCTCCAAGTATGCACAGTCCAGGTGGTTTATGATTTTTGCTCGTCTTTGCATGGGTATTTTTAAACCACAAGCAGACTTAAGAGAATATTTTCCACAGATATACAGCAAATGCTGGAGTTGTGGATAAGAATGAGAGAACCACCACTTGTTCAGTCTAATGAGGTTCTCAAAATTAGAAGGCAGTGTCAAATTGTGTTGCTGGCCTATCACACTGACAAATACAGAGATACAAGTTTCAGCGTTCTCCATTACTGCCCTGCAGTTTACACAGAAATTGAATAGGATTCCCTTGGTAAGGTACACTGTATCCTGATCAATCCACTGACTAGAATGTGGAAAATGCAGCAGCAAGAAAGAGGAAGGGGTACTGTTTCTACCTCTTTATAGACAGATACTGCAGGATGTTGCTGTGGATGCTAAATGGCATGATCCTATCAGACAAAGAATAGAAGAAAACATTTGGCTGGCTCTGGGACAACTGACAAACATCTGCTCTAATGTTTAATGTTTCGGAAACCTTACATAATCTCTCATTCTTCATAAAGTTAATTTATTCTATTCTCTCTTGCATTTACAAAATATCAGTATTTATCTCTGCCGGATCCCTGAGGATGGGAAACTTTAATCAGTCCTAAAAGGATGATATAAACTCATCTCTGCAGTTTTTAATGCTGCAAATCATATAAGCTTAAAGTTCATACAATACCACATACCTATTCCACTTCCAAATTCTAAACAAATTTCACTCGTTTATTTGTTTTCACTTTTTTGCAATTCTGACTGCAATACTCTTCCAGTCTCTTACCTTTTCATTCCACTCTTCATCTGGACTCTCCAGATAAACTCAAGGGAAATTCTATTTTACTGGCATAGACTCACGTTCAGTACTATGATTGTAAGAAAGAAATGGAAAGGTCATATGAACATGGGTAGATCATCCTTCATACAAAGGGATCAAAATGGGCTGAAAGGTTGTCTAACACATTCCACTCCTCTTAATACTATAAGGAAACAGTCCAGGAAAATAATCTACATTTACTACATTTCATATGTGCTGCTTTACATTTAAAGTCATTTCAGTTACTGAATACTTTCAAATGGTTTGTAACCGCACACTCAATTTCTGACCTTTTGTATTCACCACCACGAGGGAGTAAAAGATTTTCAGTTTAGTTCAACTTTCCACATCCAGCTTAATAATAAAAATGGTACAAAAAACAGTTTCAGCAAACAATTCATTAGTATTCACCTACCCTGGCAGGACCAACACCAACAAACATTTCCAAGAATTCTGACCCATTTACTGTAATAAATGGAACATTGGCCTCTCCTGCTGTTGCTTTTGCCAAAAGTGTCTTCCCAGTACCTGGAGGTCCTGTAAGGATCGCTCCCTGCATTGTAAAAAGAAAACAAAATTAAAAAATCTTTGCTAACAGTTTACATTGCATTACGGTTTTGTGGCTTTTTTTTTTCTTAACTTAATGCAAATGGGCAACACCTTCTCTACAAGTCTTCTTTTTAAAAATTCTTTGTATATTCAGTAAACAAAACCTACTATACTGCAGGAAGCTGAATGGGATTTCAAAGGCCATCATATGGTAAACAAGCTTCTTTTTGATGAAATGCCACAGCTCCTCAGCATAATAGTAAATTTAGCTTCAGAAATGACCTGCTTAAAAAATGCTCTGGTTAATTTGCATAACAAAGTATTACAAAAATATCAGCAGCTATAGGACTTGAGGTAAACATCACTTTTTTCTTTATAAACATTTCCAAGCTTTCTTACATCGACAACACAAAAAAAATTAATTTCCTTTGAATGTCACGGATTCCATATTCTCCCCACACCACTAAGTCAAATAAAAATGTACACAGCCCAAGCACTCATTTAACAGATGTCAAACAGGAATAAAAAATGCAATACAATACTAAAATGGATAAGGAATGTCTGTTAGAAAAATGAAGAAAGGGTGTACAGATCTACATTAACGCATAGAAAATTCAACAAAGATGTGAGGAAGCTTTACTTCATAAAATGTTGGAGCCAAGAAAAGGAATGATAAAAGTAAGAGCAGCAAAGTTTACTGCTCACAATAGAAGCAGAGGAGGGTTAGCAATGAGACTACTACTGCCTAATGGGGAGATAGAAGGAAAGACTTATGGGTAAGTCAAAACTGTAACCCACTATAGAACAAGGCAAAGTCATAATACATTCACCCTAAGTGACGGGCTGTCAATCAGCTTTTATTACCAGATGTTCTGTTTCCATAACTATGCTCTGCTAAAATTTTATATACACTGCTCCACAGAGGATAGGCAGTCTGAAAACAGAAAATGACACAGACATGCCAAATCTCACCGAAGCATTAGGAAGATCAGTCAGCAGTGTAATACCTCGGGGGTGAAATGCAAATATGGTTCAGACAAGAGACTGTCCAATTACAAACATATACATGCAAACAAAACTAAACAAGCAAAACTTTCTTTCCATCTGACATGTACCTTTGGAATTTTAGCTCCCAGTTCTTGATACTGTTTGGGGTTTTTCAGGAAATTCACAAACTCCATAATTTCCACTTTTGCTTCCTCACATCCTGCCACATCTCGAAACTTCACATCTATGTTATCTTTCAACATTTTGGCTGTTGTCTCACCAATGTTGAAGAGTCCTCCCCCTCGTCCTCCACGTCCTCCCGCAATTGGACTCCGTCTCAGAGAGTACAACAAGAATCCAACAAGTAGCAAAGTTGGAACCATACTAAGTAGAAATGAACTGCAGACAGAAAACAAATTACACATATTACAGAGTAAAATGCAGACTCTGCATAAGCACAAAGTATAATATGCAGACAATACTTTGTGATTTAAACATGCTAAAGCAAATCAATGGTTACAACAGCAAAAAAACAAGTGAAGTTGGTGGGGAGTAAGTAAATACTCTTCTATTAACCACAGTAGCATCAAATGGTACTTGTATGAATATTCAAATGCAAAGTCTGACAACCCATTTTGCCAAAGGTACACCACCATCCAGTAGGTGCTGATTAAGTAAAAGGTGCAGCAGAAAATTTCTGTATTTTGTCCCTCTAACATACATAGTCAACAAAATGGGCACTTAAAAACACCTACACTTCCAAAAACATGACAACAGCAAAATAAAGCTTTAAAACCAAGTACAGCTATGTCAGCAGACTTATCATAGCAGCACATGACTGAAAATAAGGTTCACAGCAGCAATACCATTCATTAGTCTTGGGAATTAGCTACAGAAAAATGTGCATTCATCAGGCCCAATGTATCTGATTTCAGTTTGGGTGACACCACAGCAAAGACAGCTTGCTCTACATGCCGAGGCCATCAGTAGAATAAGTGATAAAAAAAGAAGACAATCCCATTCAATTTTCAGTTCTTTTCAGTATGACAAAGGAAAGATGTCACCCAGAAGTGTGCACATTAATCCTGGCAAGGGGGTCTGACCTAACCACATTAAAATTTGTCCTCCTAAACTAGATAAGACATCACAGGAAGAATGTAGGATTGGTTCAGGAAGGTGCACCATCACCTCAAATCCTTGCTCTCAGAAACCACAGTAGTAAGCTATGTGGGAAGCAGCCTATGCTGCAGCAGCAATCCTCGCATTCAAACGGCAACTGTTTTGTAAAGTACTCTCACTCCATTGTACTATGTTTGTCACCAAGATCAGTGACACACAGTATTATTCATTATGCTTGGGAAGAGTACTAAAGAAGCAGGTATCAAAGGTGCAACCCTAACTACAGATCTACAGGAAAGGCTAGCACAAGCCATGTAGGAATGCAGTGACAAGCCCTGGTCTGCTTCTGGACAACAACTTTGTAATGCCTGGAAAAAGAGTCGTTGGAGGTCTGTGTGAATGGCCATAGATTCTCTGTGCACACACATTCAAGAAAATGGCAGCTGTAATGGCTACTGCTGTCCTACTACAGCTTATTTTGCCTTAAGCCTTCATGGTGGTTACAACAAAGCAATTCACTCAGCAATTCAATTAAAACCGGGTGGATACCGACTTGCCCCATTTTCTTAGCATAAAAAAAAACAATCTTCTCATCTAGGAGATAAACTACTTTCACTGCCTGTGCCTTGATGTCTACTCTGGCCCCTGCCTCCTTTCCGATGGCCTTTTTCAAAGGTCACCACTTTCTTAAACTGCACAGCCCAGAACAGTTTGAGAAAAAACAACTGTTTAGCTGTACAATTCCTACTTTACTTAGGCATCAGAGGACTGAATAATATTTTCAGTGTATGCAGTTTTTCCAATCTCTTGATCAATTTGTGTGAGGGTGTCCATACAAGAGGTTGTTGCCTAAGGGTGCAAATATCAGCTTCTCTTTCACATCATCTAGTAGGGCTGGATTTTAAGTCATGCAAGCCTTCTAATTCAGGTTTCTGCAACTGTGGCCCTGGCACAAAAATCTATGGAGTTGCACCCATACTTGACTAAAAGTTTACTGACTTTCATGGCAATCTGGGCCATCTAAATAACCTTTACCCAAGGCACCTTCCTGGACCTATTCCGACATGTCCTCCAACTCATTTATGATATTCTCATCATACTGATGTAAATGAGTTTTGCAATTACTCTTCCTGGTGCCAAGTACAGAAGTATGTACCTTCTTCTCAGGTTGGTCTAGACTGTAGTTTCATTGTCAGAGGTACAAATATTACTGGCTGCAGACACCCTGAACCACTGTGCAGAATAAAGTGAAATTATTGCAGGGTCTACAAACAAAAGTTAAGTACTTGCCATAACGTTGGATCCTTACAGTTTTCTTCTGTCCTTCTCAACGGGTGGGTATATCAGATCCAAGACAAGCAACTCAGGCTTTGAACTCCAAGGCTCAAGCCCCCCCCCCAATACTGAGCCACTGCCTTACAGCCCTCAGACGGAGTCTTCCCCATAATGCAAGATCACCAAATTACAGTAGGAAATATTCATAACTAAACAGGATAATTTAGCCACAAGGAGCAATCTAAATGGACTGCAATCATTGTCGTTTACAAGAAGATTCAGTATGGTCAAGTAGAAGCCACTGAAGAGTGACAATTAGGATGAGGGATAGTGGGTGAGAATGCTGAGATGGACAGAAAATATCAACATGGATCTAGCATTATGGTAAGTACATAAAGTACAGTTTTGCAAGTAAACTTACCATAAAAAGAAGTTATGTACTCACCATAACGTTCCATCTGAGTACTTATACTTAATTTTCTGCAACCTGTGGGTATACGGATCCGTATCGGATCCGAGCCGGCAACTTTTTTTTTTCTAGCATCTGCTCCACACTCCGATCTTCTCCCCTTACCCATAATGCCCTACCATCTCCTATCTTCCCTCAGATCGAGTTTGCTGCAACTAACAATATATATGCAACTCAACTCAATAAACCAAACCTGAAAATAGGATAAGGTCCGGGGGACGGAGGGAGGGAATGTTGCAGAAAAATGAAGTATAACTACTCAGATGGAACGTTATGGTGAGTACATCTGAAGTAGTTAACTTAATTTTATCTGCAACCTTTGGGACAGAGTCCCCAGCTACTCCGATCCTGGGAGGTCCTTATGGAAAGATATTCCTGAGCACCGCAGAGTCAAAGGATGTGCTACCCCTCGAAATCAGATACAATTTGTAATGGGAAAAGAAGGTATGTGAATTGGCCCATGTTGCTGCTGCACAAATTTCGTCCAAAGGTACCCTGGACCAAAAAGCAGCAGAAGTTGCCATGGACCTGGTAGAGTGAGCCTTAACTATACCAGGAGGAGATAAACATTTTGCTTTGTAGGCATGTGAAATGTAGAGAGTGATCCATCTGGCTAAAGAAACTTTAGAAATAGCTTTTCCCATAAACGCTTGGAAAAGGAAACAAACAACTGGTCAGTCTTGCAGAAAGACATTGTTCTATGAAGATAAAAATGAAGTTGTCTATGAACATCTAACAAATGGAGTTTGTATTCACCTTTAATTTGGAAGTTGGGAAAGAAAACGGGCAGATTAATGGACTGGTTTATGTTTGCTTCAGATGCCACTTTAAGTAAGAAGGAAGGGTTAATATGGTGGGAGACCCTATCCTTATGGAAGATCAAATACGGAGGCACGGCAGACAGAGCTTGAAGCTCAAACTCTCCTAGACAATGTGATGGCGACTAGGAAAGCTGTCTTCCAGGACAAAAATTTTAAGTCCACCAAAGCTGCAGGTTCGAAAGGAGGAGCCACCAATGGCTATAAAACAAAAGTAAGGTCCCAAGGAGGTACAGAATCCTTGACAGGGGGCCGTAACAGAAAAGTACCTTTAAGAAAAGCCTTACACAGCCTAGAGGAGGCTAAGGCCATGTTGTCTTCACCAACGTGAAAACTGGAAATGGCTGCCAATTGTACTTTCACTGTGAAGGAACTAGCTCCTTGCCGAAAGATACCAGACAGGAAGTCCAACACCGCTGGAACAGGGGCTGTAAAGGGATCTATTTTTCTCTGTGAGGCCCAAATGGAAAAGCACTCCCAATTACTGCAATAAAGTTTCCTAGTAGAGTTTTTAAGAGAAGCCACCAGAATGGATTTTACCTGGGATGAAAGACCGGGAGTCCTGGCAATTAACGTAACTGGAGCAACCAAGCTGTTAGCTGGAGGCTGCCCAGATTGGGCGGACGTGTCCCCGATGGGTGGGAAGTTAGATCCGGGCAGGGATCCAGAACCCACGGGGGAGCTAAGAGATGAGACCAAAGGAATGGAAACCAAACCTGATGAGGCCAGAATGGGACAATAAGGATCACTTTGCACCGTAGTCGGCAAGCTTTCTGAAGAAACTTCAGAATGAGAGGTAAAGGTGGATAAGCATAAAGAAGCCTGGGGGGGCCAAGCATGGACTAGAGCGTCTCTGGGGACTTCCCCTGGTGAGGGAATCAGGGCGAAGAACTCGCTGCACTTCACGTTGGAAGGAGATGCGAAGAGATCGCAGCAAGGTTGACCCCATGCATGGAAAATCTCCTCCGCTACTGACTGCTTCAGAGACCACTCGTAAGGCATCAGAATGGCCCGACTCAATCTGTCTGCTAAAATGTTGGAGCGCCCCGGCATGTGCGTTGCTATCAGAAACCGACTGGTGGAAATCTCCCATTCCCACACTCTCATGGCCTCGCGACATAGAGGGTAGGATCTGGTCCCCCCCCTGCTTGTTGATATACCAGACAACCAACATGCTGTCTGACTGAATTGCAATCAATCCGAGAGGGAGGACTGTGTGAAATGCTTCCAAAGCTAAAAGCACTGCCCACATCTCTAGAACATTTATGTGCAAATTGGTGTCTGTCTGGGACCACGTGCCTTGGACTGTCCTTCCCGAACAGTGTCCCCCCCACCCAAGTTGGGAGGCGTCCGTGGTCACTGTGGTTTGGACTGTCCTTCCCGAACAGTGTCCCCCCTCACCCAAGTTGGGAGGCGTCCGTGGTCACTGTGGTTTGGACTGGGGGTGATGCAAATGGGCGTCCTTTTGATATCTCCGGTGAAGTTAACCACCAAAGAAGAGCTGTCCTGCAGACGTGACTGACCTTGATCGGAAATTCCATGGGCAGGTCTAGCCAAGACACTGAACAGCCAGAGTCCATTGAAGAACCCACATGTGAAGGCGCGTATAAGGTAGACTAGATATGGCGGCAGCCATGGAGCCCAGAGCCTGGGGAAAGTACAGTTTTGTACCTACCATAAATGTAGATGTTCGAGTGTTCACCCTGCTGCAGTCATCACACTTGGGTTATCCTGTCGTCAGGCGGTCCCGCAGTCGGCCGGAATTCCAAAGTCTTGGTCCGGTGTCGGTTGCTGTCGCCTATTCCCTGATGTCAGTGCGCCAGGGGTATATATAATGCAACCAACGCCATTTTCTTCAGTTTTTCTTGCCCCAGATGTCAGATGCCCCCAAAAAGGTGGTCAGAATTAGTACCAAATGGAGTAACCACTGCACAAACACAAAATCCCTTCAGCTATAAGCAAATACATCAGTAAGGCATAGAAGAGATTTAGCCAGTAGAACAGAGGGGATGGAGGGAGGGTAACCTGGACTGCAGCAGGGTGAACACTCGAACATCTACATTTATGGTAGGTACAAAACTGTACTATGTTCATCGTGTTACCCTGCTGCAGTCATCACACTTGGGTTGAATCCCAAAGCTAAGGTAGGGGGGAGGTATCACAGAAGGTTAGTGGCGGCAATAAGGCCCTGCAGAACTGCAGTGGCGAAGCCCGCCCTGGACTTAGAATAAAGAGGTAAGTGATAGTGTTTGGTAAAGGTGTGTACTGAACTCCAAGTTGCAGCTTCTAAAATTTCCTTGGTTGGGACCCCCCTGAGAAAGGCTGTAGAGGTAGCTGTTGCCCTGGTAGAGTGGGATCTAATGGTAGCAGGAACTGGTTTCCCATGATGGGTATAGCAGAAACGTATGCAATGACCTATCCATTTAGAAATGGTTTGCTTTGATATAGCCTTCCCTTGAGAAGCTGTAGCATAGGATACAAAGAGCTGGTCAGATTTGCTGAAAGCCTTAGTTTTGTCCAAGTACTAACGAAGCTGCCTGTGAATGTCCAAGGAATGCAGGAGTCTCTCACCTTTGTTCTGTGGATTGGGGAAGAAGGTTGGGTAAGTGGATGGTTTGATTTAAAGCTACAATGGAAACCACCTTAGGCATAAAGGAAGGATTAGTTTGTAGAGAAACTCTGTCTTGATGAAAAATGAGGAAAGGTTTCACTGCCATTAGTGCCTGTAAAGTACAGTTTTGTACCTACCATAAATGTAGATGTTCGAGGATCCACATTGCTGCAGTCCTAACCATTGGGTAGTCCGCTGTCCAGTCGGCCCGAATACCAAAGTATATGGCTGACGTCGGTCAAGGCGCATTAGACTGACGTCAGGACGTCAGGGTACTAATGCGCATGACCGACGTCATATCCTCAGTCTTTTCTTGCCCCAGATGTCAGAAGGCCCTAAAAAGACAAGGCCCAAACCAAAACACCAACAAAAACCCTGCACCAAACATATATACAATATATACAAATGCACAAGAATATAGCCTAACCCACACCACAACCCCTAAACACAGAGGGGAAGGAGGGAGGGTAAATTGGACTGCAGCAATGTGGATCCTCGAACATCTACATTTATGGTAGGTACAAAACTGTACTATGTTCTTCATTCCACATTGCTGCAGTCCTAACCATTGGGTAGAATCCCAAAGCAGAGGTAAGGGAGGCTGGCAAATCATAAGGAAGCAGGAGCTGTCAACATGCCTTGCAAAATAGCTGTGGCAAAACCAGCCCTAGATTTAGAGTAGAGAGGAAGGTGGTAATGCTTAGAGAAAGTATGCACTGAACTCCAAGTAGCTGCCTCCAAAATATCCTTAGTTGCCACCCCCCTGAGAAATGCTGTTGAAGTGGCAGTAGCCCTTGTGGAATGAGGCCTAATCCCAGCTGGAATCTCCTTGCCATGATGGGAATAACAAAATGAAATGCAAAACCCAATCCACTTAGAAATAGTTTGCTTAGACACAGGCTTGCCCTGAGAAGTCAAGGCAAAAGAAACAAACAACTGCTGAGACTGCCTGAAATCCTTAGTCCTGCTTAAATAATAACGTAACTGCCTATGTACATCTAAAGTGTGCAAAATCTTTTCTCCCTTGTTTTGGGGATCAGCATAAAAAGTAGGCAAATGAATAGTTTGGTTTAAAGCCACACTAGAAACCACCTTAGGCATAAAGGAAGGATTAGTACGTAATGATACTCTATCCTTATGGAAAATCAAAAGGGCTCTACTGCCATAAGGGCCTGCAACTCAGAAACCCTTCTTGCAGAAGTAATGGCCAACAAAAAAGCAGTCTTCCATGACAAGTATTTTAACTCAGCAGTAGCCGCAGGCTCAAAAGGTTGTAGAGTAAGTTTTTCCAACACAAAATTGAGATCCCAAGCAGGAGTAGGAGCTCTACGTGGGGGTCTTATATTCTTTGCCCCTCTAAGAAACTGCTTGAACAAAGGATGTGAAAACAATGGTGGGTCACAATCATAGTGAGCTGAAATTGCTGCAGCATGAATTTTAATGGAAGAGAAGGACAAACCTTTGTCCAATAACTCAGTAAGATATTGAAGAGCCACGCTCAAATTAGGCTCAGAAATCTCCAAATTCTTTGCTGCACTCCAAAATAAAAATCTCTTCCATTTTTCTGCGTACACTTTCCTTGTACTAGGTCTTCTGGCTTCCATAATCACATTTAAAACTTGTTGAGGAAGTTGAGACCTGCTGTGTTTCAAAACAGAATATGCCAGGCTGTTAGATGAAGAGATTGAAGCTTGACATTGAGCAGGTGACCGTCCCTCTGAGATAACAGGTGTGGAATCAAAGGTAAAGGCCATGGAGGCTTCCTTACCAGACTCCTTAGAAGTGGGTACCAGTGTTGCCGAGGCCAATCTGGAGCTATTAAAATCATCCTTGGCTTGTCTTGTCTGATCTTTAGGAGCACCTTTGGGAGAAGAGGCAGAGGTGGAAAGGCATACACATGAAGATTTTTCCAACTGAAAGAAAGAGCGTCCACTTTCCAAGCTGTGTGATGAAACCCCTTTGTGCAAAACTTTGGCAGCTGGTGGTTTAGTGGAGAAGCGAACAGATCTATGTCTGGAGTTCCCCATGACAGTCAATTTCTGAAATACATGAAGATCCAGTTTCCACTCGTGGGGATCCATGATTTGCCTGCTTAACACATCTGCTAAGGAGTTCTGTGCTCCCGGCAGAAACCTTGCCTGAAGAGTTAGTTGCAAGCTGAGCAGTCTCCCATAAAATCATTGCTTGCCTGCATAGAGGATAAGAATGTGTTCCCCCTTGTTTGTTGATGTACCACATGACAGTTGTGTTGTCTGTTAGAATCAACACCTGCCCAGGAAGAAGTAACTCCTTGAAAGCCATTAATGCAAACTGGACTGCTAACATCTCCTTCATGTTGATATGTAGATGCTGTAGTCTGGCAGGCCACTTGTCTTGTATCCACTTTCCATTTAGATGAGCTCCCAAGCAATGTCCGAGGCATCTGTCGTTAAAATCTGACTCGCCTCTGGCCGGGTCACAGAGAGTCCCTTGTTTAGGTGACATTCCTGAGCCCACCACAAAAATTCTTTTGAATGCAAGGTATTATTTGAATGACAGTGTCCAAATCCTGGCAGTGCTGTGTCCACACATTTTTGAGATACCATTGCAGCTTCCTCATATGCAGTTTGGCATTGGGAAGCACCAGAATACAAGATGCCATGAACCCTAAGGCTTGAAGGACTGTCCTTGCAGTCAGCCCGGACTGAAGAGATAGTTGATGGAAGTAACTGGAAAGATTCTTTTGTTTGTCCGGGGTTAAAAAGGCCATCTGGGCTGCTGTATTCAGTCTCACACCCAGAAAGCACATGTCTTGAGAGGGTACTAGACTGGACTTTATTTCGTTCACAGAATACCCTAGGCATCTTAGCACTGCTATGACATATTCCAGATGCTGTAGAAGGTCTTCCTTTTCTTGAGCCAGAATCAGGCAGTCGTCCAAGTAAGGATAGATTTGAATTCCTTTCAGCCTGAAGTAAGCTATCACTGGAGCCAGAACCTTTGTGAATACTCTGGGCAGTAGATAAGCCAAAGGGCAATGCAGAGAACTGATAATGAGAATTTCCAGCTCAAAACGCAGATACTTCCTGCAACTTAGTCTTATAGGCACATGAAGGTAAGCTTCCTTGAGATCTAAAGTTACCATCCAATGATCTTTGCCCAGCAGAGGTAAAAGCTGTTGTAACGTCAACATCTTGAACTTGGTAATGTCCAGATAAGTGTTGAGGATAGATAAATCCAAAATTGGTCTCCACGTGTTCCCCTTCTTTGGAACTAGGAACAGGCGAGAATAAAATCCTAGGCCCCTTTCTGGTACAGGGACCGGCTGAATAGCCCCTATTTGGAGTAACAAAGAAATTTGCTTGTGAGCCTCTTTCCTTTGTGGAGGGGGAACGTCTGGCATGCCTTTGAAAGGGGGCAATGTATGGAAATAAAACCTGTAACCGTGGTGAATGATATCCAACACCCATCTGTCTTGAGTGATTAAATCCCAATTTTCTTTGAAAAGAGACAGTCTTCCTCCCAAAGGAGCTGCCAGACGAGAATCTACTGGCAGCTGAAAAGGCAGGTCATTGGGTCTGTTGACGAAAGGACTGACCCCTGCCCTCACCAGAAGTCTGAGCAGGTGAACCCCTGTTCTAGGCCTAAAAGAACCTTGAGCTCTGCCCCTACCACGTCTAGACCTACCCCTAGACTGGGAATCATAAGCAGGATATGTCCATCCCTTAGTAGGCCAATTTCTACTAAACTTGGTGGCTGCACCTGCAAAAATCTTTAACAGTTTGCATAGACTTAGCTTTGTCCTCCATTTTCTTTAAAACTGCTTCCACAGGCGAACCAAATAACACATCAGACTGTAAAGGAGCATCCAAAATCCTAGTCTTAACATGCTCTGCTAAATTCTGATCCCTCAACCAGGCATGCCTGCGAAGAACAGAACTAGTGGCAGCCACCCTCGAGGAGGCCTGCACAGCATCAAAACCACATTGCAAAGAATGCTTACCCACTTGTTCAGACACATGAACTAAATCCAGCAACTCTTTACACTCTATACCTTCCGCCAAAGCATCCACCTTAGATTTCAATTGTGAAAGGAGATAATTTTGATATTTTAGCATGTGAAACTGACAATTCAACGCTCTCATGGCTAAAGTGGAAGAAGTATACACTTTCTTTCCCCACCTATCCAAAGCCCTTGCCTCTTTATCAGTGGGAACAGGATTTTTAACAACAGAGGCCTTAACACCCTTAGGCCCCTGAGAAACAGTTTCCGGGTCTGCCCTAGGACTCTTAAACAGATACTTATGAGCTTCAGGCACCCTATAGTACCTATCAGGCTTAACAGGGGCAGGAGGCAAAGAATCAGGGTTCAGGGAAGCCTCTGCAAAACATCTTCCACCACATTCAACACAGGAGGTATAGCTAAGGGCCTATGCTGGGGTAAAAATAAGAATTCCCTAAGCCTTTTCCTGGAATCAGAGTAATCTTGGCCTTCCCATTTAAAGTGCTCCCTCATGGAATGCAGAGTCTCTGAAAATGAGAAATCCACAGGAGGAGAAGCTGTAGGAGTGGAATCATCCACATCAGAATCAGAATAAGGAGGATACTCCTGCAAGTCTTCCACAGAAGACTCAGAAGCCTCTGAACACCGTTCAAAACTCTCAAACTCAGGTTCCACCCTAGGCCTCTTATCCGGAGGGGGCATAGAGCCTCTAATCATAGTAATTAAATCTTCTGCCATTTTAAGCATATGTTTCTTAGGCACAGAACCTGAAGTGCTAGGAGAAGCCCCCACTGAAGCTGAACTTGGCCTACCTCTCAAAGAAGTTTTGGAAACAGTAGGAGAAGCTCTAACTACCTTGGGAAGAGAGGGACGAACAGTTACCTGAGAAGCCCCCTCAGCCTGGCCTACCTCCTGAGAGGGCACATCCTGTAACAGTAAGGTCTCTGCCTGAGACTCCAAAGAAACTCCTGGCAAAACCTCTGGCTCCACTGAGCCTTCTAAAGAACCGACGTCCGGGACTGCCGGTTCATCAACCCTAGGCTTTGCTGTTTTGTCCTTGCGCTTTTTGGACGAAGCGGGCGTCGGAGCATCCGACGGCATTTTGTAATTACAACGCTTCCCAAACACTAACCTGGCACAGTCTAACCTTCTCTTAATAGTGCGTTTGTTAAATCTAGCACAAGAGCGCAACCAACAACGTCGTGCTCAGGCCCTAAACAAGGTATACACAAAGTATGGTAATCCCTATGAGGTATCTGCTTCCCACAAGAAATACAGTTATTCACTTTTTCTGACATCCGGTTAAATACTGAGGCAAGAAAAACCAAAATGTTCCCAACGGGTACTTAGCCAACTTTGATTCGGTCTGAAACTCCGACTTCGGAAATATTTCAGAACGCCAACCTGCACTCGCAAAACTGCTTCTGCATCGGACCATGCGGCAAAAAAGACTGAGGATATGACGTCGGTCATGCGCATTAGTACCCTGACGTCCTGACGTCAGTCTAATGCGCCTTGACCGACGTCAGCCATATACTTTGGTATTCGGGCCGACTGGACAGCGGACTACCCAATGGTTAGGACTGCAGCAATGTGGAATGAAGAACATCTCTGAGACTCTTCTAGCTGAAATTATTGCTAGGAGCAGGGCAGTCTTCCATGATAGGAACTGAAGACCTGCAGAGAAAGCTGGTTCAAAGGGAGGTAGCGTTAGTTTTTCCAGAACAAAGTTGAGGTCCCATGTTGGTGTAGGAGCTCTCCTGGGTGGTCTAATGTTTTTTGCCCCTCTGAGGAACTGCCTTAGAAGAGGATGTGAAAATAAAGGTGGATCCGTGTTGTAATGAGCTGAAATAGCTGAAGCATGGATTTTAATTGAGGAAAAGGAAAGTCCTTTGTGCAACATCTCAGCTAAATACTGTAGAATGTGAGGCATGTGAGGCTGAATTGTGTCTTGGCCTTTAGCTTGGTTCCAGGCACAAAACCTTTTCCATTTGTCCGAATAAGCCTTCCTGGTGCTTGGCCTCCTAGCTTCCAGAATAACATCCAGAACTGCTTGTGAAAGAGGAGCTGGTTGGATGTTTAGTTGATTTGACATGCAGCCAGATTTAAAGTTTTGAGCTGGCTGTGAAGAATCTGATTGTTTTATTGTGTGAGCAAATGGGGTATTTGAGGCAATATCCATGGTGGGCTGTGGGCCATATTTTTCAATAGCGGATACCAGTGCTGGCGTGGCCAGTCTGGGGCTATGAGAATCAGTCGTGGTCTCTCCTTTTTGACTTTCAAAAGAACCTTTGTGAGGAGAGGCAATGAAGGGAAGGCATATACTGTCAGGTTTTTCCAACTGATAAATAAACAGCCTTGGAGGTCTTGAACCCAGGACCCTATATACTAGAGTCACAGTAGTTAACCACCAAGCCATCACAGCAGTAAGGTATGCAATAAGAATGAAAATCCTTGAGGTATTTGCTTCACACAAGAAATACAATTGTTAACTTTTTCTGACATCGGTCTGAGGCAAGAAAAGTTTCCCCAACGGGGTACTTAGCTTTATAGAAGACTTCGGTCTGAAATTCGAATTCGAAAATCTCAGGAGTCAGCCGACCGGCACTTGTGAACTGCTTCTGCTTCGGGCACCACGCGGCAAGAAAGACTGAAGAAAATGGCATCGGTTGCATTATATATACCCCTGGCGCACTGACGTCAGGGAAAAGGCAACAGCAACCGATGCCAGATCAAGACTTTGGAATTCCGGCCGACTGCAGGACCGCCTGATGACAGGATAACCCAAGTGTGATGACTGCAGCAGGGTAACACAATGAACATCCTCGCTCGCCTTTGAAGACTTGGAGTTCGCTATCTGAGCTATGTGGCACCTGAGATGTAGAATCCTGTCCGGAGTTAGGAATACCTTCATCTGCAAAGTGTCTAACCGTGCCCCAATGAAGTCTAGAATTTGTACTGTTTGCAAATGGGATTTGTGAACATTAACTGTAATTCCCAGTAGGTCTGCTAACCGAATGAAATAATCTCTGGCCAGACACAAGTGATGCTTGTTGGGTGCAGCGAAGAGCCAGTTGTCCAGGTATGGAAACACCTGAATACCCTGAAGCGTCAGGTGAGCCTCTACAACTGCCATTACACCTTGATGAACACCCTGGGGACTGTGGTGAGACCAACTGGTACGGCTCTGAACTGAAAATGACTGGCTCCCAGGCAGAAGCGCAGAAACCTCCTGGAGCTTCTGTGTATTTTGATGTGGTAGTAAGCATCCTGAAGGCAACGAGCACATCCAGTCGCACTCTTGGAAATAAGGTAGAATGGACTGTAGGGTGACCATCCGGAATTTGTTTGGCTACCGACAGGTTTAATGTTGACAGGTCTAGAATGGGCCTGAGGCCCCCCCCCCCCCGTCTTTTTTGGCACCAAAAAGAACCTTGAGTAGATGCCTAATCCGGACTGATCAGGGGGGGGGGGACCTTTTTGCCCTGGGGGCTGTGGTGAGACCAACGGGTAGGGCTCTGAACTGAAAATGACTGGCTCCTAGGCAGAAGCGCAGAAACCTCCTGGAGCTTCTGTGTATTTTGATGTGGTAGTAAGCATCCTAAAGGCAATGAGCACATCCAGTCGCACTCTCGGAGATAAGGTAGAATGGACTGTAGGGTGACCATCTGGAATTTGTTTGCCTACCGACAGGTTTAATGTTGACAGGTCTAGAATGGGCCTGAGGCCCCCCCCCCCGTCTTTTTTGGCCCCAAAAAGAACCTTGAGTAGATGCCTAATCCGCACTGATTGGGGGGGGGGGGGACCTTTTCGATGGCTCATTTGAGAAGCAGCTTTAAAACCTCTAGAGCTGCAGCCTCCCTGTGAGTGGGTGGAACATCTGGGAGGTGTTTTGTAATATTTGGAGGGGCAACGAAAGGAATAGAGTAACCTCTGGATATTATCTGAAGAACCCAGCAATCTGTCGTAATGGACACCCTGGCTGGGTGCAAGGACAATCATCCCCCGACTGCCTCCAGAGTAGGACAGTCAGGCAACCCCTTAGGGCTGCTGATCGGGTCTATCAGAGAAGGGTTCCCTAGATGTGAAATTCCTAGGACCCCCTCTACCTCTGGGTCGGCGTTGATCCTGTCTCCCTCTGCCTCTGGGGGAATAGCTGTCCTGAGAATCCTGGGAAAACTGAGATTTTCGGAACCACGTCTTTTTCTGTCCTCTTTGATTCCTAGAGAAGGACCGCTGAGGGTTAGAGAAGCGGACTCCGACAGCAGACAAAGTCTTCCAGTCCTTTTCGCTCTGGACAAGTGTGTCATGTACTGTCTTCCCAAAGAGGGAAGAATCGTCGTAGGGAGCGTTGATAAACGACGCCTTGAAAGGATCCGCGAACTGACACAATCTGAGCCAGGCATGACACCTCATGGCTATGCCTGTCCCAGCCGCCCTTCCATGACATGGGAAAGTAGCCGCATAGATGTGTTTGAGACTGACTTCAGAGTAGACATTTTCGAAGAGAACAGCTGTCTGTCCTGCGGCGATAAAGACTCTGGGGGCAACTCAGCGAATTCCGAAGCAAATTCTCGCTGAAACGAATCACATGTGCCAAATATTTCAGCACACGGATAGAAAAAGTCACTTAGAAGTATACGAGCTTCCCAAACCTATCCACCGACCTGGACTCCTTGTCTGGAGGATGGACTACGGAACTCTCCTGTGCTAGTTCCTTCTTTGTGGCCAATGCGACCAACATAGCATCAATTGGGGCTGCTTTCGACCAGGGTTGTCTATCTGAAGGGGGAGATAAACCTTGTCAGGGTGTTTGGGGATGGGCTCTACGGTGTCGGGCTCCTTCCATGCCCTTGTGGTGATGAGGTCCACCAAGGGGTCTGCTGGTGGGGATACCCAGGAAGTAGATGGGCCCATGCCAAAGGCCCTCAGGAACACTGACTCATCTCCAGAAGGTTTTGGGGCTGACCAACCTCCCCTCTGGCGGAGGATCTCCATAATTTCTCCGAAGGAGACGTCTTCAAGAGGTGACCTGGGGGAACCTTCTCCTTCATCTAAGTCAGTGTCAGTAGTGAGGGACACGGGGGAGTCCAAGTGCCTCCTTTTGCACTTGCGCTTACGGTGCCCCTCTTCAGTGGGGCTTTCAGAAGGGGATCCGCGAGCTGCAGGGCTTTCCTCGGGGAAAATGAACTGGGGATTCTCTGACATGGGCTGTCCCGGAGACAGGATGAAAGGAGTCGTCGCCAAATCCAGGGGGGCCTGGATAGTATCTGAGGGGATGGGCTGGGGTCTCAATCCCTGGGAGAGAACCCTCTCCACCACTTCGAAGGCCGAGAGAGAAGTCCTTCCCGGATCTGAAACTGGGACCGGAGCCAAAGATAGGGTAGCCTGAGGTCCGAGGGAAAGGATAGTACAGTTGTGTACCTACCATAAATGTAGATGTTCAAGTGTATTCACTGTTGCAGTCATTACTCTTGGGTTATCCTGCTGGAAGGCTACCCTCAGTCGGCCAGAATTCCAAAGTCTAGGTCCGGCGTCGGTTGCTGTCACCTCTTCCCTGACGTCAGTGTGTCAGGGGTACAAATGATGTAGCAGATGCCATTTTCTTCAGTTTTTCTTGCCCCAGATGTCAGGTGCCCCCAAACTGGTAGGCTGAAAAATATGCCAATAAAAATGCATGCACAAAAATAACATTTCCTTCATCTACAAGCAAATACACCAAAAAGGTTGTATAGGATGGAGAAGTGCAGATAAGTCCCAGCAAAGAAAAGGGGGATGGTGGGTGGGTAACCTGGACTGCAACAGTGAATACACTCGAACATCTACATTTATGGTAGTTACACAACTGTACTATGTTCATCGTGTTTCACTGTTGTAGTCATTACTCTTGGGTTGAATCCCAAGCTGAGGAAGGGCGGCTGGGCTAAATAGGGTTAGGAGAGGCTATGAGGCCCTGCAGAACTGCAGTGGCAAAGCCTGCTCTGGACTTGGAGTAAAGAGGTAAGTGGTAATGCTTTGTGAAGATGTGCACTGAACTCCAAAGTTGCAGCCTCTGAGATATCTTTGGTTGGTACTCCTCTGAGGAAGGTTGCTGAAGTGGCTGCTGCTCTGGTGGAATGAGGCCTAATGCCCTTAGGCACTGATTTGCCATGCTGAAAATAGCAGAAACAGATGTAATGGCCTATCCATTTAGAAATGGTCTGTTTTGAGATGGCCTTTCCTTGTGATCCTGCAGTATATGACACTAAATGTTGCTCAGTCTTTCTGAAAGCTTTAGTTCTGTCCAAGTAGAAGCGTAACTGCCTGTGTATGTCCAAAGAATGCAGAATTTTCTCACCCTTGTTCTGTGGATTAGGATAAAAGGTAGGCAAGTGAATGGTTTGGTTAAGGGCCACACTGGACACCACCTTAGGCATAAATGTAGGGTTTGTCCTCAGAGAAACCCTGTCTGGATGAAAAATGATGAAAGGTTCCACAGCCATGAGTGCTTGTAACTCCGAGACTCGTCTTGCAGAGTTTATTGCTAGGAGCAGAGCCATTTTCCAGGATAAGTATTTTATATCTGCTGTTGATGCTGGCTCGAAAGGAGGCAGTGTGAGTTTTTCCAAAACATAATTGAGGTTCCAGGCCAGAATTGGTGCTCTCCTTGGAGGTCTAATGTTTTTGGCCCCTCTGAGGAACTGCCTTATTAAAAGATGAGAAAAGATAGGTGGTCCCGTATTGTAATGGGCTGGAATGGCAGAGGCATGAATCTTAATTGATGAGAAAGAAAGGCCTTTGTTCAGCATCTCAGTTAGGTATTGTAAAATCTGAGGGATATTTCGTACACACGTGTCACTGCCTTGTTCCAAGCACAGAATCTCTTCCATTTTTCTGCATAAGATTTTCTGGTACTGGGCCTCCTGGCCTCCAAGATAACATCCATAACAGCTTTTGAAAGAGAAGTGTTTTGAATGGCTACATTATCTGCCATGCTGCCAGATTTAAGGTCCTGAGTTGGCTGTGCAGGATCTGATTGTTTTGTTGGGTCAGTAAGTGAGAAGCTTGAGGCAATATCCATGCTGGACCCTGAGACAAGCTCTTTAGGATTTGGTACCAGTGCTGGTGTGGCCAGTCTGGTGCAATCAGTATCATTTTTGGCTTCTCTTGTCTGACATTTAGGAGTACCCTGGGAAAGAGAGGCAGTGTGGGAAAAGCATATACCGTTAGATTTTTCCAGCTGAAGGATAGGGCGTCCACTTTCCATGCTTGCTTGTGATAAATCCTTGTGCAAAATCTCTGCAATTGGCAGTTGTGAGGGGAGGCAAATAGATCTATGTCTGGGCATCCCTATTTCCTTATTATCATGCTGAAGACTTGTGGATCCAGTTTCCATTCGTGGGGATCCATGAGGTTTCTGCTTAGTTCGTCTGCCAGAGTATTTGTTTTTCCTGGCAGGAATTGTACTTGCAGGTGAACTTGAAAAGCCAATGCTGTGTGTCTCATAAGGTCATTGCCTGTCTGCAGAGGGGGTAGGAATGTGTACCTCCCTGCTTGTTTATGTACCACATGACCGTAGTGTTGTCCGTCTTTATCAGTAACTGTCCTGGATGAAGCAGGTCCTTGAAAGCTGTCAGGGCATTTTGAACAGCTAGCTAGCATCTCTTTTTGATTGATGTGAAGATGCATCTGGTTTGCAGACCATGTGCCCTGAATACATTTTTCTGCCATATGGGCTCCCCAGGCATAATCTGATGCATCCGTTGTCAGTGTCTGTCTGGCTGTGGGTAATCTGAATGGCAGACCCTTGTTGTGGTGACAGGCCTCTGCCCACCATCGAAACTCCTGTTGCAGGCAGGGAATGAGTGCAATTACTGTCTCCAGGCTGTGGAAATGCTGAGTCAAAACACTTTTTAGACACCATTGTGGTTTCCTCATATGCAGTCTTGCATATGGAATTAGTAGAATGCAAGATGCCATGAAACCCAAGGCCTGCAGGATTTTCCTTGCAGATAAGTGGGTAGTGTTGTCCGTCTTTATCAGTAACTGTCCTGGATGAAGCAGGTCCTTGAAAGCTGTCAGGGCATTTTGAACAGCTAGCTGGCATCTCTTTTTGATTGATGTGAAGATGCATCTGGTTTGCAGACCATGTGCCCTGAATACATTTTTCTGCCATATGGGCTCCCCAGGCATAATCTGATGCATCCGTTGTCAGTGTCTGTCTGGCTGTGGGTAATCTGAATGGCAGACCCTTGTTGTGGTGACAGGCCTCTGCCCACCATCGAAACTCCTGTTGCAGGCAGGGAATGAGTGCAATTACTGTCTCCAGGCTGTGGAAATGCTGAGTCAAAACACTTTTTAGATACCATTGTGGTTTCCTCATATGCAGTCTTGCATATGGAATTAGTAGAATGCAAGATGCCATGAAACCCAAGGCCTGCAGGATTTTCCTTGCAGATAAGTGGGTTTTTGTTGCCAATTTCTTGAAGTAAGTAGTCAGTTGCTTTTGTATGTCAGGTGTGAGATAAGCCATCTGGGCAGTTGTATTTAAGCTTGCACCCAGGAATATTATCTCTTGAGAGGGCACTAGTTTTGATTTCTTTTCGTTTACTGTGTACCCTAGGCCAATTAGTAATCTTTTTACAAATGCCAGATGCTTCAGTAGAATGTCTTTGTTCTCTGCTTGAATTAGGCAGTCGTCCAAGTAGGGATATATTTGAATTCCTTTTTGTCTGCAAAACGCAATTACTGGTGCCAGGCATTTTGAGAAGACCCTGGGCACAGTAGATAAGCCAAAGGGCAGTGCAGAGAATTGGTAATGCATTGAGCCAGCTATGAATCTGAGGTATCTTCAGCAAGACTGTCTGATTGGGACATGCAGGTATGCCTCTTTTAGGTCCAAAGTTACGAGCCAAGCATTCTTGCCCAGCATGGGCAGTAGCTGCTGTAGAGTCTACATCTTGAATTTTGGAACATCCAGAAACGTATTTAGTATAGACAGGTCCAGTATTGGTCTCCAGATTCTGTCCTTTCTGGGTACTAGAAAGAGTCTGGAGTAAAATCCTTGCCCCTGCTCTTGTTGTGGTACTTTGCTGAATGGCCCTCATGTCCATGAGGGCTGTAATTTGTTTTTGTGCCTCTGCCCACTGATTGTGTGGCAGGTCTGACATACCTTTTGACCTGGGTAGGGTGTGAAAATGGAACCTGTAGCCTTGGGACACTATGTTCAGGACCCATTTGCTTTGGGTAACCATTTGCCAATTTGTTGAAAAAAGTGCTAGTTTTCCCCCTAAGGGGGCTGCCAAATGAGAAGTGCTTGGATCTGGTAGAGGAAAGTCATTGGGACTGTTTCCTGTAAGGTTGTGACTTGTCTTCTCTGCTTTTGGAGATAGGAGCACCCCATTGTTTACGCCTGTATGAGTCTTAGGGCTGAGATCTGCCTCTTTGTGGTCTGTCTGACACTGGAAAGGACCAATTTTTAGAGGGCCAGTTCCTGCTAAACCTGGGTGGCTGTACCTGTAAGAAATCCTTGACTGTCTGCATGGATTTTGCTTTATCCTCCATTTTTTCAATACCTCTTCTGCTTTAGTACCAAACAAAGTATCATGCTGTAATGGTGCATCTAATAATTTTGCTTTAACATGATCAGGCAGATTCTGTTCCTTTAACCAAGCATGCCTCCTAATAACAGAACCTGTAACAGCGGCCCTGCAAGAGGCCTCCAGTGAATCATAACCATATTGCAACGTATGCTTTCCCACTTGTTCAGCTGCATGCAATTGTTGTTGTGTCTTTTGGCTTATCCTGGTTAGGGGTTGCCACAGCGGAACTCCGGTCCACTAATGTTTGGTAGTGGATTTTTACGTGCCAAGTAACCAGCCCTGACGCACAACCTTCAACGAAGGCACGCCCATTCACATATGCCTCCACACAGAAGACGCTCTAGCTGAGAATCGAACGGGACAACGTCTAGCTGTGAGGCGACAATGCTACCGCAGCACCACTACCATGGGTTCAGCTGCATGCAATAAATCCTGCAATTCCTTGTTCTCTGAACATTCAGTATTTGTCAACATTTTCTGTTTATGCAGTGACATCAAATATTGCTGATATCTAAGCATATGAAACTGACAATTTAAAGCCCTTACAGCCAGGGTAGCAGAAGTGTAGACTTTTTCCCCCATCTGTCTAGAGCCCTAGAATCCCCATCAGAGGTGACAGGGTTTTTTGCAGTGGAAGCTTTAACCCCTAGGAAATGCTCCCTCATGGTATGCAGGGTTTCCCCAAAAGAATAATCCTCAGGAGGAGAGGCTGAAGGAATGGATTCTTCAGCATCAGAATCCTCATAGGGAAGCATGGCGTAATCCTGTTCAGAAGAGGAATTAGAGGAAATAGAAACCTGATCAGAAGAATCATACTCTGTCTTTTGCCTAGGCCTCTTATCAGGAGGGGGATGGGAGCCCCTGATCAAACTAATTAGGTCTTCGGCCATTTTGAGCATCTGTTTTTTAGGCATGGAAGTCTGAGAAGGAGAATGCTGTACTTGTTTCTTTGTCTTTAAAGTTGCTTTAGTCTTTGTCTTTGAAGCTGAAGATGGCTTAATGTATAGTTGTGTAGGTCTGAAGACACCCTCAGAAGCTGATGCCTGCTCAGCGGCTCCGGACCCATCTGAGGGAGTAATTTCCGAGTGTCCAATACCTTGAGTTTCCAGAGGCCCAGTCGGCTCCACGTGGGAGTCAGAAGTGGTCTGTGGCTCTGAGGTAGCGGGCACCAGGGGCTGCGAAAGCGCCTCACTTAGAACCGACGAACTGGTGACTGGCCTAGCAGAGGCTTCGTCGTCGGTTTTGGACCTCGGATGCCTATCCTTTTCCTTGTCCTTGCGTTTTTTGTAAACTCCGGTTGTCGGCTGGTCCGACTGCATAATATAATTAAATCTTCGGCCAAAGTAATGAAATGCAAAATCGAACTGACGCTTGATAGTGCGTTGGTTAAATCTAGCACAAAACTGGCAGCTAGCAACGTTGTGATCAGGGCCTAGGCAAAGAATACAGTAAGAGTGAAAATCCTTATGAGGTATTTGCTTCTCACAAGAAATACAATTGTTAACTTTTTCTGACATCGGTCTGGAGCAAGAAAAAAAGTTTCCCCAATGGGCTACTTTGCTTTAATGAAGACTTCTGTTCTGAAATTCGGATTTGAAAATCTCAGGAGTCGGCCGACCGGCACTTGCAAACTGCTTTTGCTTCGGGCAACACGCTGCAAGAAAGACTGAAGAAAATGGCGTCGGCTGCATCATTTATACCCCTGGTGCACTGACGTCAGGGAAGAGGCGGCAGCAACCGACGCTGGACCTAGACTTTGGAATTCTGGCCGACTGAGGGTAGCCTGTCAGCAGGATAACCCAAGAGTAATGACTGCAACAGTGAAACACGATCAACATCGGAAAAGGTCAGAGCCGAAGAATCCTTTCCCCCAGGTCCGACTCCCGGTCCGCGGCTCCGAGAGTCACTCGGATTTGAACAAGTCGGATCAGAGGAACTCAAGGTAACAGCCGGAGTCAAGGTTGGAGGAACAGTCAGCGCCGAGCTACCAGCTCCGAAAAACCTCGGATCCAAGAGCCCCGAAGTCGAAGCACGGATTGCGGAATGAGAGATGGGGCATAAAAGAGGCATGGAGGTCTCCCCTCCAGAGGGAGAGGGACCTGGCAAGACTCCCATCTGAATTTGGGTCTGAATAAATCTCCGCATCATCCTGTCCATATCCATGTCCGATAGGCTCCGAGTCGATCTCTAAGAGGCCACCAACTCGGATCTAGCTGGTCTGCAAAGTGGGGAGGAAGGCCTCGGGTCTGAATGTTCCAACGGCTCCGGTGAGAAACAAGGAGAGTGGAGCTGTGGAGAAACAGGCCTCATGGTCTTAGACGGGGGGCTAAGAAAGAGCTCCCTGTCTGGGGCTCTCTTACGATGCCTGTCCTCTCCCTTTCTTCTCTGTGCCTTTCCTTTTCCTTCTCTTTTTCTTTTTCCTCATCTTTGTCAGACTCACTGACTGAAGATCTGTCCTTTGAAGACCCATCGTCAGATGAAGAGGGAGGTTGAGTCCCTGTCTGGGTGGAATGTGGTACACTAGCGACCGAGGCCGATTCCAGCATGGCAACAGGGAGAAGGCCTTTGGCAACTAGCTTGGCTTTATGATCCCCAAGGGCCCTAGGGTTGAAACCTAAACAGACAGCACACTGAGTGGACAAATGTGCCACTCCTAAGCATATCACACACAGAGTGTGACCATCGACAGGGGAAAGCTTATGGCCACACTCTGTACATTTTTTGAACACAGACTTTGGCTGGTCAGTCATAGTCCTGCACTCCAAGGTACAAGCACAACCTTTCCAAAAACCACACACACAGGTGTGTGTGAAGGGCAGGCCTAACTACTACTCTAGAAAAAAATTTTTTTTTTTTTTACCAACGACCAAACGCAATACTACAGAAGGGGAGGAAGGGAAATCCTAGTCAAGCACACCTAGATATCAGCAAAAAATTTCTACTTGCTATCCCCTGAGCTCAGAGCAAAGGAGACCACGATGTACACTACTGGCGCGGCAAACAAGATCTGAGGGAAGATTGGAGATGGTAGGGCATTATGGGTAAGGGGAGGAGCTTGGAGCAGATGCTAGAAAAAAAAAGTTGCTGGCTCGGATCCGGATCCGATACGGATCTGTATACCCACAGGTTGCAGATAAAATGAAGTTAACTACTACAGATCAGTAGTTAGCTATATGGGTTATATCATGCATAGAATATAACACCTGACCAGCTACCAAAGCTTCAAAACATCTTCCACATGTCAATCAGCTAGAGCTGACTAAGACCTTCAGTGCTTTCATGCCAGCAAAGAGAGGGAGGATGAGCCCAGCAAGGACAATGCTAGGAATAACCACAAATAAATGTCCACACCATGGCATAACCACCACGCCAAAAAAACAAAAGTGACGAAGAGGGAGCAGTTACTACAGCAGTCATCATTTGAAAATCTACTGTTATGGTAACTTTACTTACGAACTGTACTGTGTTCATCAAACTGATCATTGCTGCAGTAGCCTTAGCTATATGGGCAGTCTACCCTAGCACATTACATTTGGGATGTGGGGAGACAGAGTCCAGGGGCTCCTGGAGGATGGTCATAGCAAAGCCTGACCTAGACTTAGAGAAGGAGTTAAGCTTACTTTGCCTTGTAAAAGTAATCCAAAGTGGACCAAGCTGCAGATTCTAGAATACTTCTAGAATGCAAACCTTTCCAAAAAGTCAGAGATAAAGCCAAGGCCCAGGTACAGTGGGCCTTAACCCTGCCTAGAATAACTTTGCTGTGGTGAGTCTAACAAAAGGTAGCTGCCTTAGACAGCCATTTGGAAATACTCTTATGACTTATGCTCTCCTTTCTTACCTTCAAAAGAAATGAACAATTGATCTGAAGATCTGTAAGGTTTACTTATGTCAAAATAGTGCCACAGTTGTCTGTGGACTTCCAAGGTACGGAGTATCCTTTCTCCATCATGTTTAAGTTCAAAAAAGAAAATGGGGAAATGGACAGTTTGGCTTAAAGTAAACTCGGATACCACTTTCAGCATAAAAGGTGGATTAGTTCTCATCAAAACCCTGTCTCTGTGGAAAATGAGATGGGCTGACTCACCATAAGAGTTTGCAACTCAGATACCCTTCTTGCAGAGGTAAGAGCAATCAATAAAACTGATTTCCATATCAAGAACCTCAACTCAAGCTTGTTCAAATAGAGTACGTGCTCGTTTCTCTAGCACAAAATTAAGATCCCAATGAGGAGCCACCAGTTTTTCTGGAGCCCTATTATGCAAAACACTTTCAAAATCATTTTGACATGAGAATGCACTGAAAGAGGAGGATCCATGGGCAGACATGCTGAAATTGTTGATAGGCCGTAAGATAATAACTCACAAACATCATAAAATCAGAGAACAACTAGCCCTGAAAGGGTACTGGTTATGTTGTTGGCACCAACTAGAAAAATATCTGCATTTACTAACATATGGTTTTCTAGTAGCAGGCTTTCTTGCCTCCAATAGTAACTGCTGCATGCCCTCAGTAAATGTGTGCCTAAGGGAATTAAGACCCTGTCATTCAAGCAATCAACTGAAGTTGATTGGGATGGGAGTATACAAAACACCCCAGTTATTGCACGAGGAAGCTTGTGCTAACTGAATCTGGACATCACCAGAAGAAGGGAGAACCATGATTGCTTGGGCCAGAAGAGTGTCACCAAAGTGTCCTTGGGGAATTCATTCTGAATCTTCCAAATGATCCTGGATATCAGAAGAAATGGTGGACAGCGCACAGGAGTATATATGCTCAAGGAAAAGAAAAGGCATCTGTCTTCCAATCCTTCTTACTTAGAGGTCCTGGAGAAGAATCTTGCCAGCTGACTGACTGGAGAGACAGTAAACAGGTCTGATTAAGGAACTCTCCCACAAATGTATGAAATCTTGAAACCACCCAATCTAGTTTCCATTCATAAGGGTCTGCTCTTGTCCTGGCTCAGCTTGTCTGATACTCAATTTTGCTTGAATGGAATACAGGATGCCTATACAGTTAGACTGTGCTGTGAAGCTGTATCACAAGCTAAAATGGCTGGTAAGCAAAGAGGGTACCAGCCTGGTTTTCCCTGTTTGTTCATGTGCCACATGACTGTTGTATTATCTGTAACCATTTGAAGAGGTCTAAGGGACCAAAGATGGTTCAGAGAGTTGAGTGCCTTGATCAGTGCAACCATTTTCTGGACATTTATGAGCATGCATCTCTCCTTGGTATCCCACATGCCCTGCATTTTTATCCCCCCAAAACTGCTCGCACAAGTCCAAGGTGGCTTTCATGACTGACTGCTTTGGAGAAGGAAGGAATAGGAGAGACTTGGATTTAAGGATATCTGTTGTCTCCACCAAATGATTTCTCGTCTGACAAACCCCATCACCGGGATTTGAAAAGGTAAATAATGCTGATAATGGAACGAAAGAGATTTCAGCTTTCACTGCATCTTTCTTATATGAAGCTTTGTCATGGTATTATGAGAATCACTGATGCCACGAGACCCAAAAATCCTGAGGTATTCTCTCACAGTGACTGAAGTTAGAGTAGAAAACCTTACACATGGATCAAGATGTAGATCTATTTCTTTTCCAGTGGAAGAAAAGCTTTATGAACTGAAGTGTCTAGATGACAACCCAGGAATACAATCCTGTATGTAGGAGTCAAGAAAGACTGTTGAATGTTCTCTTGGAATCCCAGCTTGTGCAGATGATCACTCACCCAATAGACAGATTCCTGACACTTGAAAAAAACTTACAAAGATCAGAAAGTCCTCTAAATATGGAAAAAATTGGGGATACTCTGTAGCCTAGAATGAGCTATAACTGGATGTAGACACTTTGTGAACACTCTTTTGGTACAGTAGACAGTCCAAAGGGTAAGGCGCAGAACTGATAATGTGATCCAGATGTAGAAAACCTAAGAAAAGTACAGTTTTGTACCTAACATAAATGTAGATGTTAGAGTGTTAATACAGCTGCAGTCATAACAGATGGGTTCTCCTGCCGTCAGGTGGGTCCTCGGTCGACCGAATTCCAAAGTCTAGGTCCGGCGTCGGTTGTCGTCACTTCTTCCCTGACGTCAGCGCGACAGGGGTATAAAAGAACCAGCCGATGCCATTTTCTTCAGTTTTTCTTGCCCCAGATGTCAGGTGCCCTCAGAAGGAAGGCAATACATAAGTTTGTGTAATAATGCAGTGCAATATAATCAAAATACAGTAGTTGCAAGCAAATACATCATAAAAGAATACCCCACTCAGGTTGTATGAGGATGTGCTAGCCTATAGGCCTGTCCCAAGAGAGGAAGGAGGGAGGGAAAAGTACAGTTTTGTACCTACCATAAATGTAGATGTCCGATAGGCATGCATCTGCAGTCCTTACAAATGGGTTGTCCCTGTCGTCAGGCAGCCCTTCAGTCGGCCGGATTCCAAAGTCTGGGTCTGGCCTCGGCTGATGTCACACTTCACCCGACGTCATAGCTGCAGTTATTCGGGTATAAAGGTATCAGCCGACGCCATCTTCCTCAGTGTTTCTTGCCCCAGATGCCAGGTGCCCTCTAGGAAGGCTAAATTTGGATAATTGCAAAAGTTTCCAAATAAGAGAGAGCAAATAAAAATAAACATGTATATACATATATACAAACAAATACACCATAATAGATTCCCCCAGCTAGCTAGAAGATGGGTAAATACCCTAGGAGTACCTCAGAGGGAAGGAGGGTAATCCTGACTGCAGATGCATGCCTATCGGACATCTACATTTATGGTAGGTACAAAACTGTACTATGTCCTTCAAGGATGCATCTGCAGTCCTTACAAATGGGTAGAATACCATAGCCAAACTGGGGAGGAGGAGTAATAAGATTATGGTGTAGTTAAGATCCCTTGCAAAACAGCAGTGGCAAAACCTGCTCGGGATCTGGAGTATAAGGGTAAATTATAATGCTTGGCAAATGTATGCACGGAGCTCCAAGTAGCAGCCTCTAAAATGTCTTTGGTAGCCACTCCTCGTAAAAAGGCTGTGGTAGTGGCTGTAGCCCTTGTAGAGTGAGGTCTGATGTTTTCTGGAGTTTTCTTTCCATGGTAAGAGTAACAAAATCTAATGCAATTTCCTATCCACTTAGAGATTGTCTGTTTTGAAATTGCTTTTCCTTCCATTCCTGTTGCATATGCTACCAGTAGCTGGTCAGTTTTTCTATTGCTCTTGGTCCTGTCCAGGTAGTAGCATAATTGTCTATGTACATCCAAGGTATGCAACAGTCTTTCTTCCCTGTTCTGTGGGTTGGGGAAGAATGTAGGCAGGTGGATAGCTTGGTTTAAAGATACCCTGGAGACCACCTTTGGCATAAAAGTAGGATTAGTTCTCATGGACACTATCTTGATGGAAGATCAGGAAGGGCTGTACTGCCATTAATGCCTGTAGTTCAGAAACCCTTCTTGCTGAAGTGATTGCAAGCAGGAAAGCAGTTTTCCATGATAAGTACTGTAATTCTGCTGTTGCTGCTGCCTCGAAAGGAGGGAGTGTCAACTTTTCTAGCACAAAGTTGAAGTCCCATGCTGGCAATGGTGGCTTCCTAGGTGGTTTTACATTTTTAATTCCTCTCAGAAACTGCCTGAGCAGAGGATGTGAGAAGACTGGAGGATCCAAGTTGTATTCTGCTGAAATAGCTGATGCATGAATCTTAATGGAAGAATAGGACAGGCCATTGTGGAAGAGCTCTGCCAAGTATTCCAGGATGTTAGCTATGTTTACCAGTGACACATTTTCTCCTTTTGCAGTACTCCAAATGAGATATCTTTTCCATTTTGCTGAATAATTTTTTCTTGTTGAGGGTCTGCGAGCCTCCAAGATAATGTCTTTAACCCTTTGAGATAAATCTGGGTTATTTGGTCTTAAGCAATGTTCCAGGCAGCCAGCTGCAGTGTTTTCAGGTTTGGATGCAGGGTTTTGAAGTTGTTCTGTGTTAACAGCAAGGGAACTAGGGGCAGAGGCCATATTTGTTCCCGAGACATACTCCTCAGTAATGGGTACCAATGTTGCCTTGGCCAGTCTGGAGCTATCAGGATGATCCTTGGACGGTCTTCTTTGATCTTCAATAGCACCTTGTGCATCAAAGGAAGAGGTGGGAATGCATATGCTGTCAGGTTTTTCCAACTGAAAGATAGGGAGTCCACTTTCCAAGCAAGTGGGTGGTACATCCTCGTGCAGAATTTTTTCAGTTGGTGATTGTGTGGGGATGCAAATAAATCTATTTCTGGTAGTCCCCATTTCCCTGTAATGGTTTTGAAGATGTCCGGATGCAGCATCCATTCGTGGGCATCCGTGGTAGATCTGCTTAGGATGTCTGCTAGAATATTTTCTTTTCCTGGCACAAAAATTGCTTGTAACTGAATGTTGAAGCTCAGGGCCACATTCCAGAGGTCCATTGCCATCCGGCATAGAGGGTATGAATGTGTGCCTCCCTGTTTGTTGATGTACCACATAACTGTGGTGTTGTCCGTCCTTATCAACAGTTAACCCTGTCGAAGAAATGGTCTGAATGTCTGGATTGCCAGTTTTACTGCCAGCATTTCCTTTTGATTTATGTGTAGGTGCAGCTGGTCTTGAGTCCATAAGCCTTGTATGCACTTGTCCAGCATGTGCGCCCCCCCAACCGAGGTCTGAGGCGTCCGTTGTGATGGTCTGGCTTGGTTGAGTGCTGTGGAAGGGCAGTCCTTTGTTTGATTGACAGGCCTGAGCCCACCATTGGAATTCTTGCTTCAGGCATGGAATTATTGGAATTTGGGTTTCTAGGCTGTGCTTGTGCTGAGACCATAAATTCCTTAGGTACCACTGTAACTTTCTCATATGTAGTCTGGCATGTGGAATCAATATTATGCAGGATGCCATGTAACCCAGGGCTTGCAGGACTTTTCTTGCTGTTAGCTGGTTCTGCTTTGTTAATGCCATGAAGTAGAGAGGGAGTTGCTCCTGTTTTTCTACTGTTAGGAATGCCATTTGTTTTGATGTGTCCAGCTCTGCACCCAAGAAGGTTATCCATTGGGATGGTATCAGCCTTGACTTTTTTATATTGACTGTGTATCCCAGGGCTTGCAGTAGATGAATGACCCTTTTCAAGTCTTTTGTTAATTTGTTTTTGTTGCCCGCTTGTAACAGGCAGTCGTCCAGGTAAGGGTAAATTTGAATTCCCTGAAGCCTGCAATGAGCAATTACTGATGCCAGGCATTTCGTGAATACTCTGGGCGCAGTAGATAAGCCAAAGGGCAATGCTGAGAATTGATAATGCTCTGATCCTGCAAGAAATCTGAGGTATCTTCTGCAATTTGGTCGTATGGGGACGTGCAGGTATGCCTCCTTGAGATCTAGAGTTACCAGCCAAGACTCCTTGCCCAGCATGGGAAGAAGTTGCTGTAGGGTCAGCATTTTGAATTTTGGAACAATGAGGTATGTGTTTAAAGCGGACAGGTCGAGAATAGGTCTCCATTGGTTTTCTTTTCTTGGTACCAGGAAGAGTCTGGAGTAAAATCCTTGCCCTTGTTCCACAGATGGTACCCTTTCTACAGCTCTCATCCTTAGTAAGTTGAGTTATTTGTTCTAGAGCTTCTGTCTTCTGATTTGGAGGTAGGTTTGGCATTCCTCTCTTCCTTGGTAGAGTATGGAAGTGAAACCTGTAACCTTGGTCTATTGTCTGTAAAATCCATTTGTCTCCTGTGATGTAATGCCAGTTTACTGAAAATAAAGCTAGCTTCCCGCCTAAGGGTGCTTCTACTTGTTCCCTGGTAGGCGGTGCCAGAGCCAAGTCACTGTGATTGTCCTGTGGAAGTGGTGGTGGCTGGATCTGTGGCTGTACCTCGCTGGTTGTTAGCCTGCCACTGACGTCCCCTGTAGGCACCTCTGGATTGACCCCTGCCTCTTGAGCCTATTCCTGCCTCTCTGAGCTCTGGAGGTGTCTGGAAAGGACCAATTCTTGGAAGGCCAGTTCCTGCTAAACCTTGGAGGCTGGACCTGCAAGAAATCCTTGACTGTCTGGACAGATTTCGCTTTCTCTTCCACCTTCTTCAGCACCTGCTGTGCAGGGGAGCCAATCAAATTGAGCTTATCCATGGGAGCATCTAGGAGCTTTGATTTAACATGGTCTGGTAAGGACTGCTCTTTTAACCATGCATGTCTTCTGATCACTGTACCAGTCATGGCTGATCTAAAGGAAGCCTCCAGTGCATCATAGCCGCATTTTAAGGAATGATTACTGACCTGCTGAATGTTATGTACCATTTCCTGAACAGATTTTTTGTCTAATGGTTCATCCAAGGACAGTTTTTTAGTTAACTGGTCTAACATAAATTCCTGATATTGAATCATGTGGAATTGACAGTTCAAGGCCCTAGCTGAAAGAGTAGCAGAAGTGTAAACTTTTTTACCCCATCTCTCTAAGGCCCTAGATTCCCTTTCAGAGGGGAGGAGGTTTTTGGCAGAGGTAGCTGCTACAGCCTTGGGTCCCTAGGAGATAGTTTCGGGATCTGCAAAAGGAGCCTTATACAAATGGTAATGTGTGTCCGGAACCCTGTAGTACCTATCGGGCTTAGCAGGGGCCGGAGGAAGTGAATCAGGAGCAGTACAAGCATCATTAAATGCATCATCCACAACAGTAAGTACTGGAGGAATGGCTAAAGGCCTATGCTGTGGCAAATGCAAAAAGGTTCTAAGCCTTTTCCTAGAGTCTGAAAAATCCTGGCCCTGCCATTGAAATTGTTCCCTCATAGCATGCAAGGTTTCCCCAAAGGAAAATTCCTCAGGCGGAGAGGCAGAAGGAATGGACTCTTCTGCATCAGAGTCCTCATAAGGAGAAAAAGGGCCCTCTGGAGGGTTTGAATTATCTGATTCATCAGAGGAGTCATCTGAAGAAACTGGCTCAGGGGGCTCTACTCTAGGCCTCTTCTCTGGAGGTGGGTGAGAGGCCCTGTCTGGGTGAGGTTGGGATCCCCGGATCAAAGAAATGAGATCCTCTGCTAGACTAAGCATTTGTGAACTAGAGCTAGGCCTGAGAGAGGGGGTCTTAGCAGGCACAGTTTTGGTAGATTTTGCTGCTTTAGCCCTGGCAAAGGCCTTAATCGACATGGATGCAGGTGGCCTAGCAGCTCCACGTGCAGGGGTAGAAATATCCAAAGGGATAGTATCAGATAAATCCTGTGAACCTGCAAGAGCGGGTGGGATTTCAGTAGCAGATTCAACCATGCTGGATGAGGCCTCGGTAGGAGATACGCTTTCGGCCGAAGGAAGAACCGTGGACTCTGTTTCGGCCGAAACCGCGGACCGTGAGTGTCGGTCCTTTTCCTTGCGCTTTTTAGATATTTGCATAGTCGGAGTATCCGATGGCATAATGTAAGCAAAAGCGGAGCCGAAAAACTCCTCAGCAAATTCCGACCGACGTCTAAGCGTCCGCCGGTTGAAAGAAGCACAGGCTAGACAAGCTGCTACGCCGTGGTCTGGGCCTAGACAAGGTAAGCAGTAAGAGTGGAAATCTTTATGAGGTATTTGTTTCCCACAAGTTAAACAGTTATTCACTTTTTCTGACATCGGCTGAGGCAAGAAAGAGTCCCCAACAGGGTACTTAGCTTTTTAGAAGTCTTCGGTAGTAGTAATCTCTGGTTCTGACCGACCGGCACTTGCGAACAGCTTCTGCTTCGGGCGCCACACGGCAAGAAAGACTGAGGAAGATGGCGCCGGCTGATACCTTTATACCCGAATAACTGCAGCTATGAGGTCGGGTGAAGTGCGACATCAGCCGAGGCTAGACCCAGACTTTGGAATCCGGCCGACCGAAGGGCTGCCTGACGACAGGACAACCCATTTGTAAGGACTGCAGATGCATCCTTGAAGGACATCCTGGACTGCAGCTGTATTAGCACTCGAACATCTACATTTATGGTAGGTACAAAACTGTACTATGTTCATCGTGCATACAGCTGCAGTCATAACAGATGGGTAGAATCCCAAAGCTAAGAAAGGGGTGGTAGGCACTAGGTGGAACTAGGAGGAGCCAAAATGCCCTGCAAGACTGCAGTGGCAAAGCCTGCTCTAGATTTGGAGTATAATGGTAGGTTGTAGTGCTTGGAGAAGGTATGCACAGAACTCCAAGTGGCTGCTTTCAAAATATCCTTGGTAGGCACTCCTCAGAGGAAGGCTGCAGAGGTGGCTGTGGCCCTGGTGGAATGAGTTCTAATGCCTGTAGGTACAGCTTTGCCATGAAAGGAATAGCAAAAGCGTATGCAGTGGGCTATCCATTTTGAGATTGTCTGTTTGGAGATTGGCTTTCCTTGAGCTCCTACCGCATAGGCCACAAAGAGCTGTTCTGATTTCCTGAAAGGCTTTGTTCTGTCCAAATAATAACGCAGTTGTCTGTGGATGTCCAAGGAATGTAGTAATCTCCCCCCTTTGTTTTGAGGATTAGGATAAAAAGTAGGTAAATGTATGGCCTGATTTGAAGCTACCCTGGATACCACTTTAGGCATAAAGGACGGGTTGGTTCGTAAGGAGACTCTGTCCTGATGGAAGATGATAAAAGGCTGGACAGCCATGAGAGCCTGTAGTTCTGAAACTCTACGAGCTGAGGTGATAGCCAGAAGGAAGGCTATTTTCCATGACAAATACTGCAAATCTGATGAGGCAGCTGGCTCAAAAGGAGGCAAGGTCAGTTTTTCCAGAATGAAGTTAAGATCCCAAGCAGGTATTGGTTGTTTCCTTGGAGGTCTTAAATTTTTAGCCCCTCTGAGGAACTGTCTTAAGAGAGGGTGAGAGAATAAAGGTGGATCAGTGTTGTATTCTGCAGAAATGGCTGAGGCATGGATTTTGATGGAGGAGAAAGAAAGTCCACTGCTTAGCAGCTCAGCCAAGTATTGTAGTATTTGAGGTAAATTCAGTTTTCCAGGGTCCTGGCCCTTTTTCTCATTCCAGACACAAAAACGTTTCCATTATGCGGAGTAAGCTTTTCTAGTTGATGGCCTTCTGGCCTCCAAAATGACATCCTGCACCTCCTTGGAGAGTAGGGCCTGCTGTGATGCTAAGGAATCTTCCCTGCGGCTAGATTGAGTGTCTTTAGCTGACTGTGAAGAGTTTTGAAGCTGTGCTGAGTCTGAAGAAGAGGCATTAGAGGCAGGGTCCATGGTGGGGAATGCGTCAGTCTCCTCAGGAGTGGGTACCAGTGTTCCCTTGGCCAGTCCGGAGCAATGAGGATCATCTTTGGTCTGTCTGCTCTGGTCTTCAATAAAACTTTGGGCAGCAGAGGAAGAGGTGGGAAGGCATAAACTGTCATTGATGTCCAACTGAAAGAGAGAGCGTCCACTCTCCAGGCCTTTGGATGGAAGATCCTTGAGCAGAATTTTGTCAATTGATGATTTTTGTGGGAGGCAAAGAGATCTATGTCTGGCCTTCCCCATTCTTGGATTATTTCTGTAAAGACTTTTGGATGCAACTTCCATTCGTGTGGGTCTGTCATATTCCTGCTTAGGTTGTCTGCCAGTGTGTTTTCCCTGCCTGGCAAGTACTGTGCTTGTAGTTCCATTTGTAAGTCCATGGCCATGTTCCAAAGTGACATGGCCAGTCTGCATAGGGGGGTAAGAATGTGTTCCTCCCTGCTTGTTTATGTACCACATAAAGTACAGTTTTGTACCTACCATAAATGTAGATGTCCGATAGACATGCAACTGCAGTCATAACATGTGGGTTGTCCTGCCTCAGGCAGCCCTCGGTCGGCCGGATTCCAAAGTCTGGGTCCGACGTCGGCTGATGTCGCATTTCTCTCCGACGTCAGAGCGTCTTGCCCCAGATGCCAGGTGCCCTCCAAGGAAGGCTGTAATCAAATTGGAAGACAAAAACAGGATTCCAAACAAGTAAATGAGCAATAAAACAAATACACCATAACAGATATCCCAAGCTAAGAGGAACAGGGATAGGAGTGGACCCAAGGCATAGAGGGGTATGGAGGGTGGGAAATCCAACTGCAGTTGCATGTCTATCGGACATCTACATTTATGGTAGGTACAAAACTGTACTATGTCCTTCAAGAATGCAACTGCAGTCATAACATGTGGGTAGAATACCATAGCTTAGCTGGGGGAGGAGGTATGCTCTAGGAAAGAGATGGTGTGGCAATCAAACCCTGCAGGACTGCCGAAGCAAAGCCTGCTCTGGATCTGGAATATAGAGGGAGATTGTAGTGTTTGGAGAATGTATGCACGGAGCTCCATG
Source organism: Protopterus annectens (assembly GCF_019279795.1). Taxonomy (NCBI): domain Eukaryota; kingdom Metazoa; phylum Chordata; order Ceratodontiformes; family Protopteridae; genus Protopterus; species Protopterus annectens. The sequence continues at coordinate 112,817,754 of NC_056742.1, read as the reverse complement.
TAGCAGCTTCTAGAATGTCCTTTGTAGGCACCCCTCTTAAGAATGCTGTAGAGGTGGCTGTAGCTCTGGTGGAATGTGGTCTGACATTGGCTGGAACAGTCTTTCCATGAAAGGAGTAACATCTGATGCAATGTCCAATCCATTTAGAAATAGTCTGTTTTGAAATTGCTTTTCCTTGGACTGCAGGGGCGTAAGCTACAAAAAGTTGTTCAGACTTCCTACTGGCCTTGGTTCTGTCCAGGTAGTATCGAAGTTGTCTGTGAATGTCCAAGGTATGCAAAAGTCTTTCCCCCTTATTCTCAGGATTGGGGAAGAAAGCAGGCAGATGAATGGCTTGATTTAAAGAAACCCTAGATACCACCTTTGGCATAAAAGTAGGGTTGGTCCTTAATGAAACCCTGTCTCTGTGAAAAATAATAAAGGGTGGTATTGCCATTAGGGCCTGTAGCTCCGAAACCCTTCTTGCTGAGGTAATTGCCAACAGGAAAGCTGTTTTCCATGAGAGAAATTGCAAGTCAACTGAAGCTGCTGGCTCAAAAGGAGGTAGAGTCAGTTTTTCTAAGACAAAATTGAGGTCCCAGGCTGGCACTGGGGCCTTTCTTGGTGGCTTAATGTTCTTGATTCCCCTGAGGAATTGTCTTAGTAGGGGGTGAGAGAAAACCGGAGGATCAGTGTTGTATCTAGCTGAAATAGCAGATGCATGTATCTTTATGGAAGAATATGAGAGGCCGTTCTTTAACATGTCTGCCAAATATTCCAAGATGAGTGGGATGTTCAATAATGATGCATCATGTCTCCCTTGCTGTTATTCCTATTGCTGAATCTTTTCCACTTTGCTAAGTAAACCTTTCTGGTGGATGGTCTTCGAGCCTCTGTTAGTATCCGCTGCACTTCCTTGGAGAGAGATAAGCTGAAGTTATTTATGGGATCTCCCAGGCAGTTAGCTGCAGTGTCTGAAGATTTGGATGCAGTGTTTCGAAATTGTGTTGAGTCAAAAGTAGGGGCCACTGGGGGAGGGCCCACCTCCTGGTGTGACATATGCTCCGTAGTAGTGGGTACCAGTGTTGTCTTGGCCAATCCGGAGCTATGATTCCCTTCGGCTTCTCTGCTTTGATCTTTAGTAATACTGAGGTCATCAGTGGCAGAGGTGGGAATGCATAGATTGCTAGAGAGTTCCAGTTGAATGAGAGGGCATCTATTTTCCAAGCTTTTGGATGGTATGTCCTTGTGCAAAATTTTGGTAGAAGATGGTTGAAGTGAGAGGCAAATAGGTCCACTTCTGGCTTGCCCCATGTCGAAGTGAGTTGTCTGAAGGCCTTCGGATGTAACCTCCACTCGTGTGGATCTGTGAAATTCCTGCTTAGGCTGTCCGCCAACACATTGTCTTTTCCTGGAACAAACTGGGATTGTAACTGGATGTTTAGGCTCAGTGATTTCTCCCAAAGCTGCATTGTCAGTCTGCAAAGGGGGTAAGAATGGGTGCCCCCCTGCTTGTTTATGTACCACATCACAGTGGTGCTGTCTGTCCGTATCATTAAATGGCCTTGCTGGAGTTGGTGTTGAAAAGCCTCGATGGCATGCATTACTGCCAGCATTTCCTTTTGGTTTATATGCAGATGTGTTTCCTTTGGAGACCATTGTCTTTGTATACACCTGCCTTCCATGTGTGCCCCCCCATCCAAGGTCTGAGGAGTCTGTAGTCATGGTCTGTGTTATCTGTGGTTTTTTGAATGACATACCTGTGTTTTCCTGACTCACCGAGGCCCACCATAGGAATTCCTTTTGTAGGCATGGGATGAGTGGTATGATTGTCTCCAAGTTGTTGCTGTGTTGAGACCAAATGCTTTTTAGGTACCATTGAAGCTTTCTCATGTGCAGTTTTGCTAATGGGACCAGTACAATGCAGGATGCCATGTAACCCAGGGCCTGTAGGAATCTCCTTGCAGTCATCTGGGTGAGTTTTGCTACACCTTTGAAGTAATGAGTTAACTTCTCTTGCTTGTCTTCTGTCAGGTAAGCCATCTGAGAGGCTGTGTCTAGTTTGGCTCCTAAGAAGATTATTTGCTGGGATGGCTGCAGTCTTGACTTTTGGAAGTTGACTGTGTATCCCAGAGCTTGAAGTAATCGTATGACATAATCCAGGTTTTTTGTCAACATCAACTTGTCGTCCGCTTGTATGAGGCAGTCGTCCAGGTACGGATAAATTTGAATACCCTGGAGCCTGCAACGAGCAATTACTGAAGCCAGGCAGTTTGTAAATACTCTGGGCGCAGTAGATAAGCCAAATGGCAATGCTGAGAATTGATAATGCTCTGGCCCTGCAAGAAATCTGAGGTATCTTCTGCAGCTGTGTCTGATAGGGACATGCAGGTATGCCTCCTTGAGGTCCAGAGTAATCAGCCACGACTCCTTGCCCAGCATGGGAAGGAGTTGCTGTAGAGTCAGCATTTTGAACTTTGGTACTATGAGAAAGGTGTTTAATGCGGACAAGTCCAGTATTGGTCTCCATTGAGATTCTTTTCTTGGAACAAGGAACAGTCTTGAGTAAAACCCCTGGTCTTATTCTTGTTGTGGAACTCTTTCTATTGCTTTCATTCGAGTCAGCAGAGTGATTTGCTTGATAGCCTCTGCCCTCTGATTTTGTGGTAGGTTTGGCATGCCTTGTTTTCTTGGTAAGGTATGAAAATGAAACCTGTACCCTCGGTGTATAATGTCCAAAATCCATTTGCCCTTTGTCAGTCTGTGCCAGTTTTCTGCAAACAGAGATAATTTCCCGCCCAAGGGAGCTTCTAGTTGTTCCCTGGTGGGCGGTAGTAGAGGAAAGTCATTGAGTTTGTCGTTGCTGAGCAGGTGAAACCCCTGCGTCACTTCTTTGGTTTCCTGGCTGCCATTGTCGTCCCCTGTAAGGGCCTCTGTATTGGCCTCTTCCTCGGCCACGTCTGTTCTTACCCCTTTGAAACTTTTCTGGATTAGGAAAGGACCAGTTTTTTGAAGGCCAATTCCTACTGAATCTGGGGGGGTTGAACCTGGAGGAAATCTTTCACAATCTGAACTGATTTTGCTTTTTCTTCGATGGTCTTTAACACATCCTTAGCATTTGCACCAAAAAGCTTGTTCTTTTCCAAAGGTGCATCCAGAAGTTTTGCTTTTACATGATCTGGTAGAGGTTGATCTTTTAACCAAGCAGGTCTACGAATCACTGCCCCTGTCATAGCTGCCCTACATGAAGCTTCCAGTGCATCATATCCACACTGCAGGAAGTGATTGCTTACTTGCTGAGTGTTATGTACAGCTTCCTGCAAAGTCTTCCTGTCTAAAGGATCAGGAGAAGCTAATGTTTTTGTAAATCTTCTAAGAGATAATCCTGATATTGTAACATATGAAAAAGGCAATTTAAAGCTCTCATAGATAAGGTAGTGGATGTGTAAACCTTTTGCCCCATCTCTAATGACCTCGCTTCCCTGTTGGAGGGCAAAGGATTTTTTGAGGTGGAGGCTGAAACTCCTTTAGGCCCCTGTGAAATGGTTTCCAAATCAGCAGTATGGGCCCTGAATAAATGGGAATGAGTTTCTGGGACCCTGTAATACCTGTCTGGCTTGGCTGGAGCAGGAGGAAGAGAATCAGGGGTAGCACTAGAGTCAGAATACAAATCATCCAGAACATCAAGTACAGGAGGAATAGCTAAGGGCCTGTGCTGAGGCTTCTTAAGGAAAGTCCTAAGGCGTTTCCTAGAATCAGAATATTCCTGACCTTGCCACTTGAAATGTTCCCTCATGGTGTGCAGAACTTCCCCAAAAGAAATATCCTCAGGAGGGGAGGCCGAAGGGATGGAATCTTCTGCATCCGAGTCCTCATAGGTCTGGAAGAGCTCTTCCTGGCTATCAGAGTGGACAGAGCCCTCAGAGTCTTCATTTGAAGGAGTAGGGTCAGAGAATTCAACCCGGGACCTTTTATCAGGAGGAGGCTGGGATGTGCTTTGTTTTGCTGGCTGCCTTAGCCCTAGTGTAGGCCTTAGTAGACATGGCCATAGGAGGGCTGGCAGCTCCACGTGCAGGAGTGACCTTGTCTACAGCAATGGTCTTGGGCATTTCCTCGGTTTCGGTATCCGGAGGAAAATCTATAACTGGCGACGGAGTAATGTCTGGAATCGGAGTCGTCGGTAATGCGTTGTCTTCGGTTTGGAGCGGTGGGGAGACCGTCTCAGAGGGAACCGGAGCACTCGCGCTAGGTTTTGGCGTGGAGTCGGAGGTAGACGCGGGCCGAGGATGTCGGTCCCGGTCTTTTCGCTTTTTGGGAGTTTGCGATGTCGGAAGATCCGACGGCATGGTGTAAGCAAATTTATCGCCGAAAAAATCTTCAGCGAACTCCGCCCGGCGCCTGAGAGTGCGCTTGTTGAAGTGAGCACAGGCTACACAGGCCGAGACGTCGTGGTCTGGGCCCAGGCAAGGGAGGCAGTAAGAGTGGAAATCCTTATGAGGTATTTGTTTACCACAAAAAAGACAATTGATAACTTTTTCAGTAATTTCTGACATCAGCTGAGGCAAGAAAAGGTCCCCAACGGGGTAATTAGCTTTTTTGATGACTTCGGTATCGTAGAATACAGGAGCTGACCGACCGGCACTTGCGAACTGCTTCTGCTTCAGGCACCGCGCGGCAAGAAAGACTGGAGAAAATGGCGTCGGCTGATGCTTATGTACTCCAGCCGCTCTGACGGAGAGAAATGCGACATCAGCCGACGTCGGACCCAGACTTTGTAATCCGGCCGACCGAGGGCTGCCTGAATCAGGACAACCCACATGTTATGACTGCAGTTGCATTCTTGAAGGACATCTGTGGTGTTGTCCGTTCTTATCAATAGTTGACCTGGTTGTAGGAGGTCCTTGAAAGCTATAATAGCATTTATTACTGCTAGCATTTCTTTTTGATTGATGTGAAGGTGCTTTTCTGTTTGGGACCACTTGCCCTGAATGCACAGATCTGTCATGTACGCCCCCCAGGCATAGTCCGAGGCGTCTGTTGTGATGACTTGATTTGCTTGAGGCTTGCTGAATGGAAGACCTGTGTTTGTTTGACATGCTTGAGCCCACCACAGAAATTCCTTTTGCAGACATGGAATTAGTGGTATTATTGTTTCCAAACTGTGGCTGTGTTGAGACCATATGTTTTTCAGGTACCATTGTAGTTTCCTCATATGCAGCTTTGCACATGGGATTAGTAAGATGCAAGATGCCATGAATCCCAGAGCCTGCAGTATTTTCCTTGCAGTCAGCCTGTTGCAATTTGCTAGTGTTATGAAGTATTGAATTAGCTGCCCCTGCTTCTCTGGCGTGAGGTAGGCCATCTGGGTGTTTGTGTCCAAATTGGCACCCAGGAAAATTATCTTCTGAGAGGGTATTAGCCTTGATTTCTTTTTGTCGACTGTGTATCCCAGAGAATTCAATAACATTATTACATAAGCCAGATGTTTCAGAAGAATGTGCTTGCTGTCCGCTTGGATCAAGCAGTCGTCCAAATAGGGATATATTTGTATCCCTTGAAGTCGGCAGTAGGCAATTACTGATGCCAGGCAATTCGTGAATACTCTGGGCGCAGTAGATAAGCCAAAGGGCAATGCAGAGAATTGATAATGGGTTGAACCTGCAAGAAATCTAAGGTACCTTCTGCAATTTTGTCTGATAGGGACATGCAGGTATGCCTCCTTGAGGTCCAATGTTACCAGCCAAGACTCCTTGCCCAGCATGGGAAGAAGTTGCTGTAGATTGAGCATCTTGAATTTTGGTATGAGTAGAAATGTGTTTAGAATGGATAGATCCAAAATAGGTCTCCAATCTTTTCCCTTCCTTGGCACCAGAAATAGCCTGGAATAAAAACCTTGACCTTGTTCGTGCGTAGGTACCTCTTGAATAGCTTTCATGTTTATGAGATCTGTAATTTGTCTTTGTGCCTCTGCCCTTTGATTGTGTGGCAGGTTTGGCATGCCTCTCATTTTTGGAAAGGTGTGAAAATGGAATTTGTAGCCTCTGTTTATAATGTCCAGGATCCATTTGTCCTTTGTGACAATATGCCAATTTTTTGAAAATAATGCCAGCTTTCCTTCTAAGGGGGCTGCCATTTGCGACCTGGTTGGCATGCAAAGGGGAAAATCATTGGGTTTGCTTTCTGAAAGATTGTGAGTTGTCTTCACCACCTCTTTGTGTAGGAGCTTGCGTCTGCCTCTATACGATCCTTGGGATTGTCCTCTGCTCCTCGGGCGCCTGTATATGCCTCTTTGGGGTCTGTCTGTAGCAGGAAAGGACCAGTTTTTGGAAGGCCAATTTCTACTAAAACGTGGGGGTTGAACCTGTAGAAATTCTTTCACAGTTTGCATTGATTTAGCCTTTTCCTCCATTTTCCTTAATACCTCCTCAGCATTAGCACCAAATATTACATCCTTTTGAAGAGGGGCGTCGAGTAATTTAGCTTTGACATGATCAGGCAAGGTTTGTTCCTTGAGCCAGGCATGCCTACGTATGACTGATCCTGTAACAGCAGCTCTACATGAGGCCTCTAGAGCATCAAAACCACATTGTAAGGTATGCTTACCCACTTGTTCTGCACTATGCATCAAATCCTGCAACTCCTTCAAGTCTGGTTGTTCAGGTTGTGACATTTTACTTTTCAATTGCGATAATAAAAACTGTTGGTATTTTAGCATATGAAACTGACAGTTTAAGGCCCTCATGGATAAGGTAGCCGAAGTATATACCTTTTTCCCCCACCTTTCTAAGGATCTGGAATCTCTTTCGGAAGGCAGTGGATTTTTAGCAATGGAGGCCTTAACTCCCTTGGGGCCCTGTGAGATGGTTTCTGGGTCAGCAGCATGGCTTTTGTATAGAAATTGGTGAGTCAGGGACCCTGTAGTACCTGTCAGGCTTAACTGGAGCTGGAGGTAGAGAGTCCGGGTTAAGGCAGGCCTCTGAGTAAACATCATCTAGGATGTCCAAGACAGGAGGTATAGCCAGAGGCCTGTGCTGAGGAAGCAAGAGAAATTCCCTGAGCCTTTTCTTGGAATCTGAATAATCCTGGCCTTCCCAGTGGAAGTGTTCCCTTAAGGTATGCAAAGCTTCCCCAAATGAGTAATCCTCAGGGGGGGATACAGAAGGGATGGACTCCTCCGCATCAGAGTCTTCAAAAGGGGAGTAAGAATGTTCCTGATCATCAGAGTGCTCTGAAATAATGGAGCCCTGATCAGAGGAGGGGGAATCTTCCTCCACTCTAGGCCTTTTGTCCGGAGGGGGCTGAGAACCTCTGTAATTGAATCCTCAGCCATTTTAAGCATCTGTTTCTTAGGCATGGGGGGCCTGGAGATGGGCCCTGTGTAGCTGGTATCTTAGAGTGCATGGTTGCTTTAGACTTTGTGAAAGCCTTGATGGAGAAAGAAGAGGAAGGTCTGAAGACATCTTGAGTGGAGGTGTACCTGTCCACATTCTGAGTTTCAACGCCAAGAGTGGCTTCGGTATCTGTAGTCGGGGTGTGGGCCGAGGAGCCTGCGACCTCGGGCACAGGAGACGCCGTCAAAGACAGGTCGTCGGTGGTCAGGGGCTGCGTAGTTGCCTCGCTGAGAACCGGACCACGTGTAGTCGGCTTTGGCGTGGTGTCGGTAGAGGCCGCGGACCTCGTGTGTCGGTCCTTGTCTTTGCGTTTTTTAGACAAAATCGGAGTCGGAGTATCCGACGACATAGTATAGTTAAATGCTTTCCCAAAATAATGCTGGGCGAACTCCGCCCGACGCTTAATAGTGCGTTTATTGAATGTAGCACAAAAGCGACAGACCGAGACGCCGTGGTCTGGGCCTAAACAAGGTATACAGAGGGAATGGAAATCCTTATGTGGTATTTGCTTCCCACAAGAAATACAATTATTAACTTTGTCTGACATCAGTCTGAGGCAAGAAAAGTTTCCCCAACGGGGTACTTAGCTTTTAAGAAGACTTCGGTTTCCAAATTTTCGTAATCTCAGGAGCTGGCCGACCGGCACTTGCGAACTGCTTCTGCTTCGGGCACCACGCGGCAAGAAAGACTGAAGAAAATGGCGTCGGCTGGTTCTTTTATACCCCTGTCGCGCTGACGTCAGGGAAGAAGTGACGACAACCGACGCCGGACCTAGACTTTGGAATTCGGCCGACCGAGGACCCACCTGACAGCAGGAGAACCCATCTGTTATGACTGCAGCTGTATGCACGATGAACATCATCAGAAATCTGGATGAATAGGGTTATGGTAAGCATATTTTAAGTCTAGTGTTTTCAGGAAACTTGAAAGAGGAAGAAGAGGTAAACAGGTTGTAAAGTAGCCAAATTTAAGATGATGTCACTATCAAACAGGTTTAGGAAAGAAAGATCCAGAAATGGTTTCCAAGCATTTTGTTTGGCACTAGGAACACCTATGAATAAAAACTCTTCCCCAACTGGGAAGGAGGGGAAGGCAGTTCATACAGCCTACCTCGATCTGGCCAAGGCCTTTGATACCATTCCCCGCTCATGAATTATAGATAAACTCGCCAAACTAGGCATCAACCCTCACTAGGTGGGTTGCAAATTGGCACACAGACTGTGTGAAAGTAGCAGACTCCAAGTCAGACTGCCGACCAGTCACAAGTGAAGTCCCACAGAGATCGGTCCTGGGTCCTCTCTTGTTTGGCATCTACTTCTCCGAAGTCTAGGCCAACACGGAAGGACTCTGGCTAACCAAGTTCCAAGACAACTGCAAGCTGGGAGCCATTATTAAGTCCCCAAGTGATGTAGACATCCTACAGAAAGGCCTCACTGAGACCAATGACTGGTGTCAAAACCATGGCCTTAAGCTTAATGGCACAAAAATCCGTCGTCATCCCCTTTGGGAAAAACTCATTTCCCACTAATTACCACATTGATGGGAGCCCACTGAACACTGAAGGCATTACAAGAGATCTGGGGACACAGGTTGACAGCAACCTCTCCTTCGACCACCACGTTGCCACTCTGGTCAGAAAGTCCTTCTGTGTGGCACATCTCATTACCAAGGGATTTGCATCCAGGAAGAAAGAGGTCATCATCTCTCTCTGCTCTTCCCTCATTTGGCCAGTCGAGTATAATGCCCCATTTGGCACGTACCTCACTAGACACACGCAACAGCTGGAAAAGCCACAAATGTACCTCACGAAGAGGACCCTAGGCCTTAAACACATGACGTACATGGACAGACTCAAAAAACGCCAGCTATTCTCTGTCTCATATCATCTGCTTGACTTACAAAGCCATGTCTGACCCATCTCTGTTAGAAATGCTACATCTAAAGAAATCCCAATCCCTTCACACCACACGCTTCAGAGACCTCAACCTCATTACCACAATCAACAGAACATGCTGGAGGGACAGGTTCATAACCCAGAAGCTGCCTATGATCTGGAACAGACTTCCCATACATGTCAAGCAGAGCACCTCACTGGTCCTCTGAGAGAAATCTTGATGAGTGGATGGAAAATAAAAGGTTCACTCTGGGGATCACTCCAGTGGCTCTACTTCATAGAGGCAATGGGAACTAACGTTGGGCGGCATGATGCCAGGGCACTTCTATGGGCTAGGCTTGCAAAGGCTCCAGGGCCATTAGCCTAGTACACGCCTATGAACCTATAATGGAAACAAAGTCTGATCTGGATGATGAGACATGACCCCCTGGAAAGGAGGAATTTTCTCCCACTGCTATCTGTAACCTTGAATGATTTTCATAACCACTTTGTTTGAAAGTAACTATTGGCTAAAACAAAAATTAAGATTCAAACTTTCTGGAAAAAAAAAGGAGCCAAGGTGAAAAAGCATCACAAGGTCTCTTGACTAGTCAAACTTGGACTATCCTTGGTTTTGGGAAGTTCAAGAATTCCCTTTGGAACCACATTTCCATTTCTTCTTAAATGTTTGTTCACTTGTATTTTGTTGAGACTCTTTAATGCTATTTTTTTGCCAAAACTGGATGAGAAGATAGAAAATCTTTAAAAAAAAATTTGAGGGAGGGCTGAAAAATTAGAGGTTCCCTGGATCACCTTGCATCTTTCATCACACTTTTTGATCACCTCTGCAGACTGGGGGCCAAACCCAAACTCTATCCAAGGATGAATTTAAAATCTCATTTTTATCATCTGGAAGGTTCTGAGAATGCAGCCATACAGACCTCCTCAAAACAGAGCCAGTGGACACAGCACAGGAAGACGTACCAGAGTCATGCACACTGTACACAATGAGTATTGACTTGCACAGTAGAAAAATGGAAGTATTTAAAGCACATTTTTCATCAGAAGAAGATAAGAAAAGTTATTTATTTACCATAATGACAGATTTGCATTGTCTGTTTCATAGGTAGGTACTAGGCTATCTGCCCGAAGGCATTTATAAGCCTAGCCAGAATGTGTTGTCTTTCACCGCCCCCTTAGATTAGTTCCCTGTGCCTCTGTCCAGCAGAGCCACTGACGTGATCCCCAGGGTAAACTTTCTGTTTCCCATCCACTCGTCAAGGTTTCTCTTGAAGAGTGCTAGCGAGGAGCTCTGCCTAATGTAGATTGGAATCTTGTTCCAAAGCATGGGAAGTCTCTGGGACATGAATCTATCCCTCCAGCATATCTTATTTACTGTTGTGGTGAGGTTTAGATCCCTAGAGCATGTGGCTCAAGGGGATAAGGTTTTCTTTAGGTGGAGCATGTCCATCAATTCTGGGTTGGACATGGCCTTGTATGTCGGGCAGAGATCACCTCTGAGCAGGCGGTATGCAACTGAGTACAGCTGGAGTTTCTTCAGTTGAGCTGCATAGAGCATCTGTGAGGCCAGTGATCCTCTTGGTGAGGTACTGCTGTGGTCTTTCCAGCTGTTGCAGGTGTCTTGTAAGGTACATCCCAAATGGGGCGTTGTACTCTATGATGGGTCTGATGAGCGATGAGTATAGAGGGGCACAATGACCTCTTTTGATCTGGATGCAAACCCTTTTGTGATTAGGTGGGCCACATAGAAGAATTTTCTAACCACTTTGGCTCCCAGATCCCTTATTACATTTTCCGTATTTAGGGGACTACCACCTATGTGGTAGTTTGTAGGTACTCTGTTATTTCCAAAGAGAATAACTATGCACTTTTTGGCATTTAGCTTGAGGCCATGATTTTGACATTAGGTATCCGTCTCAGTGAGACCCTTTTGAAGGATGTCTGTGTCAGCCGGTGAGTTAATTATAGCCCTTAGTTTGTAGTCGTCTGCGAACTTGGTCAGCCATAGTCGTCCTTGTGCTTGTCTGTACCTCTGAGAAGTATATGCCGAACAGGAGGGGCCGTAGGACTGAGCCCTGGGGAACACCACTTGTAACCGGCTTAGAGTGAGACCTAGTTCCTACAACTCTCACCATGTGGGTTCTGTCTGTGAGCCAATTGGCAACTCATCTTGTGACATAGGGGTTTATGTTCAGGCTGGTGAGCTTGTCTATAATACTAGAATGGGGAATGGTGTCGAAGGCCTTTGCGAGGTCTAGACAGGCTGTGTGTACCACCTTTCCCTGGTCTATAGCCTTGGTAACTGTCTCAAAGAAGTCCACCACGTTTAGGAGGCATGGCCTGCCTTAACAAACCCAAACTGGGTAGGGTCTAGTGTTTGGAGGTTTCCAATGTCTCTGTTCAAAGACACTTGTTTCTCAAAAGGAAGGTGAGTAAGAATGTAAAGCATAAAATGGAAAATCCCAAGGAGGAACAGTATCCCGAATAGGTCACAACAAAAACATTCCTATTATCTCTGCCAATGTTAAAGTTAGAAATAGCAGTTAACTGGACTAACAGTAGAATAAACTAGATCCAGTCTGAAGCCAATAAGCAAGGAAATCAAGAACGGCATCCAAAGACACTGAAAAAGGGTCCAAACCTTTAGAAAAGTGAACAGTTTCCATTTACTAGCATAAACCTTGCGAATAGATGGTTTCTGGAAAGAGGACAAAATGTGAACTACTCTATCAGACAGCTTGGGATCTATGGCCATCTAGGGAACTTGAGAAACCATGCGGTTAATTTGAGACTGTAGATGTTGGGCATGTCCAAGCCCAGTGGGTGGAGATCAGATCCAGAAAGATAACCAGCACCCAGGGAGGGTATTGCAAAAGAGGCCATAGAAAAGAGAACAACAGATGGGACCAAAAAGGAACAATGAGGATTACAGTCACTCAGCAAAGGGCAGTTTCTGGAGAAACTTTAGTATCAGAACAAATGCAGAATAAGCATACAAGAGACTCTGGGACTAAGTATCCAGGACAGCATCCTTTGGTGACCGTCCTTGTGGAGGAACTAGGGTGTAATAGCTATTGCAATTGCTGAACAGGGAAACAAACAGATTGCACCAAGTATTGCCTCAACAACAGAAAATTTGAGCAGCTACCCTCTGATTTAGGGACCACCTGTGAGGAGAAAGGATGTAACTGCTCTGTCTACTAAAATGTTGGATTTCCCTGGGAATATGCATTGCTACCAGAACTGCTGAGATGAAATCCCCCACTGCCAAACTCTCGTGTCCTCCTGAGAAAGTTGGTAGGGTCTCCCCTCCCCATTTGTTCAGATACCAAACCACCTGTCCAGTATGTTGAAGTCAGAGACTGAAGCTGGCCTCCCAGAGTCCGCACCTCTGCGATCCAAAGACGCCAAGGAAATGCCAGATTCAGGTGCTGCTCCCAACTTCACTGATGTCAAAATCACAGCTGAACTATTGAATACCAAAGTGTCAAAAGGAAGAGAGGTCCCAGGCATTCACAGCTACAACCCCGGGCCCGAAGACTCAACTTGGAGATCTGCTCAGTTCCAGGACTGCTGGAGTCAAGAATGTCAAGGTAGGTGTGGAAGTGTAACTGTCCATGCCATCATACCCAACCAGATGATGGGAAGGCAACAGGCTGGCTCCGGAAACCTTTGGTTCACAAGGCGAGAATGAGGAAAAATAACAGTTGGAGCTGAAGCCTCGGGTTCAGGACCAGAGGTCAATGGAATCAGATGTAGTCGCATCTGGACCTGCAAAGAAGACTGCATCAGCTGCTCCATTTCTGTGATTTTATTACTCCCGACTCACTCAGACCAACTGAGCTGAAGAGGCTACCAAGGAAGGCATGAAGGCTCACCTACCAGTATAAGGCTCCTAGGACCAGGCCTAAGCGGAACAGATTTGGATCCAGGTTGGAAAAGGGGATGAGTATGGGGAAAACTCCCTAGGGGTAGGTGAAAAAGAAGAGAGTGAACCCTACCTGAGGAAGCTCCTTTGGACAGGACAGAGCTAGGGATGGTAGCCGAAAGAGGAGAAACCTTCCCAGTCATCATCACAGACAGGTAATTCGTCCAAGGAGTTAGATCCAATGCAGACATGGATACAGATGTAGTACACGATATTTGAGCCTTCAGATCCATCTGGTTGGAAGGAGGTGGAGCTGGTCATTTGCTGTCCCCTTTAAGCACTTTGGTGTCTTTAGCACCCTTCCACTGATCCCGATCATTCTTGTCCAAATTACTAGCAGGATCGAAGCAGAAAGACACGTTACCAGAAGGCAAAAGACTAAGGACTAGCTTAGCCCTACACTCATTAGCAGCCCTGGTACCAAACTGGCACAAATGGAGTAATCGGCCTCCAAGTGAGCAGCCTCAAGGCAGTAAATGCAATGGGACTGTGGCCGCACACCACACACTTTTAAAACCTTTATCCAAGGAAAAACAGCTTCACTAACAATAGCCTACTATACTCTAATTTCTTTTTTTCTTTTCTTAAACTAACACACACTGAGAAAAAAATGCACTGGAGTGAACTAACTAAATGTCGGTGAAAAAAAGATATCTACTCACTAAACCTAACCAGACCTAACCACTATCTACCAATCTACCAGAAAAATAACCACAAAGCCAAAGTACAGGAATAGGTGACAAAAAAATGAAAATTCAAAGAGAAAAAAAGGTTCCGTCTCAAGTTAGTTGTCCACTTCAAAACGAATCACAAAAGCAGCAGACTGGAACATGGTCTCACTGTGCAGGTTAAAAATATTTAATCCAAACTTAAAACACCATATAAAAAGAAAAGAAAATGCATATAAAACAAGGTAAGCATTTTCACATCTACAAACAGATGCTTCATCAGACCACTGAGTAACTGCTATACAGAACGGATTTAACGATGCAGTTAAGCTGTACAGACCATCAGAAAAAACCTGTGCAAATTCCTAGAACCCAAATGAGGCTTTAAAGAGACACTCTGATTAAGACCATGCCCTTTATCAGACTGCAAGGTAATCCAACGAATTTCTACCTGCTCAGTCTTATTCCTGACGTCACCCAAACATCTATTAAAAATCATTAAATGTAGGACCTGAAAGGCAAAAAAGTACAGTTTTGTACCTACCATAAATGTAGATGTTCGAGGATTCCCTTGCTGCAGTCCTGACTATTGGGTATAGTCCGCGTCCCAGTCGGCCCGAATACCAGAGTATAAGGCTGACGTCGGTCATGGCGCCTTAGACTGACGTCAGTACGTCAGGGTACTAATGCGCATGACCGACGTCATTTCCTCAGTCTTTTCTTGCCCCAGATGTCAGAAGACCCAAAAAGACAAGTCCCAAAAACAACCTGCACCAAAAAACATGTACAATATATACAGCAATATATACAAAAAATATAAGCATGTAAACTCACCTACACAACCACCCTCACACACAGTGGGTGAGGAGGGAGGGTAAATTGGCCTGCCGCACGGGGATCCTCGAACATCTACATTTATGGTAGGTACAAAACTGTACTATGTTCTTCGCCTTCCCTTGCTGCAGTCCTGACTATTGGGTAGAATCCCAAAGCAGAGGTAAGGGAGGCTGGCAAATTATAAAGTAGCAGGAGCTGACAACATGCCTTGTAAGACAGCTGTGGCAAAACCAGCCCTAGTCTTAGAGTATATAGGCAGGTGATAATGCCTAGAGAAAGTATGCACTGAACTCCAAGTAGCTGCTTCCAGAATATCCTTAGTTGCCACCCCCCTTAGAAATGCTGTTGAAGTGGCAGTAGCCCTAGTGGAATGAGGCCTAATCCCAGCTGGAATCTCCTTGCCATGATGGGAATAACAAAATGCAATGCAAAAGCCAATCCACCTAGAAATAGTTTGTTTTGACACAGGCTTGCCCTGTGAACTCAAAGCAAAAGAAACAAGTAACTGCTGAGACTGCCTAAAATTCTTAGTCCTGCTCAAATAATAACGCAATTGCCTGTGTACATCTAAAGTGTGCAAAATCTTTTCCCCTTTATTTTGAGGATCTGCAAAAACGTAGGCAAATGAATAGTTTGGTTTAAAGCCACACTAGAAACCACCTTAGGCATAAAGGAAGGATTAGTACGTAATGATACCCTGTCCTTATGGAAAATCAAAAAGGGCTCTACTGCCATAAGGGCCTGCAACTCAGACACCCTTCTTGCAGAAGTAATAGCCAAAAGAAAAGCAGTCTTCCATGACAAATATTTCAATTCAGCAGTAGCTGCAGGCTCAAAAGGTTGTAGAGTAAGTTTTTCCAACACAAAATTGAGATCCCAAGCAGGAGTAGGAGCTCTACGTGGGGGTCTTATATTCTTAGCCCCTCTAAGAAACTGCTTGAACAAAGGATGCGAAAACAAAGGTGGGTCACAATCATAGTGAGCTGATATTGCTGCAGCATGAATCTTTATGGAAGAGAAGGACAAACCTTTGTCCAGTAATTCAGTAAGATATTGAAGAGCCACACTCAAATTAGGCTCTGAAATCTCCAAATTCTTTGCTGTACTCCAAAATAAAAATCTCTTCCATTTTTCTGCACACTCTCCTAGTACTAGGCCTTCTAGCTTCCATAATCACATTTAAAACTTGTTGAGGAAGCTGAGACCTGCTGTGCTTCAACACAGAATATGCCAAGCTGTGAGATGAAGAGATTGGAGCTTGACATTGAGCAGATGACCGTCCTTCTGAGATAGCAGATGAGGAATCAGAGGTAAAGGCCATGGAGGCTTCTTTACAAGACTCCTTAGAAGTGGGTACCAGTGTTGCCGAGGCCAATCTGGAGCTATCAAAATCATCCTTGGCCTGTCTTGTCTGACCTTTAATAATACCTTTGGAAGAAGAGGCAGAGGTGGAAAGGCATAGACATGAAGGTTTTTCCAACTGAAAGACAGAGCATCCACTTTCCAAGCTGTGTGATGAAACCCCTTTGTGCAATACTTTGGCAGCTGGTGGTTTAGTGGAGAAGCGAACAGATCTATGTCTGGAGTTCCCCATGACACTGTCAATTTCTGAAATACATGAAGATCCAGTTTCCACTGTGGGGATCCATGATTTGTCTGCTTAATACATCTGCTAGGGAGTTCTGTGCTCCTGGCAGAAACCTTGCCTGAAGAGTCAGTTGCAGGCTTAACGCAGTCTCCCATAAAATCATTGCTTGCCTGCATAGAGGATAAGAATGTGTTCCCCTTGCTTGTTGATGTACCACATGACAGTTGTGTTGTCTGTTAGAATCAACACCTGCCCTGGAAGAAGTAACTCCTTGAACGCCATCAATGCAAACTGGACTGCTAACATCTCCTTCATGTTGATATGTAGATGCTGTAGTCTGGCAGGCCACTTGTCTTGTATCCACTTTCCATTTAGATGAGCTCCCAAGCAGTGTCCGAGGCATCTGTCGTTAAAATCTGACTCGCCTCTGGCCGGGTCACAGAGAGTCCCTTGTTTAGGTGACATTCCTGAGCCCACCACAAGAATTCCTTTTGAAGGCAAGGTATTATGTGAATGACAGTGTCGAAATCTTGGCAGTGCTGTGTCCATACATTTTGAGATACCATTGCAGCTTCCTCATATGCAGTTTGGCATTGGGAAGCACCAGAATACAAGATGCCATGAACCCTAATGCTTGAAGGACTGTCCTTGCAGTCAGCACGGACTGATGAGATAGTTGATGGAAGTAAAGTGACAGACTCTTTTGTTTGTCCGGGGTTAAAAAGGCCATCTGGGCTGCTGTATTCAGTCTCACACCCAGAAAGCACATGTCTTGAGAGGGTACTAGACTGGACTTTATTTCGTTCACAGAATACCCTAGGCATCTTAGCACTGCTATGACATATTCCAGATGCTGTAGAAGGTCTTCCTTTTCTTGAGCCAGAATCAGGCAGTCGTCCAAGTAAGGATAGATTTGAATGCCTTGAAGCCTGAAGTAAGCTATCACTGGAGCCAGAACCTTTGTGAATACTCTGGGCGCAGTAGATAAGCCAAAGGGCAATGCAGAGAACTGATAATGAAAATCTCCAGTTCGAAACCGCAGATACTTTCTGCAACTTAGCCTTATAGGTACATGAAGGTAAGCTTCCTTGAGATCCAAAGTTACCATCCAGTGATCCTTGCCCAGGAGAGGTAACAGTTGCTGTAACGTCAACATCTTGAACTTGGGAATGTCCAGATAAGTGTTGAGGATAGATAAATCCAAAATTGGTCTCCACGTGTTCCCCTTCTTTGGTACTAGGAACAGGCGAGAATAAAATCCGAAGCCCCTTTCTGATACAGGGACTGGCTGAATGGCCCCTATCTGGAGTAACTGAGAAACTTGCTTGTGAGCCTCTTTTCTTTGTGGAGGAGGAACATCTGGCATGCCTGTGAAAGGGGGCATTGTGTGGAAATAAAATCTGTAACCGTGATGAATGATATCCAGCACCCATCTGTCTTGAGTGATTAAATCCCAATTTTCTTTGAAAAGAGACAATCTTCCTCCCAAAGGAGCTGCCAGACGAGAATCCACTGGCAGCTGAAAAGGCAGGTCATTGGTTCTGCTTACGAAAGGACTGACCCCTGCCCTCACCAGAAGTCTGAGCAGGTGAACCGTCTGATCTAGGCCTAAACGAACCTTGAGCCCTGCCCCTACCACGTCTAGACCTACCCCTAGACTGGGAACCATAAGCAGGATATGTCCACCCCTTAGCAGGCCAATTTCTACTAAACTTGGAGGCTGCACCTGCAAAAATCTTTAACAGTCTGCATAGACTTAGCTTTGTCCTCCATTTTCTTTAAAACTGCTTCCACAGGCGGTCCAAACAACACATCAGACTGTAAAGGAGCATCCAGGATCCTGGTCTTCACATGCTCAGCTAAATTCTGATCCTTCAACCAGGCATGTCTGCGAAGAACAGAACTAGTAGCAGCCACCCTCGAGGAGGCCTGAACAGCATCAAAACCACACTGCAAAGAATGCTTACCCACTTGTTCAGACACATGAACCAAATCCAGCAATTCTTTACACTCAATACCTTCCGCCAAAGCATCCACCTTAGATTTCAATTGTGAAAGGAGATAATTCTGATATTTCAGCATATGAAACTGACAATTCAATGCCCTCATGGCTAGAGTGGAAGAAGTATATACCTTCTTACCCCACCTATCCAAAGCCCTTGCCTCTTTATCAGAGGGTACAGGATTTTTAACCACAGAAGCTTTAACACCTTTAGGCCCCTGAGAAACAGTTTCTGGGTCCGCCCTGGGACTCTTAAACAAATACTTATGAGCTTCGGGCACCCTATAATACCTATCAGGCTTAACAGGAGCAGGAGGCAAGGAGTCAGGGTTCAGGGAAGCCTCTGCAAAAACATCCTCCACCACATTCAACACAGGAGGAATAGCTAAGGGCCTATGCTGGGGTAAAACAAGAATTCCCTAAGCCTTTTCCTGAATCAGAGTAATCCTGGCCTTCCCATTTAAAGTGCTCCCTCATGGAGTGAAGAGTCTCTGAAAATGAAAAATCCTCAGGAGGAGAAGCTGTAGGAGTGGAATCATCCACATCAGAATCAGAATAAGCAGGAAACTCTTGCAAGTCTTCCACAGAAGACTCTGAAGCCTGTGAACACTGTTCAAAACTATCAAACTCCTGTTCCACCCTAGGCCTCTTATCAGGCGGGGCCATAGAACCTCTAATCAGAGTAATCAAATCTTCTGCCATTTTAAGCATATGTTTCTTAGGCACAGAGCCCGAAATGCTAGGAGAAGCCCCCACAGAAGCTGAACTTGGCCTACCTCTAAAAGAAGCTTTGGCAACAGAAGGAGAGGCCCTAACTACCTTGGGAAGAGAGGGAAGAACAGTTACCTGAGAAGCCCCCTCAGCCTGGCCTACCTCCTGAGAGGGCACATCCTGTAACAGTAAAGTATCTGCCTGAGACTCCATAGAGACTCCTGGCAAAACCTCTGGCTCCCCTGAGCCTTCTAAAGAACCGACGTCCGGGACTGCCGGTTCCTCACCCCTAGGTTTCACTGTTTTGTCCTTGCGCTTCTTGGATGAAGCGGCCGGAGCATCCGACGGCATATTATAATTGCAACGCTTCCCAAACACTAACCTAGCACAATCAAGCCTCCTCTTAATAGTGCGCTTGTTAAATCTAGCACAAGAGCGGCAACCAACAATGTCGTGCTCAGGCCCTAAACAAGGTATACACAATGTATGATAATCCCTATGCGGTATCTGCTTCCCACAAGAAATACAGTTATTCACTTTTTCTGACATCCGGTTAAATACTGAGGCAAGAAAAACCAAAATGTTCCCAACGGGTTACTTAGCCAACTCTGTTTCGGTCTGAAACTCCGGTTTCGGAAAATCTCAGAACGCCAACCTGCACTCGCAAAATTGCTTCTGCATCGGACCATGCGGCAAAAAAGACTGAGGAAATGACGTCGGTCATGCGCATTAGTACCCTGACGTACTGACGTCAGTCTAAGGCGCCATGACCGACGTCAGCCTTATACTCTGGTATTCGGGCCGACTGGGACGCGGACTATACCCAATAGTCAGGACTGCAGCAAGGGAAGACGAAGAACATCATGATCTGCACCAGTACTGCTAATATGCTTGACTAGTGCATTTTCAGTTATACCCCTACGGACCTCACTGACATGTTCACACATTCTTTCTCTGAGAGAGCGGTTTGTCTTCCCAACATGAAATGCTGGACATTTCCTGCATCTAGGAAGATGTACAAAATCCCAACTTGAACAATCAGCATATAACGTAAAACTAAACAACCTACCACAGTCCGGAAGTCAAAAAGTATTCCCATTTTCAACATAATACAAACTGTGCAGTTCCTACAACTGAAAGTAGCTATCCTCTGTGAGGTCACCTTTTTCACTGATGTCCAATCGTAACATAATAAGAAGTTATGTACTCACCATAATGTTCCATCTGAGTAGGTGACTTCATTTGTCTGCAACCTTTGGGTCTTGGATCCGATGTCGGATCAGAGCCGGCAACTTATTTCATAGCTTAAAGATCCGAGCTCCTAGCTCCTCCCCTTACCCATAATCCCCTGCCAACCCTGACTGACCTCAGCTCAAGTTTGCCCATATACAAAAAGCCGAAGGCTAAATACATCCCGAAGGATACCATAGTAGGACATACAGGAACAAGAAAATTCTGAGGGCCAGGGGGAAGGAGGGGGGGGGGGTGGTTGCAGACAAATGAAGTCACCTACTCAGATGGAACGTTATGGTGAGTACATAACTTCTTAATCTGAAGTAGGTACTTCATTTGTCAGCAACCTTTGGGACAGAGTCCCCAGCTACCTGAATCTTGGGTGGCCATCATGGAAGGATGTTCTGGAGCACTGCAGAGCCAAAGGATGCTCTCCCTCTGGAGATAATTTCCAGCTTATAATGGTTGATAAAGGTATGAGATGAGGCCCAAGTGGCCGCGGAACAAATATCTTCCAGTGAAACTCTAGACCTAAAGGCCGCAGAGGTAGATATAGAACGAGTAGAGTGCGCATGAATTCCCTGAGGTGCAGGCCTCCCAGAAGTTTCATAGGCCAAGAGAATACACTGTGAGATCCATCATGATAAAGTGATCTTAGAGACAGATTTACCTAGGTTAAATTTGGAAAAAGAAATGAACAACTGGTCGGATTGCCTATGACCAGCAGTCCTGTGAATATAGAAGCGCAGTTGTCTATGCACATCTAAGGAATGGAGTTTGTATTCTCCCTTGTTCGGATACTTAGGGAAGAAAACTGGTAGGTTAATGGACTGATTGATATTAGCCTCTGAAGCCACCTTGGGAAGAAAAGAAGGATTGGTCCTGAGGTACACTCTATCCTGATGAAAGGCCAAGTACGGGGGTTTCACACCAAGGGCCTGAAGCTCAGAAACTCTTTTCGCCGAAGTAATAGCGACTAGGAACGCCGTCTTCCAAGAGAGGTACTTAAGATCGACCGAGGCAGCCGGTTCAAAAGGGGGAGCTGTCAAGGCCTGTAAAACTAGAGCCAAATCCCAAGGAGGTACAATTTCCCTGACAGGAGGTCTGAGCAAGAAAGTACCCTTGAGAAAGGTCTTACACAATTTCGCTGTAATCAAGGGGCCGGATTCATGTCCCACATGGTAATAAGAAATAGCTGCTAGTTGAACCTTGATTGTAGAGCAGCTAGCCCCCTGATGGAAAAGGCCTGTAAGGAACTCCAACACAGACGGTAACGGGGCTGTGAAGGGATCTAAATTATTATTCTCCGCCCAGATAGAGAAGCGTTTCCACTTACTATGATAGACTTTTGTAGTGGAAGGTTTATGTGCTGCTACGAGAATGGCTTTAACTGGTGAAGAGATTCCGGGAGTCCTGACTAGGAGTGGAACTGGAGCAGCCAAGCTTTCAACTTGAGGTTGTCCAGATTTGGGATCGGGAGGTCTAGGGGATGAGATATTAGATCCAGGAGGGGATCTAGAATCCAAGGCGGATTCACCAGATGAGACCACAGGTAAGGGAACCACGTTTGACGAGGCCAGAATAGGGTAATGAGGATCATCCTGCTCCCCAACTGACTGGCTTTCTGTATGAGTTTCAGCATCAGGGGCATAGGAGGGTAAGAATAAAGTCAACCGGGGGGCCAAGCATGCACCAGAGCGTCTCTCGGGGATTCCCCGACGGGGGGAATTAGAGCGAAGTAGCTGTTGCATTTCGTATTCGAGGGATAGGCGAAGAGATCGCAACAGGGTTGCCCCCACATGGCAAAAATCCGCTTCGCTACCTGAGGATTGAGAGACCACTCATAAGGGGAAAGGATGGTGCGGCTGAGTCTGTCTGCCAGTATGTTGGACCGTCCCAGAATGTGCGTTACAACAAGAAAGCAGTTGGTAGAAATCGCCCATTCCCACACTCTCATGGCCTCTCGACAAAGAGGATAGGACCTGGTTCCCCCCTGTTTGTTGATGTACCAGACCACTGACATGTCTGTCTGTATTACAATAGTCCCTACCAGAAGAAGGGTCTGTAGTGCTCACAACGCCAATAGCATCGCCCTCATCGCCAGGACATTGATATGCAAGGAGGTCTCTGTGTCGTTCCACGTGCCTTGGACCGTCTTGCCTCCGCAATGCCCCCCACCCCCACCCGAGGCGAGAGGCGTCTGTGGTCACCGTGGTGAGGGGAGGAGGCGCGGAGAAAGTATGTCCCGTATGGAGATCCGGAGATTGGAGCCACCCTAAGAGAGCCGTCCTGCACGCCCTGCTGATGGAAATAGGATGGCTTAGGGGGTAACGTTGAAAAGACCATTGGACTTGAAGGGTCCATTGCAGGACCCTCATGTTCAGGCGAGCCAATGGCAAAAGAGTGATTGCCGCCGCCATGGAGCCTAGAGCCCTCAGGACCCATCCCGCCGGTGGAGCTGTTGATTGGAGGATGGCCCGCACATGCAGCCTCAGGTTCTGAAGACGTTCCGCAGTCAAAAATGCTTGAAGGTTTCTTGTATCCAATTTGGCCCCTATAAACTCTATGATCTGGGTAGGAGCAAGAGAGGATTTTTTCATGTTGATGGTGATGCCCAGCTGGGGAGCCAGCCGGAGGAAGTAGTCCCTGGCTGAGCAAAGTAGATGCCTTGTCGGGGCGGTCAGGAGCCAGTCATCCAGGTATGGCAAAACCCGCATTCCCTGGAGTCTTAGGTGGGCCGCTATCACTGCTAATACTTTGGTAAACACCCAGTGGGCTGTGGGGAGACCGAAGGGAAGGACCCTGAACTGGTAGTGACTGGCTCCCAGCCGGAAGCAGAGAAACCTCCTGGATCGTCTGTCCATAAGAATGTGGTAGTATGCATCCTTGAGATCTATATGGCACATCCAGTCATTCTCCCGCAGTAAGGGGAGAATGGATTGAAGAGTGACCATCCGGAATTTTTCTTTGGTTACCGACAGGTTCAGAAGGGAGAGGTCTACGATTGGCCTTAAGTCCCCAGTCTTTTTTGGCACCAGAAAGGACCTGGAGTAAAACCCTAATCCGAGCTGGTCTGGGGGGGACAGGCTGGATGGCTCTTTTTTCTAGCAGCTGCTGGATCTCTGCAGCTGCTGCCTCCCCCTCTGATCGGGTGGTACATCGGGGAGGCTTTTGATTCTGGGGACATGATATATGGGAATTTGGTAACCTCTGGATAGGATACGAAGCACCCAGCGATCTGATGTGATGGACTCCCAAGCTGCCAGGTGCTTTGAGAAACCCCCCCCCCCCGACTGCCTCCAGAGTGGAGCAGTCGGGCAACCCCTCAGGGTTGCTGTGCGGGCCGGTCAGAGAAAGCTTCCCTGGACCCAAAATTCTTCAGGCCCCCTCTGCCTCTAGGGCGGCGTCCTCCCTGTCCTCCTCTGCCACGGAAAGACTGGCTGTCTGGAGCAGGCTGGGAATGTTGCGATTTTCAGAACCACATCTTCTTCTGTCCCTTTTGGTTCTTGGAGAAGGACCTCTGGGGAGCGAAGAAGCGGACTCCGACAGCAGACAATGTCTTCCCATCCTTTTTGCTCTGGACTGAAGTGTCGCGAACGGTCTTGCCAAATAAGGCAGAACCATCAAAAGGGGCATTTGCAAATGATGCCTTAAAGGGTTCCGCGAATTCACAATGTCGGAGCCAGGCCTGGCGCCTCATGACTAGGCCTGCTCCACTGGCTCTAGTGGCTCCCTCTGTAGCATGGAACAACAACCGCAGAGAGGTATTAGTTATCAATCTTAGAGTGGCCATGCGAGTGGAGTACAATTGTTTGTCCTCTGCCGACATGGACTCCGGGGGGGGGGGGGCAGCGTACTCTTTGATAAGGTCTCGCTGCATGCTAATAACATGTGCCATATAGTTCAGAGACCTTACTGAGACGGTTGATGAACTAAAAACCCGCTTCCCCAGGCGATCAATCGAGCGGGACTCTTTGCTCGGTGGATGGACCTAGGGGCTCTCCTGAGCTAATTCCCTCTTGGTGGCTGCCGCCAACATGGCATCTACGGGGGGACCCTTGCTCCAGTGGGATCTGTCCACAGGGGGGCTCAGAATTCTATTGGGGCATCTGGGAACTGGATCCACAGTGTCCGGCTCCTTCCACGCCCTGGTGGTAATAAGATCCACCAGGGGGTCTGCCGGAGGGGACACCCAAGAGGTAGACGGTCCTGCTTCGAATGCCTCCAGGAACACAGAATCGTCGGAGGAAGCCTTGGGGACAGACCACCCCCCCTAATCCTGAGCATTTCCATGATGTCTCCAAAGGAGACATCCTCGGGGGGTGACCTTGGGGAGCCTTCCCCTTCATCCAAGTCCGTGTCTTCTGTTAAGGACTCGGGGGAGTCCACGTGTCTCCTCTTACACTTCTGCTTATGAGGCACATCCTCGGAGGGGTGTCCAAGGAGGTCTCACCAGCAACGACCTGTTCCACGGGAACGACCTGAGACATCGAAGCAGGCTGTCCCTGAGGCCGGGTGATGGAAGCCTGACTCAGCCGAGAGGGAGTGCGGGGTGGAGCCGAAGCAAGGGCCGGGGGTCCAGATGCCCTCAACAGAGCCCTCTCCACTGCATCAAAGGCCAAGGGGGAGCCACTCCCTCTGGGATCTGAAAGTCGACTCCCACTCTGATCCGATGGAGGGATCGGAACCGGCGCCGAGACCATCGGATCCGAAGGACCCGGCTCCGAGAGCTCAGATCCGACAAGGAAGGACCCGACAGACTCGAGGGCAGAGTCTGATCCGAAGTACCGAGTACTGTCGGAGCCGACCAACCCCCGGCTCCAACGCTGCCCGGCTCCGTGTGCTCCGAACCCGGAAAGCGGGTCAGAGAAGGAGCTATCAGGGCAAAAAAAGGTGTTGAGCTCCCCCCCGAGGGGGGGAGGAGGCATGAGCACTCCCATCTGCAACTGGGCCTGGATGAACCTTTGCATCATCCGTTCCAAGTCCGCATCCGAAAGGCTGTAGGTAGATCTCGACAAGGCCACCGAGGCGGGCCAGGAGTGCCGCCTCGATGACCTCGACTGAGATCGGGTCCCTCCTCCTCCTCGGGTCCCGGAGAGAAGTACGGGGATCAGAGCCGAGGAGGAGGGGACCTGGAAGCCATGGAGGGAGAAGCCCGCTTAGCTGGGGGGGCCGAAGCGAAGGCCTCGGCCCGCCGCTTGTGGTGCTTCTCCCTCCTTTTCTCCCTCCTGGCCTCCCTCTCCTCCGGCGCCTTAGTGGGAGTTTGAGTCCAGGCCGGGGGGCAGAAGTGGCCACCACCGAGGACTGGGGTGGTGCCACGGGAGTACCGGAGGCCGAAGCCGGATCCGGGGGCAGAAGTCACGCCAGGATCAGCTTCGACCTAAGGTCTTTCAGTGCCCTGGGGTTGAACGCCGCACAGATCGAACACCCAGAGGAGAGGTGTTCAACTGTTAAACCCCAAGGCACCAAACACACAGAGTGTGGCCATCCGCCAGTGAAAGCTTATGGCCACACTCGGTGCACTTGGAAAAAATAGGCTTTGGGGCCTCCGACATAGTTTTGAAAAAAAAAAAAGGTTTAAAACTGCCTCACACAGACCAGGCCCCAACACACAACAGCCCACACACACACTATGTACCAGCGAAGGAGGGGAAGAATTACACTAAAAATAAAAGTACACTAACAAAAGGGAACCTAACCACACACACACACTTAAACTATGAAAAATATAGAATTTTACAGAAAAAAGTAACCACTTATCTATAAAATGCCAGGAGCTCAGCAATCTAGAAGCTTACTCTAAGAGCGGCAAACTAGATCTGAGGTCAGTCAGGGTTGGCAGGGGATTATGGGTAAGGAGAGGAGCTAGGAGCTCGGATCTTTAAGCTATGAAATAAGTTGCCGGCTCGGATCCGACATCGGATCCAAGACCCAAAGGTTGCTGACAAATGAAGTACCTACTTCAGATCATATGTTTCAGATTATTTTTATTCTTAAAAGTAAAAGATGGAACTACCCCAACAATTTGTCTTATCTTGTCATCTACTGTCAAAATATTCCAATTCTTTGTCACAATATTACAAATTTGATAGACATTGAATGAAAAAGTAAAGCAAAATTTAGAACTACTATACTAAGTGTGCCTAACCTCCCAAGATGCAATAGTGTTATGCTGCATTAATGCTTTTTGAAATAGGGATGCCCTTTGCTTCCTCTATCCACTCCTTTCATTGTTAACTTACCGGATATATTACTTTCCTTATACCCTCTATCTAAAAGAACTCAGTTTGAAAAAAAAATAATTGTTCATCACTTATCAACCTGGAAAATCGCATGGCCTGTTCTTTGACCACATTCTTAAATGTATAGTCTGGGTGCATACTGGTCCGTTGAGTAGTGTATTTTTTCTACATGCCTTTATATGAAGGTCACCAGCAATGACACCATATGTCCTTTGAACCAGTTTAACATGAAGAAAAGTAATTTCATCCTTGGAAAACACCAAAGTGAATTTAAGAAAACTTGCACAGTGAGGCCGTGGTTCAGTGGGCTTCTTTTGCTGTTATTATGACAAAAAAAAAAAAAAATTAGCCAATAACACCAAAAACTATGCACCCAGAGTGGAGCTCAAGACCCAACTGATGTCCTGGAAGGTAGCAAATAAGATCTGAGGTACTTATCGAGTGAAAAAGGTACTATGGGTAGAGGAGGCTGAGCTTGGGGGAGAGAGATTAAAGTAATTGGAAAAGGGACAGTCTCTGATCAAAGTTAGATGAAACATGCCAGAAAAGACAACACTGGATCTGCAGATAAAACATTCCTCATACTTTCATAATTACTCAGAATAAATATCAGCCTGACAATTCAAAATCCTGAAAATGAATTTGCAAAAGTATATATTTTTCCATACCTATCAATAATTTCCCCATCCTTATCAGAAACAGTAGAACTGGAAGTGACTAGGCCCTTGGCAGCAGTGGGATAAACTAAGGGTATAGCTGCTGGGTCAGGTTTGGGAATAGTGTATACAAATTTAAAAGACTGAGGAACTTTATACGTTCTATATGCCCATTTTAGGGACAGCTGGCTTACTATAAAAAAAACTGCAGACAGTAATACACGCATCATTGAAAGCAGACAAAACAGGAGGAATGGATGCAGAATCTGGAAAATCTTGTGTAACAAATCATAGTATTGTCTCTGAGAGACTGATAAACCTCCATGTTCCCCACTGAGAAAAGTGGTGCAATCTAGCAACAGTCTCAGAGAAACAGAAACTCCCACAGGAAGAATTAGAAACAGAGCTCTCCCCATACTCTGAATCAGAAATCTGAGTTAAAAACCCTGTATCCATTGCTGCATCATCCTGTTCAGATTCAGGATCTTAAATATGTTCAGGAAAAGAGTAATCTCTCATACTTTACAAAGAAATTTGAGGAGTAGATGCATGCTTGGTTTTCTGTTTCTTTTTGACATGAAAAATAGGGCCAACCATGTTACTAACAGCAAAGTACAGTTTTGTACCTACCATAAATGTAGATGTCCGATAGGCATGCATCTGCAGTCCTTACAAATGGGTTGTCCTGTAGTCAGGCAGCCCTTCGGTCGGCCGGATTCCAAAGTCTGGGTCTGGCCTCGGCTGGTGTCGCACTTCACCCGACGTCATAGCTGCAGTTCTTCGGGTATAAAGGCATCAGCCGACGCCATTTTCCTCAGTGTTTCTTGCCCCAGATGCCAGGTGCCCTCTAGGAAGGCTAAATTTGGATAAATGCAAATGGTTCCAAATAGTAGAGAGCAAACAAAAATAAGCATGTATGTACATATATACAAACAAATACACCATAATAGATTCCCCCAGCTAGCTACAAGATGGGCATATACCCTAGGAGTACCACAGAGGGGAAGGAGGGTGGGTAATCCTGACTGCAGATGCATGCCTATCGGACATCTACATTTATGGTAGGTACAAAACTGTACTATGTCCTTCAAGGATGCATCTGCAGTCCTTACAAATGTGTAGAATACCATAGCCAAACTGGGGAGGAGGAGAAATAAGATTATGGTGTAGTTAAGATCCCTTGCAAAACAGCAGTGGCAAAACCTGCTCGATCTGGAGTATAAAGGTAAGTTATAATGCTTGGCAAATGTATGCACGGAGCTCCAAGTAGCAGCCTCTAAAATGCCTTTGGTAGCCACCTCGTAAAAAGCTGTGGTAGTGGCTGTAGCCCTTGTAGAGTGAGGCCTGATGTTTTCTGGAGTTTTCTTCCCATGGTAGGAGTAACAAAATCTAATGCAATTTCCTATCCACTTAGAGATTGTCTGTTTTGAAATTGCTTTTCCTTCCATTCCTGTTGCATATGCTACCAGTAGCTGGTCAGTTTTTCTATTGCTCTTGGTCCTGTCCAGGTAGTAACGTAATTGTCTATGTACATCCAAGGTATGCAATAGCCTTTCTCCCCTGTTCTGTGGGTTGGGGAAGAATGTAGGTAGGTGGATAGCTTGATTTAAAGATACCCTGGAGACCACCTTTGGCATAAACGTAGGATTAGTTCTCATGGACACTCTATCTTGATGGAAGATCAGGAAGGGCTGTACTGCCATTAATGCCTGTAGCTCAGATACCCTTCTTGCTGAAGTGATTGCAAGCAGGAAAGCAGTCTTCCATGATAAGTACTGTAATTCTGCTGTTGCTGCTGGCTCGAAGGAGGGAGTGTCAACTTTTCTAGCACAAAGTTCAAGTCCCATGCTGGCAATGGTGGCTTCCTAGGTGGTTTTACATTTTTAATTCCTCTCAGAAACTGCCTGAGCAGAGGATGTGAGAAGACTGGAGGATCCAAGTTGTATTCTGCTGAAATAGCTGATGCATGAATCTTAATGGAAGAATAGGACAGGCCGTTGTGGAAGAGCTCTGCCAAGTATTCCAGGATGTTAGCTATGTTTACCAGTGACACATTCTCTCCTTTTGCAGTACTCCAAATGAGATATCTTTTCCATTTTGCTGAATAATTTTTTCTTGTTGAGGGTCTGCGAGCCTCCAAGATAATGTCTTTAACCCTTTGAGATAAATCTGGGTTATTTGGTCTTATGCAATGTTCCAGGCAGCCAGCTGCAGTGTTTTCAGGTTTGGATGCAGGGTTTTGAAGTTGTTCTGTGTTAACAGCAAGGGAACTAGGGGCAGAGGCCATATTTGTTCCCGAGACATACCTCAGTAATGGGTACCAATGTTGCCTTGGCCAGTCTGGCGCTATCAGGATGATCCTTGGACGGTCTTCTTTGATCTTCAATAGCACCTTGTGCATCAAAGGAAGAGGTGGGAATGCATATGCTGTCAGGTTTTTCCAACTGAAAGATAGGAGTCCACTTTCCAAGCAAGTGGGTGGTACGTCCTTGTGCAGAATTTTTTCAGTTGGTGATTGTGTGGGGATGCAAATAAGTCTATTTCTGGTAGTCCCCATTTCCCTGTAATGGTTTTGAAGATGTCCGGATGCAGCATCCATTCGTGGGCATCCGTGGTAGTTCTGCTTAGGATGTCTGCTAGTATATTTTCTTTTCCTGGCACAAAAATTGCTTGTAACTGAATGTTGAAGCTCAGTGCCACATTCCAGAGGTCCATTGCCATCCGGCATAGAGGGTATGAATGTGTGCCTCCCTGTTTGTTGATGTACCACATAACTGTGGTGTTGTCCGTCCTTATCAGCAGTTGACCCTGTCGAAGAAATGGTCTGAATGCCTGAATTGCCAGTTTTACTGCCAGCATTTCCTTTTGATTTATGTGTAGGTGCAGCTGGTCTTGAGTCCATAAGCCTTGTATGCACTTGTCCAGCATGTGCGCCCCCCAACAGAGGTCTGAGGCGTCCGTTGTGATGGTCTGGCTTGGTTGAGTGCTGTGGAAGGGCAGTCCTTTGTTTGATTGACAGGCCTGAGCCCACCATTGGAATTCTTGCTTCAGGCATGGAATTATTGGAATTTGGGTTTCTAGGCTGTGCTTGTGCTGAGACCATAAATTCCTTAGGTACCACTGTAACTTTCTCATATGTAGTCTGGCATGTGGAATCAATATTATGCAGGATGCCATGTAACCGAGAGCTTGCAGGACTTTTCTTGCTGTTAGCTGGTTCTGCTTTGTTAGTGCCATGAAGTAGAAAGGGAGTTGCTCCTGTTTTTCTACTGTCAGGAATGCCATTTGTTTTGATGTGTCCAGATCTGCACCCAAGAAGGTTATCCTTTGGGATGGTATCAGCCTTGACTTTTTATATTGACTGTGTATCCCAGGGCTTGTAGTAGATGAATGACCCTTTGCAAATCTTTTGTTAATTTGTTTTGTTGTCCGCTTGTAACAGGCAGTCGTCCAGGTAAGGGTAAATTTGAATTCCCTGAAGCCTGCAATGAGCAATTACTGATGCCAGGCATTTCGTGAATACTCTGGGCAGTAGATAAGCCAAAGGGCAATGCTGAGAATTGATAATGCTCTGATCCTGCAAGAAATCTGAGGTATCTTCTGCAATTTGGTCGTATGGGGACGTGCAGGTATGCCTCCTTGAGATCTAGAGTTACCAGCCAAGACTCCTTGCCCAGCATGGGAAGAAGCTGCTGTAGGGTCAGCATTTTGAATTTTGGAACAATGAGGTATGTGTTTAAAGCGGACAGGTCGAGAATAGGTCTCCATTGGTTTTCTTTTCTTGGTACCAGGAAGAGTCTGGAGTAAAATCCTTGCCCTTGTTCCATATATGGTACCCTTTCTACAGCTCTCATCCTTAGTAAGTGAGTTATTTGTTGTAGAGCTTCTGTCTTCTGATTTGGAGGTATGTTTGGCATTCCTCTCTTCCTTGGTGGAGTATGGAAGTGAAACCTGTAACCTTGGTCTATTGTCTGTAAAATCCATTTGTCTCCTGTGATGTAATGCCAGTTTACTGAAAATAAGGCTAGCTTCCCGCCTAAGGGTGCCTCTAGTTGTTCCCTGGTAGGCGGTGCCAGAGCCAAGTCACTGTGATTGTCCTGTGGAAGTGGTGGTGGCTGGATCTGTGGCTGTACCTCGCTGGTTGTTAGCCTGCCACTGACGTCCCCTGTAGGCACCTCTGGATTGACCCCTGCCTCTTGAGCGCCTATTCCTGCCTCTCGGAGCTCTGGAGGTGTCTGGAAAGGACCAATTCTTGGAAGGCCAGTTCCTGCTAAACCTTGGAGGCTGGACCTGCAAGAAATCCTTGACTGTCTGGACTGATTTTGCTTTGTCTTCCACCTTCTTCAGCACCTGCTGTGCAGGGGAGCCAAACAAATTGAGCTTATCCATGGGAGCATCTAGGAGCTTTGATTTAACATGGTCTGGTAATGACTGCTCTTTTAACCATGCATGTCTTCTGATCACTGTGCCAGTCATGGCTGATCTAAAGGAAGCCTCCAGTGCATCATAGCCGCATTTTAAGGAATGATTACTGACCTGCTGAATGTTATGTACCATTTCCTGTACAGATTTTTTGTCTAATGGTTCATCCGAGGACAGTTTTTTAGTTAACTGGTCTAACACAAATTCCTGATACTGAATCATGTGGAATTGACAGTTCAAGGCCCTAGCTGAAAGAGTAGCAGAAATGTAAACTTTTTTACCCCATCTCTCTAAGGCCCTTGATTCCCTTTCAGAGGGGAGGGGGTTTTTGGTAGAGGTAGCTGCTACAGCCTTGGGTCCCTGGGAGATAGTTTCGATCTGCAAAGGGCGTTATACAAATGACAATGTGTGTCCGGAACCCTGTAGTACCTATCGGGCTTAGCAGGGGCCGGAGGAAGAGAATCAGGAGCAGTACAAGCATCATTAAAAGCATCATCCACAACAGTAAGTACTGGAGGAATGGCTAAAGGCCTATGCTGTGGCAAATGCAAAAAGGTTCTAAGCCTTTTCCTAGAGTCTGAAAAATCCTGGCCCTGCCATTGAAATTGTTCCCTCATAGCATGCAAGGTTTCCAAAAGAAAATTCCTCAGGCGGAGAGGCAGAAGGAATGGACTCTTCTGCATCAGAGTCCTCATAAGGAGAAAAAGGGCCCTCTGGAGGGTTTGAATAATCTGATTCATCAGAGGAGCCATCTGAAGAAACTGGCTCAGGGGGCTCTACTCTAGTCCTCTTCTCTGGAGGTGGGTGAGAGGCCCTGTCTGGATGTGGTTGGGATCCCCGGATCAAGGAAATGAGATCCTCTGCTAGACTAAGCATTTGTGAACAAGAGCTAGGCCTGTGAGAGGGGGTCTTAGCAGGCACAGTTTTGGTAGTTTTTGCTGCTTTAGCCCTGGCAAAGGCCTTAATCGACATGGATGCAGGAGGCCTAGCAGCTCCACGTGCAGGGGAAGAAATATCCAAAGGGATAGTATCAGATAAATCCTGTGAACCTGCAAGAGCAGGTGGGATTTCAGTAGCAGATTCAGCCAAGCTGGATGAGGCCTCGGTAAGTGGCAAGCTTTCGGCCGAAGGAAGAACCGTGGACTCTGTTTCAGCCAAAACCGAGACACTCGCGGTTGGCTTAACCGCGGTTTCGGCCGAAACCGCGGACCGCGAGTGTCGGTCCTTTTCCTTGCGCTTTTTAGAAATTTGTGTAGTCGGAGTATCCGACGGCATAATGTAAGCAAAAGCAGAGCCGAAAAACTCTTCAGCAAATTCCGACCGACGTCTAAGCGTCCGTTGGTTGAAAGCAGCACAGGATAGACAAGCTGCTACGTCGTGGTCTGGGCCTAAGCAAGTTAAGCAGTAAGAGTGGAAATCTTTATGAGGTATTTGTTTCCCACAAGTTAAACAGTTATTCACTTTTTCTGACATCGGCTGAGGCAAGAAAGAGTCCCCAACGGGGTACTTAGCTTTTTAGAAGTCTTCGATACTTGAAGTAGTAATCTCTGGTTCTGACCAGTTCTTGGGTATAAAGGCATCAGCCCGGCGCCATTTTCCTCAGTGTTTCTTGCCCCAGATGCAGGTGCCCTCTAGGAAGGCTAAATTTGGATAAATGCAAATGGTTCCAAATAGTAGAGAGCAAACAAAATAAGCATGTATGTACATATATACAAACAAATACACCATAATAGATTCCCCAGCTAGCTACAAGATGGGCATATACCCTAGAGTACCACAGAGGGGAAGGAGGGTAATCCTGACTGCAGATGCATGCCTATCGGACATCTACATTTATGGTAGGTACAAAACTGTACTATGTCCTTCAAGGATGCATCTGCAGTCCTTACAAATGGAGTAGAATACCATAGCCAAACTGGGGAGGAGGAGAAATAAGATTATGGTGTAGTTAAGATCCCTACCAAAACAGCAGTGGCAAACCTGCTTTCGGGATCTAGGTATAAGGTAAGTTATAATGCTTGGCAAATGTATGCACGGAGCTCAAGTAGCAGCCTCTAAAATGCCTTTGGTAGCCACTCCTGCGTAAAAGCTGTGGTAGTGGCTGTAGCCCTTGTAGAGTGAGGCCTGATGTTTTCTGGAGTTTTCTTCCCATGGTAGGAGTAACAAAATCTAATGCAATTTCCTATCCACTTAGAGATTGTCTGTTTTGAAATTGCTTTTCCTTCCATTCCTGTTGCATATGCTACCAGTAGCTGGTCAGTTTTTCTATTGCTCTTGGTCCTGTCCAGGTAGTAACGTAATTGTCTATGTACATCCAAGGTATGCAATAGCCTTTCTCCCTGTTCTGTGGGTTGGGGAAGAATGTAGGTAGGTGGATAGCTTGATTTAAAGATACCCTGGAGACCACCTTTGGCATAAACGTAGGATTAGTTCTCATGGACACTCTATCTTGATGGAAGATCAGGAAGGGCTGTACTGCCATTAATGCCTGTAGCTCAGATACCCTTCTTGCTGAAGTGATTGCAAGCAGGAAAGCAGTCTTCCATGATAA
This sequence comes from Protopterus annectens, assembly GCF_019279795.1. Taxonomy (NCBI): domain Eukaryota; kingdom Metazoa; phylum Chordata; order Ceratodontiformes; family Protopteridae; genus Protopterus; species Protopterus annectens. Next base: position 112,783,652 of record NC_056742.1, on the reverse strand, counting down.
GTACTGTAATTCTGCTGTTGCTGCTGACTCCAAAGGAGGGAGTGTCAACTTTTCTAGCACAAAGTTCAAGTCCCATGCTGGCAATGGTGGCTTCCTAGGTGGTTTACATTTTTAATTCCTCTCAGAAACTGCCTGAGCAGAGGATGTGAGAAGACTGGAGGATCCAAGTTGTATTCTGCTGAAATAGCTGATGCATGAATCTTAATGGAAGAATAGGACAGGCCGTTTGTGGAAGAGCTCTGCCAAGTATTCCAGGATGTTAGCTATGTTTACCAGTGACACATTCTCTCCTTTGCAGTACTCCAAATGAGATATCTTTTCCATTTTGCTGAATAATTTTTTCTTGTTGAGGGTCTGCGAGCCTCCAAGATAATGTCTTTAACCCTTTGAGATAAATCTGGGTTATTTGGTCTTATGCAATGTTCCAGGCAGCCAGCTGCAGTGTTTTCAGGTTTGGATGCAGGGTTTTGAAGTTGTTCTGTGTTAACAGCAAGGGAACTAGGGGCAGAGGCCATATTTGTTCCCGAGACATACCTCAGTAATGGGTACCAATGTTGCCTTGGCCAGTCTGGCGCTATCAGGATGATCCTTGGGCGGTCTTCTTTGATCTTCAATAGCACCTTGTGCATCAAAGGAAGAGGTGGGAATGCATATGCTGTCAGGTTTTTCCAACTGAAAGATAGAGTCCACTTTCCAAGCAAGTGGGTACGTCCTTGTGCAGAATTTTTTTCAGTTGGTGATTGTGTGGGGATGCAAATAAGTCTATTTCTGGTAGTCCCCATTTCCTGTAATGGTTTTGAAGATGTCCGGATGCAGCATCCATTACATTGGGCATCCGTGGTAGTTCTGCTTAGGATATCTGCTAGTATATTTTCTTTTCCTGGCATAAAAATTTCTTGTAACTGAATGTTGAAGCTCAGTGCCACATTCCAGAGGTCCATTGCCATCCGGCATAGAGGGTATGAATGTGTGCCTCCTGTTTGTTGATGTACCACATAACTGTGGTGTTGTCGTCCTTATCAGCAGTTGACCCTGTCGAAGAAATGGTCTGAATGCCTGAATTGCCAGTTTACTGCCAGCATTTCCTTTTGATTTATGTAGGTGCAGCTGGTCTTGAGTCCATAAGCCTTGTATGCACTTGTCCAGCATGTCGCCCCAACAGAGGTCTGAGGCGTCCGTTGTGATGGTCTGGCTTGGTTGAGTGCTGTGGAAGGGCAGTCCTTTGTTTGATTGACAGGCCTGAGCCCACCATTGGAATTCTTGCTTCAGGCATGGAATTATTGGAATTTGGGTTTCTAGGCTGTGCTTGTGCTGAGACCATAAATTCCTTAGGTACCACTGTAACTTTCTCATATGTAGTCTGGCATGTGGAATCAATATTATGCAGGATGCCATGTAACCGAGAGCTTGCAGGACTTTTTCTTGCTGTTAGCTGGTTCTGCTTTGTTAGTGCCATGAAGTAGAAAGGAGTTGCTCCTGTTTTCTACTGTCAGGAATGCCATTTGTTTTGATGTGTCCAGATCTGCACCCAAGAAGGTTATCCTTTGGGATGGTATCAGCCTTGACTTTTTATATTGACTGTGTATCCCAGGGCTTGTAGTAGATGAATGACCCTTTGCAAATCTTTTGTTAATTTGTTTTTGTTGTCCGCTTGTAACAGGCAGTCGTCCAGGTAAGGGTAAATTTGAATTCCTGAAGCCTGCAATGAGCAATTACTGATGCCAGGCATTTCGTGAATACTCTGGGCGCAGTAGATAAGCCAAAGGGCAATGCTGAGAATTGATAATGCTCTGATCCTGCAAGAAATCTGAGGTATCTTCTGCAATTTAGTCGTATGGGGACGTGCAGGTATGCCTCCTTGAGATCTAGAGTTACCAGCCAAGACTCCTTGCCCAGCATGGGAAGAAGCTGCTGTAGGGTCAGCATTTTGAATTTTGGAACAATGAGGTATGTGTTTAAAGCGGACAGGTCGAGAATAGGTCTCCATTGGTTTTCTTTTCTTGGTACCAGGAAGAGTCTGGAGTAAAATCCTTGCCCTTGTTCCATATATGGTACCCTTTCTACAGCTCTCATCCTTAGTAAGTGAGTTATTTGTTGTAGAGCTTCTGTCTTCTGATTTGGAGGTATGTTTGGCATTCCTCTCTTCCTTGGTGGAGTATGGAAGTGAAACCTGTAACCTTGGTCTATTGTCTGTAAAATCCATTTGTCTCCTGTGATGTAATGCCAGTTTACTGAAAATAAGGCTAGCTTCCCGCCTAAGGGTGCCTCTAGTTGTTCCCTGGTAGGCGGTGCCAGAGCCAAGTCACTGTGATTGTCCTGTGGAAGTGGTGGTGGCTGGATCTGTGGCTGTACCTCGCTGGTTGTTAGCCTGCCACTGGCGTCCCTGTGGCACCTCTGGATTGACCCCTGCCTCTTGAGCGCCTATTCCTGCCTCTCGGAGCTCTGGAGGTGTCTGGAAAGGACCAATTCTTGGAAGGCCAGTTCCTGCTAAACCTTGGAGGCTGGACCTGCAAGAAATCCTTGACTGTCTGGACTGATTTTGCTTTGTCTTCCACCTTCTTCAGCACCTGCTGTGCAGGGGAGCCAAACAAATTGAGCTTATCCATGGGAGCATCTAGGAGCTTTGATTTAACATGGTCTGGTAATGACTGCTCTTTTAACCATGCATGTCTTCTGATCACTGTGCCAGTCATGGCTGATCTAAAGGAAGCCTCCAGTGCATCATAGCCGCATTTTAAGGAATGATTACTGACCTGCTGAATGTTATGTACCATTTCCTGTACAGATTTTTTGTCTAATGGTTCATCCGAGGACAGTTTTAGTTAACTGGTCTAACACAAATTCTGATACTGAATCATGTGGAATTGACAGTTCAAGGCCTAGCTGAAAGAGTAGCAGAAATGTAAACTTTTTACCCCATCTCTCTAAGGCCCTTGATTCCCTTTCAGAGGAGGGGTTTTGGTAGAGGTAGCTGCTACAGCCTTGGGTCCCTGGGAGATAGTTTCGGGATCTGCAAAAGGGCGTTATACAAATGACAATGTGTGTCCGGAACCCTGTAGTACCTATCGGGCTTAGCAGGGGCCGGAGGAAGAGAATCAGGAGCAGTACAAGCATCATTAAAAGCATCATCCACAACAGTAAGTACTGGAGGAATGGCTAAAGGCCTATGCTGTGGCAAATGCAAAAGGTTCTAAGCCTTTTCCTAGAGTCTGAAAAATCCTGGCCCTGCCATTGAAATTGTTCCCTCATAGCATGCAAGGTTTCCCCAAAAAAGAAAATTCCTCAGGCGGAGAGGCAGAAGGAATGGACTCTTCTGCATCAGAGTCCTCATAAGGAGAAAAAGGGCCCTCTGGAGGGTTTGAATAATCTGATTCATCAGAGGAGCCATCTGATAAGACTGGCTCAGGCGGCTCTACACTACTACTCTTCTCTGGAGGTGGGTGAGAGGCCCTGTCTGGATGTGGTTGGGATCCCCGGATCAAGGAAATGAGATCCTCTGCTAGACTAAGCATTTGTGAACAAGAGCTAGGCCTGTGAGAGGGGGTCTTAGCAGCACAGTTTTGGTAGTTTTGCTGCTTTAGCCCTGGCAAAGGCCTTAATCGACATGGATGCAGGAGGCCTAGCAGCTCCACGTGCAGAGGAAGAAATATCCAAAGGGCTAGTATCAGATAAATCCTGTGAACCTGCAAGAGCAGGTGGGATTTCAGGAGCAGCTTCAGCCAAGCTGGATGAGGCCTCGATAAGTGGCAGCTTTAGGCCGAAGGAAGAACCGTGGACTCTGTTTCAGCCAAAACCGAGACACTACGGTTGGCTTAACCGCGTTTCGGCGAAACCATGACCATGAGTGTCGGTCCTTTTCCTTGCGCTTTTTAGAAATTTGTGTAGTCGGAGTATCCGACGGCATAATGTAAGCAAAAGCAGAGCCGAAAAACTCTTCAGCAAATTCCGACCGACGTCTAAGCGTCCGTTGGTTGAAAGCAGCACAGGATAGACAAGCTGCTACGTCGTGGTCTGGGCCTAAGCAAGGTAAGCAGTAAGAGTGGAAATCTTTATGAGGTATTTGTTTCCCACAAGTTAAACAGTTATTCACTTTTTCTGACATCGGCTGAGGCAAGAAAGAGTCCCCAACGGGGTACTTAGCTTTTTAGAAGTCTTCGATACTTGAAGTAGTAATCTCTGGTTCTGACCGACCGGCACTTGCGAACAGCTTCTGCTTCGGGCGCCACGCGGCAAGAAAGACTGAGGAAAATGTCGTCGGCTGATGCCTTTATAGGTTCATAGGTTCATAGGTTCATACTAGGCTATCTGCCCAAGGGCATTTATAAGCCTAGCCCATAGTTATGTGGCTTTCGCCACCCCTTTAGTTTGAATAAAAACTATGCCTATCATTTTGCTGTGCCTCTGTCAAGCAGTGACGCTGAAGTAATCCCTGGGGTATATCTGCAATCTCCCATCCATTGGTCAAGATTCCTCTTGAACAAGACCAGAGAGGTGCTCTGCCTCACATGTACCGGGATTTTGTTCCACAGCATAGGGAGTCTCTGGGTGATGAATCTGTCCCTCCAGCACGTTCTATTTATAACTGTGTCAAGGTTTAAGTCTCCCGCCCTTGTGGTTCTGAGGGATCTAGAGTTTTTGAGGTGAAGCATATTCATCAAATCTGGGTTTGACATGGCCTTATATATCAGGCACAGGTCACCTCTGAGCAAGCGGTATGAGACTGAATAGAGCTGGAGTTCTTTCAGTGGGCAGCATAAGACATATTTTGAGACCCTTTATCCTTTTGGTGAGGAACTTTTGGGGCCTTTCAAGCTGCAGCAGGTGTCTGGTCAGATACATTCGAGCGGGGCATTGTACTCAATCATAGGTCTAATAAGTGATGAGTACAGGGGACGATGACCTCCTTGATCTAGATGTGAATCCCTTCATGATCAGGTGGGTGATATAGAAGGTTTTCCTAACTACTTTAGCAACATGAGTGTCAAGCGAAAGGCTACTGTCAACCTGGGTCCCCAGATCTCTGATGACTTTTCTGTGCTCAGTGGATTGCCACCTATATGGTAGCTAGGGGTAGCCTTGTTTTTCCCAAAGGGTATGACTATGCATTTTTGGCGTTTAACTTCAGGCCATGGCTCTGGCACCAGTTATCCATTTCTGTGAGGCCCTTCTGGAGCATATCTGTGTCAGATGTGTTTTCGACTATGGCGCAGTTTGCAGTCATCTGCAAACTTTGTCAGCCATAACCCTCCTGTGTTTGCTTGTACTTCAGAAAAGTAGATGCCGAACAAGAGTGGACCCAGGACTGAGCCCTGTGGGACACCACTTGTGACAGGCTTTGAGTCTGACATGGCTCCAGCAACTCTGACCCTGTGGGTTCTGTCACTTAGCCAGTTTGCAACCCATCTTGTGATGTATGGGTTTACATTCAAGCTGATGAGTTTTTCGATGATACCTGAGTGGGGTATTGTGTCGAAGGCCTTTGCCAGGTCGAGGTAGGCTGTATGGACTGCCTTTCCCTCATCAATGGCCTTGGTGACTGTCTCGAAAAAGTCAACCAAGTTTAAGAGGCAGGATCTGCCTTTGACAAAGCCAAACTGAGTTGGATCCAAAGTCTGCAAGTTCCCTATGTCTTATACCCGAAGAACTGCAGCTATGACGTCGGGTGAAGTGCGACACCAGCCGAGGCCAGACCCAGACTTTGGAGTCCGGCCGACCGAAGGGCTGCCTGACGACAGGACAACCCATTTGTAAGGACTGCAGATGCATCCTTGAAGGACATCAGCAATTTCCCAGAGATGGGTACAGCATTCTGACACAACAGGGAAATTGTCCTTGTTACCTCTCCTAGAACCAAAAAATGAGTGGTTTTCCCTTGTCCACTGAGGAGACCCCAACAACTGGAAAGGACATGGCTAATTCATGGTCCACAGTGACTGTAGGTGCTATACAACATGGATCTGGGGGGGAAAAAAGAGGTGTGATATAAAGAACAAAAAATGAACATAGCAGAATCACCCAACTGCTGCTGAGCCAAATTGTTAGTCTGCTGAGGTGGCAAAGGCTGCTTGCTTAATTTTTTTCTTTTTGTGGCTGGAAGGAGGATAGACTTTGGGACCGGTACTCCATGGTGAAGCCAAAAATGGTGCCTCTTTCCCGGAAAAGACAAGCAGTAAATGCCAGTATCTACCAGTCTACAATTATTATTTACGACAAAACATACACAATAAAACCACTTTAAAACACTATGCCAGCCCCAAAAGGTAAAAAAAAAATTTCTTCTCAGAAATAAATATTTTTAGTTACTTTACATCACTTTTAAACTGACAGGAAAAGTGAGCCTTCCATTTAAAAGCGTTAAAACACAAAACTCCTAGGTTTAAATAATTTTCCTGAAGAGGAAAATGATCAAACAGCAACATAAATAAGAAAATGAAAGTTTTTTTCCCCTAAAGGGAACTTATCTGACCAGCAAAGGCACATCACAAATCAACAGACAATCCTCAAAAGCCTCAGAGGAGCATAACCTTCAGAAGCGGTAAAGCTCTGAAGGGCTTCATGCCCAGACTTTTCTTGTAGTCAGCTCAGCTTAAGCTGCCTGACAGTTTGGGTATGTCGAAAATGCCCAGAAGCTTTGACTGGTTGGCTGTTATACCTTTGGCAGAATATAATCCATATAAACAAAGTCTACTGCAGCAGTGATCAATATGAAGAACTCAGAAAGATCCAGGATTGGTTTTCAAGCACATTCTTTCTTTGACACTAAAAACATCCTGGGGGAGGGGGCTGTTTCTATCACACCCTAGGACAGCATGAGATAGAAACAGTTGATGAATGCTCTTCAGAACTCAGTTTTCGGAAATATATGGTGCCAGAGAGAAAAAAAAGGATATTCAGACTTTGTGAAAAGGAAAAGGGGTAGTAGGAGGGGATAAGGTCCCTTAAACAGTCATTCTGACTTGACTGTCTGTCCTTGGCTTTGGAAGGTTCCAGAATTGTTTATGGAACTGCTTATCATTTCTTCTTAAACAACTAGTTATCTGCATTTTGTTGTGACCGTCTATTTTGTTTTTTGCCAAAATTGGATGACAGGTTACAGAATCCCATAGAACGTTTGGAAATGGAGGGCTGAAAAACCATGGGAGACTCCTTGTACTAACTTACCTCATGCATCACACGTTTTGACCACCTCTGAAGCAGAGGGGGCAAAAACTAAATATCTGTCCACAGGATAATTTAAAATCTCATTTTTATCATATGGGAGTGGTTCTGAGAAAGCAGCCAGGCAAACCTCCCCAAAGCAGTTCCAGTGATAGTGACGATAGCCTAAGGAGAATTATCAACCAAGTCATACACATTTTACAACAGAACTATCTAAATTATTTTAAAGCAGTTTTTTCCTCACAAGAAGAAACTGCACTCAAAACATTTTTCATTCATTCACCATTAGAAGTACATTTGTGTAAGATCTTACCATAGCAGTAGTCCTTTCTTACCATTTCAATATTCCTTCTGCTTGGAATATACTGCCAAGGATAGTCGAACGTCCAGCCAGTATAACAAAGCCTTTATATATCCTGGGCACCATATGTAAGATGCATGTCCTACATGCACGGTATATTTGTGATGTATGAGTGCCTAATCCTCAGAGCTGAAGTACCTCAAAAGAACAAGGACAACCCCAAAGGAAAGTAACATGCCTATCCAGGAAGGGAAGAAGGAAAAAAAAAGGGGAGAAAAGAATTACCTCTTGGCCAGAAGGAGAACAACAAAAGGTAACAGGCAGTAGGAGGAATACTGCAACAGTGAGAAGTAGGACATCTTCTGTTATGGTTAAGATCTTAAACCTGTACTATGTCCTTCCTTACCACTGCTGCAGTTTTCTTTACTCTTGGGAAGAGTACAAAATTTACTATAAAGTAAGGGAAAAGAAAACCACAGAGGAGTCCTCCAAAAACCCATGAAGGATGACCCTAGCAAAACCCACCCTGGCTGTAGAAAAAACATCCAACTTATAATGTTTGGTGAAAGAGTGAACAGAAGACCAAGTAGCAGCTTCCAAGATGGATCTAATAGCCAAACATTTGAAAAAAGCACCAGAAAAGGCATGCCCTGGTAAAACGAACATGAACTGAACATGAAAGCTGCTAACAATGAAAAGAATAGCTGAAGGAAATGGCCTTAGAAATACAAGAGGATATAGTTTCCTTAGAGATTGCCAAACCCAATTTCCTGGCATGCAATGAAATAAAAAACTGCTCAAATTTCCTGATATGTTTCATCTTGTCCATGTAAATCCACTGTGTGAAGAACACTCAACTAAGATTCTGTGAAGAAGAGAAAAAAGGAAGAAAGATGAACAGACTGATTCAAGGATAAACAGTTTACAACCTTGGGCACAAAAAGGAGGATTGGTACAAACAGATGCACTGTCCCCTTTTAAAAGCAAAAAGGTGGAATGGCCATGAGGGTTTGCAGTTCACAGACCCTCTTGGCAGAAATAAGAGCTATAAATAATTCAGTCTTCCAAGTACAATGTTGCAGGGAAGAGGAAACTGCAGGTTCAAAAGGGACTGGGTCAATTTCTCAAGAACAAAATTAAGGTTCCAAGGAAGAATAGGTTTTCTTAGAGGGCTTATATGAAGGATGGGTTGCAAAAATTGTTTGACTTCAAAACTAGAAGCCAAAGGCAGACAAATGGAAATAGCTGACAAATGAACTGATGAATATGCCAAACCAGAACAAACAAAAAACTGTAGGAACCCACACAGAAAAGGGTCCAGAGTCATGCTTGAGACATCAAATGGAAGGTCTCTTCCATTTAGTCGCATATGATTTTTCAGTAGTAGTTTATGGCCTCCTGCAAAAGTCCTTAGAAAAGTGTTCCCTGAAAAAAATGAAAACCCTATCAACTAATGTGCCAACTGATGGTGGATAAATGAGGGTGAATGAGAGATCCCTTGTCTTGTGAGAGAAGGAACAAAACTGGAAAAGTTGCACATTCAGAGGGAAGATAAAAAGATCAACCTGAAGAGTACTCCACAGGTGTACAATGTGTAAAAACACCTCCCTGTGAAGTATCTATTTGTGAGGCTTTTTCCTGGATCTATTCAGAGACTGCCACTAGTGTGCACTCTGAAGGAATGTTGACCGCCTGAAGACCCAAATAATGGCAGACTGAAACATACCAAGCCTAAAGAGCGAGCCTGCAAAGAAGATACAATTTTGTGAACCCTTTTGTGGCCCCTTGCTTGCTGATGTATCACATGACTGTGTTATTGCCTGCAAGAAGCCATAGATCTTAAACCAAGGGAGAGAAAAGCCTGGAGAGCTTGAAATAAAGTCCTCATTTCCTTTATGTTGATATGGTCTGCCAGTCATTGAGGGGACCAAAGACAGTGGGCTTTTAGGTTGTTGGAGGAGGATCTCCAACATTGATCAGAAGCATCTGTGTACAGCTTCTGAGTAGGACAGGAAACTGAAAATGTAGAACCTGGATTCAGGGAAATCTGGTGAACCCACCAGTGCAGCTTGAGCTTGAGACAAGGCAAGAGACGAACCAGATCAGTGCTTGAGCCAAACAATCTTGACATACCACTGAAATTTCTTCATGTGGAGTTTGGCAAAGGGAACCATGGGAATGGTAAATGCTACGTTTCTCACAGCTCAGAGAAACTCCCTTGCAGGAAGGACTGGAAGAGGAAGAAGTGAATCAAAATAAGTAAAGAGAGGACCTTAAGAAGACAGGAGTCAAGCCAACTTTCCAGTGGTCTGAATCCTGCAACCCAGGAACACCGTCTTGAGAGGGAGTCAACAGAAACTTTGAGACTGAATGTGAACCCCACAATGTGCAGAAGGAGCGTAGTGAAGTGTAGCTACTGACAGAACAGATGCTGAGAGGGTGCTTGAATCAAAAGGTCGACCAAATCAGGGAATGTCTGAATTTCCTGAAGTCTGCAGAAGTCTACCCCAAGGGCAAGATGTTTGGAAAACACCGTCAGAGCCACAGAAAGACAAAAAGGTAAAACAGAGAACAGATAAGGACAGGCAGAAACAGACAAGTGTGAAAACTTCCTGAAAAGAGGATGAATATGAATGTGGAGGTAAGTGTGCTTCAAATTCAGGGGAACCAAAAGGGCTTGATGAAGCAGAGTGAAAAGTGTGTAAAAAGCAACTTCCTGAAGGAAGGAACCTTGAGAAAGGTGTTGGACGGTTTCCTGAACCACCAGATCTGACAGAACCAGAAGACCATTTTGGATATGACTAGAAAGAGACTGAGGACAGCTTGAGAATAGAAGAAGGGACTTCCAAGCCATAAAGTTACCCATTCTGGATAATGGGAAGTCTCAAGTGTCTGTGACTACCTGTTGCCAGACAGGAAGTGAAAAAATCAACAGGAGGGACAGAGGAATCTGGCTGAGGGGTAGGAGTGGCTAAATGTCAAATAGAAGCAGATCTGTCAGGGAAAGCAGACTTTTGAATCTTAGTACCCTAAGAAGGCTTGCCTGGAAAAATTCTTATAGATTCCCTCTTGCCCCTAGAAGGCTATTAAGACTGCCTGCAAAAAATGATGACAAAAAATGAAAACTTAGAAGGATAATTTCTCTGAAACACAGAAAGTACAGTTGTGTACACTTACCATAAATGTTGATGTTCAAGTATATTCATTGTTGCAGTCATCATATAATCATAGGATTAGAAAGAAACTTGTCTATCTACTGATGTTCTTCAAGTTTCACTGTTGCAGTCATCATATTTGGGTTATCTGCTTGCAGTAGCCCTGAGTCGGCCTGATTATCAAAGTCTGGGGGTACTGCATCGGATGCTGTCTCATCTTCCATGACGTCAGGTAGTCAGGGGTATAAAGCATGCAGCCGACGACATTACATCAGTTTTTCTTGCACCAGATGTCAGGTGCCCCCATAATGGGAAGCAATTATATACAAGGTTACACCTCCAACAAAAAAGCAAATACACCAAAAAGCTGTAAGCATAGCAAACAAGAATAGAGGTGTAGTCAATAGAAGTCAGGGGGCTGGAGGGAGGGTAACCAGGACTGCAACAGTGAATACACTCTAACATCTACATTTATGGTAAGTGTACACAACTGTACTATGTTCTTCTTGTAAAACTGTTGCAGTCATCACATTTGGGTAAATTCCCAAAGCTAAGGATGGAAGGAGGTAATTAGATAGCATTAAGACCAGCTATAAGGCCCTGCAAGACTGCTGTGGCAAAGCCAGCTCTGGATTTAGAAAAAAATGGCAAGTGGTAATGCTTGGTGAAGGTACATACAGAACTCCAGGTAGCAGCTTCTCGGATGTCCCTAGTAGGGACACCTTTGAGAAAGGCTGTAGCGATAGATGCAGCCCTAGTTGAATGTGGTCTTATCCCCTGGGAGGGAGGTTTTCCATGGTGCTTATAGCAGAAATGAATGCAGTGGCCTATCCACTTAGAAATGGTTTGCTTTGAAATGGCCTTCCCCTCTGCCCCTGCAGCAAATGCAACCAGCAGCTGTTCAGATTTCCTGAGAGGTTTAGTTCTGTCCAAGTAAAATCTAAGTTGTCTCTGCATGTCCAATTAGTGCAGTATTTGTTCCCCTTTGTTCTGTGGATTAGAAAAGAAGGGAGGCAAATGAATGGACTGATTAAGGACCACACTGGATACCACCTTGGGCATGAAGAGGTATTGGTCCTAAGGGACACCCTGTCCGCGTGAAAGATGATGAAAGGCTCCACTGCTATGAGAGCCTGTAATTCAGACACCCTTCTTGCTGAAGTGACGGCTAGAAGGAAGGCTGTTTTCCAAGAAAGGAATTTTAACTCTGCATTTGCAGCCGGCTCAAAGGGAGGTAACGTGAACTTTTCCAGTACAAAGTTAAGGTCCCAGGCTGGAGTAGGGGCTCTCCTGGGTGACCTTAAGTTTTTGGACCCTCTGAGGAACTGCTTCAGCAGTGGATGAGAAAAGAGGGGTGGATCTGTATTATAATGCGCTGAAATGGCTGAGGCATGAATTTAGATGGAGGAAAAGGAAAGGCCCTTGTGAAGCATCTCAGTTAAGTATTGAAGAATCTGAGGTAAATTGGGCGTTGCTGTGTCCATCCCTTGAGTTTGGCTCCAGGAACAGAATTTTTTCCATTTTTCAGCATAAGATTTTCTATTACTAGGCCTCCTTGCCTCCAAAATGACATCCATCACTTGCTTACTGAGGGATGGTAACGGAGAGATCAGGCAATTAGCCAGATTCAGGGTTTGAAGCTGTGGGTGCAGAATCTGGCCCTCCTGCTGGGACAGCAGGGCAGGGGTCTGAGGCAGGTGCCATGGTGCCAGCAGTGACGCACTGCGCAGGAGGGGGTACCAGTGCTGGCGTGGACAAGTCTGGTGCAATCAGTATTGTCCCTGGTTTGTCCTGTTTGATCTTTAGTAGTACCTTGGAGAGGAGAGGCAGAGAGGGAAAGGCATAAACTGACAGGTTTTTCCAAGTGAAGGACAGGGCATCCACTTTCCAAGCTTGTTTGTGGGGACTCCTTGTTCAGAATTTGTCCAACTGGTAGTTCTTGGGGGAGGCAAACAGGTCCATCTCTGGGCTCTCCCATTTGTTTCTCAACATGTTGAATATCTTTGGTTCCAGTTTCTACTCATGTGGGCCCATGAGATTTCTGCTTAGGTCATCTGCCAGTGTATTTAGCTTTCCTGGCAGGGATTGAGCCTGTAGGTGCACTTTGTAACTCAAATCTGTGTTCCACAGAGCCATGGCTAGTCTGCAGAGATGATATGAGTGGGTTCCTCCCTGCTTCGTTATGTACCACAACAGTCTTTACCAATAATTGTCCTGGAAGAATGTGGTCCTTGAAGGCTGTCAGAGCATTCTGTACAACTAACATTTCTTTTTGACTGATATGCAGGTGCATTTGACTTGGGTTCCATTTGCCCTGAATGACTTCCCGGCCAAGTGAGCCCCCCACATAGTCTGATGAGTCTGTTGTGAGGGTTTGGGTGGCAGGGGGGTAGAGTGAATGGCAGTCCCTTGTTTTGGTGGCAGGCCTCTGCCCACCAAAGGAACTCTATCTGTCAGGAATTATTGATTCTAGATCCTCAGAATGTTGGCACCATAGGCTTTTTAGATACCATTGCAGTTTCCTCATATGCAGTCTTGCATATGGAATTAGCAGAATGCAGTAGGCCATGAACCCCATGGCTTGCAGTATTTTCCTTGTAGATAGCTGGGTCTTTGTGGCCAGTAGTTTGAAGTAGGCTGTCAAATGAACTTGTTTCTCTGGTGTACGGTAGGCCATCTGGGAAGTTGTATTCAAGCCTGCTCCCAGGAATACAACTTGTTGGCAGGGTACAAGATGTGATTTCTTTTCGTTTATGGTGTACCCCAGAGAAGTTAACAATTTTCTTACAAATGTCAGATGATTTAATAGTGAGTCCTGGCTTTCTGCTTAAATTAGACAATCGTCCAGGTATGGGTATATTTAAATATTTCTTTGCCTGCAAAATGCAATGAGTGAAGCTAGACAATTGTGAATACCCTGGGCGCAACAGATAAGCCAAAGGGCAGTGCAGAGAAAGTACAGTTGTGTACACTTATCATAAATGTAGATGTTCGAGTGTATTCACTGTTGCAGTCATTACATTTGGGTAATCTAATGGCAGGATGCCCTCAGTCGGCCTGAATTCCAAAGTCTTGGGTCCTCGTTTTCTTTGGGGAGGAGTAGGGTAAAAAAAAAATTTTTTTTAGTTTTTTTTGCCGTAAAATGTAAAATAAAAATTTTTATTTTTTTAAAAAAATTTTTTTAATAAAATAATATAAAATTTAAAATTTTTCCTTTTTTTTTAAAATTCTATTTTTTTAATTTTTAAATTTATTTTAAAATTAAAAAAATTTATTTTTCCCCTTTTGGGGTGGTTTTAAAAAAAACCCCCCCCAATTTTAAAAACCCAAAACCCCCCTTTTTTATAAAATCCCCCTTTTTATTTTCAAACCCCCCTTTTTTAAAAAAAACCAAAAACTCCCAAAAAAAATCCTTAAAAAAAAAAACAAAAAAAAAAAACCCCCCACCAAAACCTTTTTTTTTAAAAAAAAAATTTAAAAAATTTTTTCCCTTTTTTTGGTTTTCCCCAAAAACTTTTTAAAATAAAATTTTTCCTTTTTTCTTAATAAATTTTTTAAATTTTTTTCATACAATTTTTTAATATTTAATAATTCCCGATAATTTAAATTAATTATTTTAAAAAATATTTTATATATCATATTTTTTATAAATTTTTTAATAAAATTTTTTTATTTAATATTTTATAAAATTTTTTTTATAAATTTTATTTTTAAATAATTTTTTTTTATTTTTTTAAATTTCATCTTTTTTTTTTTATTTAATTAAAATATTTAAATTAATTTTTTTTTTTAAAATTTTTAAATAAAATATATTTTTTATAATAATAATTTCTTATTAAATAATTAATTTTTTAATAAATCTAATAATTTATATATATTTAAAACCTTTTTTTTTTTTTATAAAATTTTATTTTAAATTTTTTTTATTATTTAAAACAAAAAAAAAACAACCTTTTTTTTTAAAAAATTTTTTAAAATATATAAAAAAATAAAATATAAAAAATTTTTATACCATTTAAAAAAAAAAATTTTTTATTAAAAAAATAAATTAAAAATTTTTAAAAAAATTTAATATTTTTAAAAATAAAAAAATAAATAAAAAAAATTTTTTAATACAAAAAATTAAAAATAAAAAAATTTAAATATCAAATTTATTTAATAAAAAAATTTTTATTATTTTTTGATAATAAATTTTTTTAAAAAATATTAATCCTTTTTTTAAAATTTTTTAAAAAATTAAATAATATAATTTTTTTTATAAAATATTTTTTATAAATATAAATTTATAAACTTTTTTTTTTATCCCTTTATTTTATTAAAAATTTTTAAAAATTTTAAAATTTTTTTAAATTTTTATTAAAATTTTTTTATCAAATATTTTTATTTTTTTTAAAAAATTTTAAAATTTTTTTTTTTTTATTTTTTAATTAAAAATTTTTTAATTTTTTTTTTTTTTCCCTTTTATTTTAAATATTTAATTCCTTTTTTTTAAACACTTTTTTTTTTTATAATATTAAATTTTAATTTTAAATAAAATAAAAAATATTTATGCACAAAATTATAATTTTAATTTTTAAATTTTTAATTTTTTAAAAAAAATATATTAAAAAAAATTATTATCTTTCTTATTTTTAAATTTTTTTTTTTTTTAAAAAAACTAAAAAAAATTAAAATTTTTATAAATTTAAATAAAATTTAAAAAAAATATTAATTTAAATTAATAAAAATAAAAAAATTATATATATTTATAAAAATTTTTTAAAATTTAATAAAAATATTAAAAATTTTTTTAAATTTAAATAATAAATTAAAAATTTCCTAATAATTTATTTAAATTTTATAATTTTAAAAAATAAAAATAAAATTTAAAATTTTTTTTTTTATATATATATAAAAATATATATTTTATATTTTTAAAAATATAAATATATATATATATATTTTTATATATATAATATATTTTAATTTATTTTTTTAAATAATATTTATTATTATATTTAATATATATAAAAAAAAAATTTTTTTATTTTTAAAAATAATTTTAAAAATTTTTTGGAAAATAATTCCTTTAAAAATAAAAATTAATTTTATATATATTTATAATTTTTTTACATAATTTTTCCTTAATATTTGAAAAAAAAAATTTTTTTATTAAAACAATTTAAGTTCCTTTTATAATATTAAATTAAAAAAATTTTATATATTTTTCTTTTTATAAAATAATATTTATTTTTCCTTTATTTTTATAAATTATTTAATATCCTGCCTTATTTATACCCTTTTAAAAATTTTAAATATAATTATTTTAATAAAAATATATTTTTCAAAAAAATAAATTTAATTAAAAAAAATTTTTATTTTTTAAAAAAATTAATTTAATAAAAAAATTTGCTTATTTCCTTTTTCTTATTTTTAAAATTAATTTTTTTTTACAAAAAATAAATTTTTTACAAAAATAAATTTTAAAAACCGAAATTTTTTAAACTTTTAAAACTAAAAAATTTTTTTTAAAAAAAAAAGCAAACTTAAAACTCATTTAAAATTTTTTAAATAATTTTTAAAAATTTTTTTAATGCAATATTTTTATTCTCAAAAATTTTTAAACTTTTTTAATGATTAGGTTCAAGAAATTTTTTTTAAGGGTTTTAAAAAAATTTAGAAAGGGGCAAAAATTTTAAGTAAAGGTTTTGCAAAGGAAAAAAAAGGTCAAGGGTTATTTAGGTTTTTTTTGTAAGTTTTTTTCTTTGTAAATTTGCATTTTTTTCCTTTTGGTAAAAATTCCCGGGTGTGTTGTTTTTAGGTTTAAGTTTTTTGATTTTGAATTAAAAAGCCCAAAATTAAAAAATTTAAAAAAATTTTTTTATTCTAAAATTTTTTAAATTTTTTTATTAAAAAATTTTTTTTATTTTTTAAAATTTCAAATTTTTTTTCCTTTTAAAATTTTTAATTTATTTTTTTTTATAATTTTTCTTTTTCATTTTTTTTTTTTTTTAATATTTACTGATCAAATTTTTTTTTTAATTTTTTTTATTTTTTTTACCTTAAAAAATTATATTTTTTAAATAACATCCCTTTTAATTTTTTTTAAACCATATATTTTAATTTTTTTATTTTCAATAATTTAAAATAATTTTTTTTCTTTTTCCCTTTTTCTTTTTTTAACTTTTATTTTTTTTATAAACCCAAAAAAAAATTTTTCCCCGGCCCTTTTAAACAAAAATCTTAAAACCCTTTTTTTTTTTTCAAATTAATTTTTTAAATTTTTCATTTTTTTTGGGGTTTTTTTTAAAAAAAGATATCCCTTTTTTTTGTTTTGTTTTTTTCATTTTTTTTTTATAAATTATATTTTTTAAAATATATAAAATAATTATTTTATACAATTTTTATTTTCCATTATTTTTTTTTTAAAATTAATTTTAAAAAAAAAAAAATTTTTATTAATAAATTTTAAAAATTTTTTTATTTTTTTTAAAATTTTATTTTTTTAAACATTTTTTTAAAAAATATAAATTTTTTTTAAATAATTTTAAATTTTTTTATATTTTTAAAATAAAATATATATTAAATTTATATAAATTTTATTTTTAATTTTATTTTTTTAAATACATATTTTTAAAATTCTTTTTAATTTTTTAAATATTTATATTTTAAAACAATTTTTTTAAAAAATTTAAAATACACCAAAAAAAAAATTTAAAAAAAAAAAAAAAAAAAAAAAAAAACAAAAAAAAAAAAAAAATAAAAAAAAAAGAAAAAAAAAAAAAAAATTAAAAAAAAAAAAAAAAAACAAAAAAAAAACAAAAAAAAAAAACAAATTTTCAAAAAAAAATACAAAAAAAAAAAAAAAAAAAATTATAATATTATTTAAAAAAAATTTTTTATTTTTTTTTTAAAATTTTTTTAATATTTAAAATTTTTTAATTAAATTAAAAAAAAAAATAAGGAACAATTTAAAAAAAATAAAAAAAAAAAAAAAAAATAATTAAAAAATTTAAAAAATTTTTTTTATTTTTTCACCCTTTTATTAAATTTTATTTTAAATTTTTTAATATTTTATTTTTTAAACAAATTTTTAAAAAAAATTTTTAAAAATTTTAACATTTAAACAAAAATTAAAAAAAAAAAAAAAAAATATTTTATAAAAAAAAATTAATTTTAAATAAAAAATATAATAATTTTTTTATAAAATTTTAATTTATATATATTTATATATATATATAAAAATCTTTTTTCTTTTTTTTAAAAAAAAATTTTTATTTCCCTTTTTTTAAAACCAAAAAATATTTTTTATTTTATATATCTAAAAATTTTATTTTTTTTCCTTTTTATTTTTTATCCTTTTTTTTTTTATACCAAAAAAATTTTATATAAAAAATATATATATACATACATTTTTCCCTAAAAAAAAATTAACCTTTTTTCAAAAATTTTAATTTTTTCTTTTTTTTTTATATTAAATTTTATAAAATTTTAAATTTATTTAATTTTATATATATAAAAAAAAAAATTTTTATTTTAAAAATTTTTTATATTTAAAATTTTAAATTTAAAATTTTTTAAATTTTTAAAATTTTTTAAAAAAAAAAAAAATTTTTTTTTTTTTTTTTTTAAAAATATATATATATATATATATATATATATATATATACCTATATATAATATATAAAATTTTTCCTTTCTTTTACAACAAATACACCACATAGGTTGTAGAAAATGAGAAGGAAAGATAAACTGTAGAATGAAGGGGTGGCATCCTGGACTGCAACAGTGAATACACTTTAACATCTACATTTATGGTAAGTGTACACAACTGTACTATGTTCTTTGGGTTTTACTGTTGCAGTCATTACATTTGGGTAGAATCCCAAAGCTATGGTTATGGAGCTAAACAGCATTAGGTGGGGTATAAGGCCCTGCAGAACTGCAGTGGCAAAACCTGCCCTGGACTTAGAGTAAAAGGCAAATGGTAATGCTTTGTAAAGGTGTGAACAGAACTCCAAGTAGCAGCCTCTAGAATGTCTTTGGTTGGTACTCCTCTGAGAAAGGCTGCTGGCTGCAGCTCTGGTGGAATGAGACCTAATGCCCTTGGGCCCGGCCCAAATGGCTTTGGGGGCTTATCCCCTTTGAAATTTTTGCTTTAAAAACCTTTCCTTCTGATCCTGCAGCATATGACACTAGTAATTGCTCAGTTTTTTTCTTTTTCCTGCCTAGAATTTTGCTGTCTGTTCCCCCAAAGGGAAAGCAGAATTCTCTCCCCTTGTTCTGTGGATTTGGATAAAAAATTGGCAGATGAAAATTTTTTGGTTAAGAGCCACACTGGAAACCACCTTAGGCATAAATGTAGAATTTGTCCTCAGACACACCCTGTCTGGGTAAAATATGATAAAAGGCTCTACAGCCATGAGGGCCTATAGCTCTGAAACTCTTCTTGCTGATGGAATTGCTTGTAGCAGAGCCATTTTCCATGATCACAACTTTAGATCAGCGGTAGCAGCTGGTTCAAATGGAGGCAGGGTGAGTTTTTCCAACACATAATTGAGGTCACATGCAGGTAATAATGGTGATCTTCTAGGAGGCCTTAAATTTTTGGCTCCTAAGATACTGCTTTAGTAAAGGATGCAAAAAGATTGGTGGCTCTGTATTGTAATGAGCCAAAAAGGCAGAGGCATGATTTTGACTGATGAGAAAGACAGGCCTTTGTCAAGCATCTCAGTTAAGTATTGTAATATCTGAGGAATATTTGGTTTTGATTTATCAGTTCCTTGTGCTTGATTCCAAGCACAGAATCTCTTCCATTTGTCAGCATAAGATTTTCTAGTACTAGGCCTTCTGGCTTCCAAAATGACATCTATCACAGCTTTACTGAGAGGTGTTGTTTGTTTATTAAATTATCCATGCTGTCAGGTACAGAGTCTGTAGTTAATTGTGCAGGATCTGATTGTTTTGCTGGGACAGTAGCTGTGGTCTGAGGCAAGGTCCAAGCTGGGTATTGAGCCAAGTTCCTTAGGATTGGGTACCAGTATTGGCGGGGCAATTAATATGATCTTTGGCTTCTCTTGTCTGACTTTTAAGAGGACCTTAGGTAGAAGAGGCAGAGGAGGAAAGGTGTAAACTGATAGGTTTTTCCAACTGAAGGATAGGGCGTCCACTTTCCATGCTTGTCTGTGATAAGTCCTTGTGCAAAATCTTTTCAATTGATAATTTTGAGGAGAGGCAAATAGATGTCTGGGCTCCCCCATTTCTCTGTTATCACGCTGAATACTTGTGGATTTAGTTTCCACTCGTGAGGATCCATAAGGTTTCTGCTTAGTCTGCTAGTGTTCCATTTTCCTGACAGGAATTGAGCTTGAAGATGTATTTGGTGGTCAAAGCTGTGTCCCACAGTGCCATGGCTAATCTGCAAAGGGGGTTTAGTGTGTGGCCCCTTTTTTATATACCACATGACCGTGGTGTTGTCCGTTTTATCAGTAGTTGTCCTGGATGAAAAGTCCTTGAAGGCTTTGGTTTTGAACAGCTAGCATCTCTTTCTGGTTGATATGTAGATGCATTTCTTTTGGGGTCCATATGCCCTGAATGCATCTTCCTGCCGTGTGGGCCCCCCGGGCATAATCTGATGCGTCTGTTGTTATAGTTAGGCTGGCAGGGGGTAGAGTGAAGGCCTGTCCCATGTTTTGGTGACAGGCCTTTGCCCACCACAGAAACGACTGTTGTAGGCAGGGAATGAGAGGAATCATAGCTTCCAGACTGTGAGAATGTTGACTCCATAAATGTTTTAGGTACCATTGAAGTTTCCTCATATGCAGTCTTGCATATGGAATTAGACTAATGTAGGATGCCATGAAGCCCAGAGCCTGCAGAATTTGTCTTGCAGATAACTGGGTTTTTGTTGCCATCAGTTTGAAGTAAGTAGTCAGTTGCCTTTGTTTGTTCTGAGGTAAGCCATCTGGGCAGTTGTATTCAAGCTTGCACCCAGGAATGTTATCTTTTGAGAGGGTACCAGTTATGATTTCTTTTCATTTATTGTGTACCCTAGGCATGTTAGAAGCCTTTTCACAAACGCCAGGTGTCGAAGAAGAGTGTCCTTGTTCTCTGCTTGAATGAGACATTCCAAGTAAGGATATATTTTTAAACTTCTTTGTCTGCAAAATGCAATTACTGGTGCCAGGTACTTTGTAAAGACCCTGGGCGCAGTAGATAAGCCAAAGGGCAGTGCAGAGAATTGGTAATGCATTAAGCCAGACTTGAATCTGAGGTATCTTCTGCATGTCTTATTGGGACATGCAGGTATGCCTCTTTTAGGTCTAAAGTCCCCGCCAAGCATTCTTGCCCAGCATGGGCAGAAGGGTGCAAAGTCAGCATTTTGAATTTTGGAATGTCCAGGTATGTGTTCAAAATGATAAATCCAGTATTGGCCCAGGTTTTCCTTTCTGGGTACCAAGAACAGTCTTGAGTAAAAACCTTGTCCTTTTTCCTGTTCTGGTACTGGCTGAATGGCCCCCCTATCCATGAGGGGTAACCTGTTTCTGTGCCTCTGCCCATTGATTTTTGGCAGATCTGGCCAACCATTTGCCCTTGGCAGAGTTGGAAATGGAATCTGTATCCCTGTGATATATGTTTTGTACCCACTTGTCCTGGGTTATTAACTGCCAATTTTGAGCAAAAATGCTAATTTTTCCCCCAAGGGGGGCTGCCAAAAGATAAGTGCTTGGTGTAGGCAGAGGGAAGTCATTTGTTTTCTGTAGGTTTTTCTTTATCTCCTCCAGATTTGGAGGTAGATGCCCCTTGCTTTGACCTGTATGAATCTTGGGCCCGGTATCTGGAACCCTTAGGGGATCTGGATTTGCCCCTTTTAGCTCTGTCTGACACAGGAAAGGACCAATTTTTGTAGGCCAGTGTCTACTGAATCTTGGTGGGCACTTGTAAGAAATCTTTAACAGTTTGCATAGACTTAGCTTCGTCGTCCATTTTCTTTAAAACCTCTTCTGCCTTAATACCAAACAGAGAATCATGCTGTAAAGGTGCATCTAGGAATTTAGCTTAAACATGCATCAGGCAAATTTTGTTTAAAGGCATGCCTCCTAATCACAGATCCAGTAACTGCCCCTGCAGGAGGCCTCTAAAGGGAAACAAAACCACATTGCAAAGTATGCTTTCCAACTTTTTAGCTGCATGCAATAATTCCTGCAAATTTTCTGCACATTCTGAAATCAACATCATTTTCTGTTTCAGCAATCCCATAACATGTTTTGGTACTTAAACATATGAAATTGACAGTTTAAGGCCCTGATTGCCAAGGTTGCAGATGTATAAACCTTTTTCCCCATCTGTCCAGTGCCCTTGAATCTCTGTGGGTAGGGTTTTTGCTGTTGAGGCCCCTTTAAATCCCTTTGGACCCTGTGAAATAGTTTCAGGATCAGCAGCAGGGTTTCTTAAAAAGGAGTCAGGGACCCTGTTTTTCAGGTTTTCTGGGAGCCAGAGGTAAAAGTCAGGGGGCAAGCTTGACTCCCAAAACAAATCATCCACAATGACTAACACAGGGGGGGAAAGGCTAAAGGCCTTTTGCTGAGAGAAAGGAAATCCCTGAGCCTCTTTTTGATTCTGAGAATCTTGACTCTCCCAGTGAAAATGCTCCCTCAACTATGCAAGGTCTCTCCAAGAGAATATTCCTCAGGAGGAGATGCACATGGAATAGACTCCTCAGCATCAGAATCCTCATAGGGAGGTAAAGATAATTCCTGATCAGAACAGGAATCAGAAGAAATAGAAACCTGATCTGAAGATTCATAATCAGTGTCTTGCCTTGGCCTCTTATCTGGAGGGGGATGGGAATCCGATCAAGGTAATAAGGTCTTCAGCCATTTTGATCATCTGTTTTTAGGCATAGAGGCCTGTGTTTGGGTCAGGTATTTTTAGTTTTAGAAGGTTTTCTTTGCCCTTTTGGGTTTTTCAGCCGGGTTTGATATAAAAATGTTGAGGTCTGAATACACCCTCCCGGTGCCTGCTCAGGGGTCCGGACCCATCCGAGGGGGATACATCCGTGGGGCCAATACCCTTTAGTATCTTGGGGATGCCCGGGCTCCACATGGGTGTCGGTAGAGGCCTGCGACTCAAAGGAAGGGGCACTAAAAAACCCCCACTGAGTACCCAACTGGCTTAGGAGAAGTTTTGTCATGGGTTTTTGGGTCTCGACTGCCTTTTCTGTTTTTTTTTCTTTTTATGTACTCGGTAGTCGGTTGCTATCCAATGACATTTCTGGGTAGTTAAATCTGTTTCCAAAATACTTTGATGCAAAAATAAACCTTAATAGTGCTTGGTTAAATCTAGCACAAAAAGACAGCCAGGCACGTTGTGATCAGGGCCTAGGCAAGGAATACAGTATAAATGGAAATCCTTATGAGGTATTTGCTTCCCACAAGTAATACAATTATTAACTTTTTCTGACATCGGTAAAAGCAAGAAAAAGTTTCCCGGGTACTTAGCTTTAGTGAAGACTTGGTTCTGAAACTCAAACTCGAATATTTCAGTAGTCGGCCGACCGGGACTTGAAATGCTTCTGCTTTGGACCAGGGCAAGAAAGACTAAAGAAAATGGGTTGCTGCATGTTTTATACCCCTGACGACCTGGCGTCATGGGAAGACAGCAACCGGCCGGGGCCCAAGACTTTGGAATTCAGGCCCACTGAGGGCAACCTGCCAGCAGATTACCCAAATGTAATGACTGCAACAGTGAAACATGAAGAACATCTGATAGTGTAGTGACTTTTTAAAAATCTTCTGCAAGATTCCCCTTTTGGGGGTGCAGGTAGGCATCCTTTTAAAACCAGGTTTCCAACCAGGCATCTTTTTAGCATAGGAAAGCTGATGGAGAGTTAGCATTGAATTTGGGATCACCAAAAAGTGTTTTGTTTGACAGGTCCAGGATAGGGGCCCGGAAATTTTCTTTTTTGGGGCCAAAACCTTTTAGTAGAAACTTTGTCCCCCTTCTTCTTTTTGGGGAAAAGGGTTTAATAGCACTGATGCTTAAAAAAAGAGAACTTGCTTTTAGCCTCTGCCCGATTTGTAGATCTGGCCAACCTTTTTGGGAAGGCATGGAAAATTGAATTTATATCCTTTAAAACTATATTTAAAACCCATTTGTCAGGGGAAAAATTCAATTTTTGCCCGAATCTTTCCCCCAAAAAAGGAGCAGTTGTGGGGGTTGGGAAAAAGTCAAGTTATTGAGACAGTTTACCATAGGGGAGTCTTGCTACTTCCCCGTTTTTGGGGGACTGCTTAGCCTGTGAATACCCCTTTGGGGCTGAAGCCCTTTTTCTCTGGTTCTGGGTTTGGGCTGAGAAGGCCTGGAAGAGGCAGGAAAGGACCAATTCTTGAGGGGCCAAGCCTACTGAATCTGGGAGGTTGTAATTGCAAAAAGTCTTTAACAGTTTGCATAGATTTTTTCTTTTCCTCCATCTTTAAATACTACTTCCTTTTTTTCAAAAGGGAGTCTTTTTAAGGGGGCATTCCCGCAATTTAGAACATAAACTGGCAAAGATTGCCCTTGCCAACATGCCTTCTGTAAAACCCAGTGACAGCAGCCCTGAAGATGCCTCTAAAGAATCAATACCACATTGCAAAGTATGTTTTCCAACTTGTTCAGCAGAATGCATTAAATCCTGAAATCTTTATTTTCAGCACAGTCAGGAATCAACATCATTTTCTGTTTAGAAAACCAATGATATGCTGCTGATATTTTTAAAATGAAACTGACAGTTTAAGGTAATGGCCAAGGCAGAAGTGTATACCTTGTTTAATCCAGCCCCGGAATCTCTATCAGAGGGGTAGGGTTTTTTTGGGAGTAGTAGAATGCCCTTTTTGGGGCCCTGTGAAATAGTCTCAAAATCTGCAGTAGGATTTTTAAAAACGGGGAGTCAGGAACCCAAAACCCATCAGGTTTTCTGGGAGCAGGGGTGGGGCCGCTAGATTCCAAGGCATCATCACAATGTCCAGTACAGGAGGATTGGCCAAAGGCCTGCGTTCAGGAGTAAGAAATCCCCAATCTTTTGGGGTTAGAGTAATCCTAAACCCCCGCGAAAAAGCTCCCTAAGAGTATACAAGGTTTCACCAAAAAAAAAATCCCTGGAGGGGACAGGAATGGAGTCCTCTGCATCAGAATCCTCAAAGGGAGATAATGGTAAATCCTGAAGGGAAAAAGAAATTTCAGAGTCCTTAGAAGAATCACAAGGATTGGGGACCATCAGTCTGAGGCCTTAGGCCCTCAGAAACTTGGGGACCACTCATGGGGGTACCCTGAGGCCTTGGGGCTCCGCTGTCTAAAGATAGGTGGTGATCAGAGACCCGCATCGGAGTAGTAGGGGACAGAATGACCGACCTGCATGATGTCGCTGACGATCTGGCCAGCACACTCCGCATGGCCTCAAAGGCTGGTTCCCCAGAGTCAGAGGAGCGACCAGCCTCCGAAGCCATGACAGGAATCGTACTTTCCCGTGTCAAAGCACCGAGAGGGAGACTAGGAACTGAGAGATGTCCCGAAGCCTCTCCATCGGGTCCGACTGAAGAATCCAGAGTTGAGAACAATTGAGCCAGGAGGGGCCATCGGAACCGACCTGGAGACATCATACGGAGCCGAGCACTCCAGCTCTGAAGGCTGGGATGCGCTCGGAGGAGGAAGTATCGAAGTAGGTTGTAGGATGGGCACCAGAGCCGACTGGGACGGAGCCGAGAACAATTTTGCCAAAACCGGCGACTGAAGGAGTCTCTGCACCACTCTATCGATGTCCACATCCGATAATGCCCTGGAGGATTTGGACAAGAGGGAGAGAGATCGAGACATCCTCTCAGGTGATACTTGCCTAATACTAGGCGATCGGCTCCGAATAGGTTCCAACATGATTGGAACCGATGCCGGTTCCATCACCACTGACACTTCCCGAGGCCCCGAGGACAGTGGAGCCGAGGATGTCGAAGCTGATTTAGCTATTTTCTCTGGTGGCTCCGAGGAGACTGAAGTAGCCGGAAACCTCTTTTTTGATTTAGTGGTTATAGCTTTAGAGCTGGAAGCAGTATCCAGACCCTCTTCGAATGAGGGATTTAGCAGTCCCTTCAAAATCAACGTATTCTTTCTTTCCTGAAGGACCCTAGGACTAAATGAATGACAGAAGCTGCATGACTCCTGGAGATGGATTGCTCCCAGACAATATACACAGACAGAATGTCCATCGGTAATGGACATTTTATAGCCACACTTTGAGCATTTCTTAAAGCCCGAGGGCTTGTGCTCCTTAGAATCTTTAGACATCGTAACCAACTACCCCCAATCACCAAGACAAAAAATTACAGGTACGGGTCCAACTGGAAAAACAGAGACTAACACCACACTTAGGGCGGGGAAAAACTACCACTAACAAAAAACTCTAACGAGCGATCCTCTGACACACACAAGAGCGGGGGTAGGACTAAAACCTCTAATTTAAATGGTTTTAGACCGGAAAGTTTGTAACACAGGGAAGCAAGGGGACAAACTAGGTCCTCTAACTAAAACGGGCCTAGCCCGTTGGAACAGCTAGTGGGATACCACAGAAACAATCACACACACACAACTTTTCCATAAAATAATACCAAACGAACAATAGCTTTTAAAATAGCTTTTTGTTTGCAATAAATTCTCTCAAGAAGAAGAAAAAGGGTACTTAGCCACAGCCAAGAATGAGACCACGTCCGAGCTACACGAGTGGCAAATGAGATCTGGGATATAGAGCAGTGCAGCATGGGATACCATCTTAGCCCAGCCAATAGAAAGACTTTGAGCTAGAAAAGTTTTGGCCAAGTCGGAGCCGACATTCGGCTCCGAACCCGGGGTAAGAATGTAGGCTAGATTGAACTGCATAACATCAATTTTCCTGGAGGATCAAAGTCATTTTTGATATACAACAAGCTAAGGAGGAAATAAAAGTCTGTCCAACAAATAAGCCATCAAACAGAAAGGGTCTCTGCCTCTCATTCTTTTGATAATAAAGTTCATAGACAGACTTTGTAAGTGAAACTTGTTTCTATGTTCCAAAGGAAAATGCTTGAGACATTAAAAAAAAAAAAAAAATACAGAAGCGGACAAAAAGAATCAAAAGTACTTTGGACTCAAACCAGAGTCTGGGGTTGGGAGATGGAAATGGACAGGAAGAAAACCACCAACACTGCAAATAGTGTATACATTTGAGATTATAATGCAATCACATTTATGAAATATGACTTTACAAGAAAAAGTGGCCGAGAAAGACTAGACTTTTGTTGAACTTGTGCAGGGACTGAAATTATACCCCAGTTCATGTCATTAATGTTTGGAATGACACTAAAGAAAGGGAAAACAAAAAAAAAAAAAGAAACTAAGTAAAACATTTTGCTCTTAACAGTACTTGTAAAAATTATTTCATGACTTACTGCAGCTTTTCTAGTCAGACCTCCACTGAAAATGGGTTTCTACCCAGTTGGATTTTCCCAGTAATCAAATATCAAGAAATAAATTAATACATATTGCATGTTATATAGTAAAGCATTTTTAGTGATTGTTGCATGAGATAAAGACACTAAACTAAACAAGTACTTGTTAGTTAGAAAAGCATGCATAAGTCGATCTGCTGTAATATTTGGCTGTACGGGTGGGGGGATGGAGTGTAAAAGTACACTGATTATAATATATGCAGATCTGACACTCCCTCATACATCTGCATAGATGAATGTCTGGATTAATGTCCCTTGGCTTAATCTAATGACAAGCTTTTTGTGTTCATATTTCTTTTAACCAATAAATGCTCGGTGCGAGTTGAGAAGTCTGCAGCTGAGGGCAGACGTACTTTCTATTCTTATGTTTCCATAGAGACATGGTTTACCGACAGAAACATAAAATTAAAAGGTACAAGGGCAAGCAGTTAGTAAAAAAAGAAAGTTTGAAATTAACTGAAGCGAGTAAGATATAGCAAAGATTTAGAGCAGAACAGTGGTTCAGCTGATAGCATTATTATCTCACAGCAATCAGTTCCTTGGTTCAATTCTCGACTGGGTGCCTTGTGTGTGGTGTCTGCAAGTCCTTTTTGCATTCGACTGGTGAGTGTGCATGTGTATGTGTGTGTGTGTGTGTGTGTGTGTGTGTGTGTACACAGTATGGAAGAACAAATGCAGCAGGGCTAGCCACCTGGCAGTGTGAGTCTTTGGCTCTAGATGACTGTCATTGTTGAACTGGCATCTGAACCCCATCTGCAAAAATGGGAAAACGGGGTTTTGAATGAATGGAATAAGATATAGCAGCTCTCCTGGTATCTAAATACTTCAGTGCATTTACTGGAACAGTGTATAATTTAGTTCTGTCTAAAGATAGCCGGTTCACTTTTTTCTTAAGGCCAAAAGTTAAGGTTTTCTAAAAGCATACAAGCTGTTTCACATCTGGAAAGGGGAATAAAGAAAAGAAAAAAAAGACAGCAATTAGTTTAGTAGGAACACGAGCTGTAACATGCACCTTAGCATGGATAACATTAATTTTAGGTTAGGTAATGCCTTTGGGTACAGCTGCTGATTTGAAACAAATCACTCTTATCAAGAGGGTTAAACCATTATTTGAAAATGTACATAGTTTAAGTTAATAGGTTATGGGGTGTTCTGTGGTCTGTTATTTTTTTTATTTGAGGATTTTCATTAAAACAAAAACTCTTGTAAAATGTTACACAAGTTCAAATGCAGATGACAAGAAACAATGTATAACTATCAACCTAGGAAACAGTGGGTGCATGTAACAAAAGCTGGAAATAAATATTAAAAAAGCTGTCTTATGTAATAAGTGGGAACAATAACTTCTTATAATGGTTACACTATCCATATTACTTTGAAATGTGAATGGCCTCACAGGTATAGACAAAAAGGTAAGAAAACCAAATTATATTAAGAAATACAAAGTGCAAATAGCAATGCTACAGGAGACTTATTTGGAATGAAGCGAGCCTGTGTATTTGATAAAGAAAGGATTTCAGGATGGATATTCAATAGAATATTGGGATCAAAGTAAAAGAAGAGTACTTGCACTAATTGTAAAAGGAGCTACAACAGTAACAGAAAATGGGAGAAAAGATAACAACTGCACATTTGTGGTAGTAAGGGACTACTGGCAAGGAAGGGGGATTACATTGGCATGTATTTATATTCCACCTAAAACTGCTATTATGGAGCTTAAGACATTTTTGGCAGAAACAATCAGCCTTTAGCAGGGAATATTACTTGAAGGTGGAGACTGGACCTTGATTTGAAATTGAGGTGGAGACCGGACCTTGATTTGCAATTGTGAGGATGTATCTAAGGGGCCTAGAAGGAAAAACATAAAGGAGGGTAGATTTCTTAAGAAATTTATGAAAATATGTGGTATGGAAGACCGGTATTCAGTAGTAGGAACGCTGAAAGAATTTATATATTATTCCCCAAGGTACAATAACTGGGCTAGACTAGACAGAAATCATATTTCATAGGAATGTGGATTAACTGAAATCTTCGACACACATCCAACAACTAATTTAGATCAGGTATCAATAACAAATATGATAAAAATGCAAGGTAATAAAATAAAAATGAGAGAGTGGCGCTTCCCACCTACCTGTTAATAAAATTATTATAGAATTATTAGGGAAGATCGAAATTTCTTCAGATGCTATAACTAGCGAGTGGTATAAAATGAAAGTGGAGTTCAAGAATAAAAGAAAAAGAGATGTGGCTAAAAAGTAACAATAATTATTTAGAGCAGCTGACAAAGGTTAAAGTACTGGAGAATAAGAGTAATCTGACAGAATAGGAGGTGCACCTGCAGAGAACTAGAGAGAAAATAAGGGAGTATCTGGATAATATGCATGACTTTAGAAAGGTTACTGTTAAGCAACTATTTTTTGATGACAACTCCAGAGCACAAAAACACCATCTTGGCAACAGAAAGTAGAAAGGATCATTTCCAAACTTAGGGAGCCTATTGAAGACTACAGGAACAGGGCTCAGTTTTGAGATTTTTTTACTGGTTAATCGTGTTGTTGTTGTTCCTCCGGCTTTTCCCGGTTAGGGGTCACCACAACACAGTCCGTTAATGATTGGCAGTAGATTTTCATGGTGCCGAGGTGCCAGCTCGACGCCCAACCTTCAACGAAGGCACGCCCATTTGCGCATGTCTTTCGAACGCCACTCGACCGTGGAGAGGACATGCAGACTCCACACAGAAGGCGCACCAACCGAGAATCGAACGGGAGAACCTCTTGCTGTGAAGCGACAACGCTACTGCTGCACCACCGCGGCTTCCTACTGGTAATTTGTTTAAATGCCTTTTCGGATTGCTTGTAGTCATCTAAAGCTGTTTTAAGTGTATTTTTTACTATATGTAGTCATTTAAAGCTTTTTTAAGTGTATTTTTTTTACTGTTTTTGTCTTATCTTTTCAAAAAAATTTTTTTCCATGTTTCCTACCTTTCTAAGATAGTATAGTCCAGTTTTCAGGCTAGTGCTGAATTCATGGCTGTGTTATAAGTTTGAGTTGCCCATACCTTACTTGGATAGAAGGAGGTTTCTCTGTTCACCTGTGAGAGAGGGAGCTTTGAGCAGCCATCTGTCCCTGGAGTAGTGGTTCCAGCCCAAAAGTTAGTAGTTTATAGGTCATTTTGGGCTAATTTCCCTCTCTTTCATTTCCCTGCTGTAAAAAAACACATTTGCATGGTTTTGCACGTCTGGGCAGCACCGGTTAGCTAGGGCTAAATTATTCCCGGCTCCACCAAGTCTCCTCTTCAGTATTTCCCCTGAAAGTAGTCTAACTCTCAACCTAAGCACTTAAAAAGCATCCTACAGTCCAGCACTTGCTCAGACCTAATACCAAACACTAATATACCCCGACACTTGATTGCCCAGCAGGGCAAGGCTCACTATTCACCCCTCACCGACTAAGCAGCTCACCCTACTATTCAGGCATGACCAAAGAGCAATTTCAGGTATACTCTCCAATCCAGCTGGTGAACCGGGGTATCCTGAGGCAACGTTACAACTACCTCATGTACACAGACAAGCCTCTCCTCCTACCACAAAACAATAACATATGCGAGAGATGCAATTATATAGCTAAACTGGAGGCTAAGCTCTCGCCACCCAAGACTGGAACAGGCAGTCATGAGGAGAAGGTTAACACTTGCACCACACCTCCAGCCTCACACAGACATACTAAACCAGCACTGGCAAAAAATACAGAAATACACAAAATCATACTCGGAGGCTCTAAATAAAAACCTGCAAAAGCATCATAGACCTCCAAAGCAGACACCCAAAAAACCTGCACCTCACGTCACAAACCAGACAACACATAAAACACAAAATCAGTGTGCTGCACAATCACAGCCCTTAAGGCAAAATAACATACCTAACACACTAGTAATAGGTGACTCTATAATCAGGCACACTGATGTCCCACTCACTAGGCTGGACAAGAAGGTTACTGTTAGCTGCCTGTCCGGAGCCAGAATCCGCCACATAACACAAGCACTAAGGTCACTCCAGAACAAGTACAAATATGACTCTGTCATTATTCATGTTGGTGTGAATGACCAGAGGTGTACCTCCCTGGACTACATGAAGAGAGACATGGAAGAGCTCTCGGATCATGTAGCCCAGGTGGGTATGACCCTGACCCTGAGTAGCATCCTGCCCTCACCAAGAATGATACCGTAGTATAAAGAAAAAATGATCAATTTCAACAATTGGTTGAGCTCCTGGTGTCATTCAAAGGGGATCCAGTGTCTGTCAGCCTGGGACGACATGCTCGACAAGCCTCGTTGCTTTGCAAGAGACGTCTTGCACCAGTCACTCCTAGGCTTTCAAATACTGGCCAAACCTCTTGCTGCCCCCATAGTGCCTTTTTTAGGCAAGGCTCAAAAGTCAAACCCACCTCCATAAACAGCACAAATAAAAAAATGAGGCTTATGCTACTCAATGCCAGGAGTTTAAATCTCAAAATGTATGTGGCTAGAAGCACTCCTCAGTATGGAGAACGTAGACATCTGTACAGTAACTGAAACCTGGTTCAAGGCTCCACAGAGCACTGCAGCACTACCGGGCTACAACTCATACCACACATTTTGGCCACAGAACATGGACTGAAACACAAAAGGAGGGGATGTATCCATATTCATCAAGGATACCTACACCTCCAGGTTAGTGGCGCAGCATGATACCTCAGAGATCATCCATGTGCAACTAACATCTGGAAAATCTGCAATGCAAATTGTGGCCTGCTACAGATCACCCTCCATGACCCAGGACCATAATTCCACCTTTCTGGAGACACTGGAATACACGAAGGTCCTACCGAACACCTGGATACTGGGTGATTTCAATTACCCTACCATTAACTGGGAAAACTACTCAAGTACAAATTCCCAGGGTCCAGAGCTTCCTGGAATTTATCAACTGAAATGCCCTGGATCAGCTGGTAAACCCCCCTGGTCATCACCAACATGGGTGATAGGTGTTCCGCACCGGAGGTCAGATCAGACCATAAACTAATCACTCTGGATGTCCACATCACACCACCACCCCAACCAAGGAAACCACAGTGAAAAACTTTTCTATAGCAAACTTCACCTTACTTAAGACAGAGGTGGTAAGTTTCACAGCCCCCCACGGTAAAGGATAAGTGTCCAAGATGCAGGAACGTTTACAAATACACTCTATGAGCACCTACAAGGATGCATGGATCGTGCCATCCCTAGTAAAACCAAGACCTAAGAGAAGGAAACCAGTCTGGTGGACCCCTGCCATAAACAGGCTATACAATAGAAGGTGGAAACTAGTTCAGAAAAAAGGCAAATCCTAAGAAGGAAAGACATCCCTGATCAGTATCACTAAGAAACTAAAGGTCCCTCATAAAATCATCTAAGGCTAACTTCGAAAGAAAAATAGCCAAGGATTCGAAAGATAACCACAAAGCCTTCTTTAGCTATGTCAAGAATCTAAGTGGCAACTCACAGACATGCTCTGAGCTAGTGCAAAATAGCACAAAATATACTGAACCTACTGATATTGCCAACATCCTGGCAGATAGATTCAGTATAAACTCACCCCCCCTCTCACCCCCAAAAGGGCCCACAACAATACCGGAAAAGTGTAGTGTCCCGGAAATCCAAGACGCACAGGTTAAAACAGCCCTTTCAAAAGCCAAAAGCACAGCGTCAATGGGGCCAGATGGTGTCCCAGGCTGCGTCTTGCACGAACTACAGAACGAACTAACCCTCCCCACCTAAACACACTGTTCAACCTCAGCCTCTCCACAGGTTATGTGCCCATAGAATAGCGCACAGCAACAGTTATTCCGCTTCACAAAAGAGGGGCCACAACTGAACCTGGTAACTATCGCCCCATAAGCCTGACTAGCCTGGTCTGCAAGGCTATGGAGCGCATCATCATGGAACTCATTAACAAAGACATTGGGAACCTCCAAACACTTGACCAGACCCAG
Source organism: Protopterus annectens (assembly GCF_019279795.1). Taxonomy (NCBI): domain Eukaryota; kingdom Metazoa; phylum Chordata; order Ceratodontiformes; family Protopteridae; genus Protopterus; species Protopterus annectens. Next base: position 112,750,530 of record NC_056742.1, on the reverse strand, counting down.
TTCGGTTTTGTTAAGGGCAGATCATTCCTACTAAATCTGGTTGACTTCGAGACAGTCACCAAGGCCATAGATGAGGGGAAGGTGGTTCACATAGCCAATCTTGACCTCGCCAAGGTTTTTGACACCATTTCCCACACGGGAATTTTAGAAAAATTCACCAGCCTGAACATAAACCCCTACGTCACAAGATGGGTTGCCAACTGACTTACAGACAGAACTCACACGATAAAAATAGCGGGCTCCAGGTCCGACTCTAAACCAGTCACAAGTGGTGTCCCACAAGGCTCGCTCCTGAGACCCCCTACTGTTCGGCATATACTTCTCAGAAGTACAGGCAAACACAGGAGTACTATGGCTAACCAAGTTCACCGATGACTGCAAACTGGGAGCCATAATTGACTCTCCGGCTGACACGGACATTCTCCAAAAGGGCCTTACTGAGATGGACACCTGGTGCCAAAGTCATGGTCTCAAGCTAAATGCCAAAAAATGCATAGTCATCCCCTTTGGGAAAAAACAAAACACCCATGAGTTACCACATAGGTGGCAGCTCCTTTAATACAGAAGAGGTAATAAAGAGATCTGGGGACACAGGTAGACAGTAATCTCTCCTTTGACAATCATATTGTCAAAGTAGTTAGGAAATCCTTCTATGTAGCCCATCTAATTACTAAAGGGTTCACACCTAGAAATAGAGGTTATAGTGCCCCTCTACTCATCAGTCATCAGACCCATCATACAGTACAATGCCCCATTTGGGATATACCTCACAAGACACTTCCAACAGCTGGAAAGACCACAAAAGTACCTCACCAAGAGGATTACTGGCCTCAAACATATGTACTATGCAGCCCGACTGGAAAAACTCTGGCTGTACTCAGTGGCATATCGCTTAATCAGAGGTGATCTCTGCCTGACTTACAAAGCCATGCCCAACTCAGAATTGATGGACATACTCCACCTAAAGAAATCCAAGTCACTGAGAGCCACTAGCTCTAGTGAGCTAAACCTCGCCACAACAATAAATAGAACATGCTGGAGGGATAAATTCCTGTCACAGTGACTCCCCATGTTTTGGAACAAAATTTCTAACTACATTAGGCAGAGCCCCTCACTAACACTCTTCAAGAGAAACCTTGACGAGTGGATGAGTAACAGAAAATACACCCCAGGGATAACTTCATTGGCTCTTCTTGACAGAGGCTCAGTTAATTAATCAATGGGGTGGCGAAAGCTGACACACTCTAGCTAGGCTTATAAATGCCCTCGGGCAGATAGCCTAGTACCTACCTATGAACCTATAACAAGAAAAATAAGCAGAGATAGTGTAGATTAGAAGTATCAGAGATATTCTGAAATGTTATGAAAATTTGTATAACAGAAAAATGTGGAAATCAAGAAAAAAGCCCAACTGGAAATATTTATGGAAGACTTAAGTATACCAAGGTTAGAGGTAGATGAGGCTCAAAAATTAATAGTTAAAATAGGAGGAGACTGTTTAGATGTCACCATTTTTATCTAATCTGTACAAAAGTCTTCAGGAATACATGGCATTCCTGTGGAAGTTTGGAAGCTAGGAAGAAAGCTGTGATGGATGTAATACCTAAAGACAGTAAAGACCTATCAAATGCTTCATATAGGCCCATTTCAATTTTAAAACATGATTATAAAGAGTTTATGTCTAGATTAGCTAAAAGAATAGCACAAGTATTGCCAAAACTGATCGATATAGATATACGTGGTTTTGTGAATGGGAGGTAAACATATAACAACATTAACAGTACAATAAAGATCCAGAGGGAAGATGTTGGTGGGTCTTGATGCAGAGAAAACATCTGATGAGTAAGGTGGGATTTTATGCATAGGCAAAGGAAGTATTTGCATTCCCTGATACAATAAGATTAATTAAGAGGATATATGAGGGACTGGAGGCAAAAATTAAGCTGGGAAGGTTTCACTCTGTTAAGTTGTGAATGAGGAAGCAAGCAAGGGTGTCCCCCTTTCCCCTTTGCTATTGTGTTATACTTTGTGTGAGCCATTGTAAAAGAAAATAAGGGACTCAGAAATTTACGGATATAATCTGCATGACATTCAGGAAAACTTAGCTTTATTTGCAGGCAATAATATTGCACCTGATAAAAACCAGAAAAAGGACATCTCAGTGTTGTGGAAACTTTGAGACAGTTTCATGTCTTCTTGAAATATAAAATTAATGAAGATAAAACAAAGGCCACGCCTGTAAACTATGCACAGACACATGAAATGGTTCAGCAATATATATATTTATGGGGACATGATAAAATGAATTATTTAGGAGCGTGGATTAGAAAGGATTCTCTTAGGGCAGCTAAGGATATACATGAAATTAAACAAAAGATGATACAAAACTGAGAAATTAGAAGCTCTTGTTTATGGATACAGAAAACAAGACAAGTAGTGAAAATGTTTTTAGTCCTTTTAGTTTCATACACAGGTCAGACACACTTTTATTAACCAGAGAAGTTATGGACAGTAATAACAGTTGAAATAACTTATCTGGGAGGAGAAAAGTTCAAGGGGTCAAGTGGAATAAGGTGATACTTCCAATAAAACAAGGTGTTTAGGACTACCTGATCTGAAGGGATATTTTAAAGCTACACAGTTTTACTTACATTTAACAGAGTAGTGTCTGACTGGGTTGAAAACAACCCGCTTTCAGCGGAGACCCAGGGAGAAAAGCTCCACAACAAAAAGAACTTCATTAAGGTAAAAGCAGTAAACTTAGTTTAAGTAGTACATTGCTAACAATATGCAAATGAGCTTAAAATATTATAGCAACATATAATGGGAGAAATACAATATAAACATGCATGTTTCTGGCATACATGAATACTTTTTTATATATGAGGTACACAAGTCATGCAGTTAAGGCTCATATACACAGCACAACATAACACAAGCAATAAGCTATAACAGAACATGGAACAGGATGATTATGAAGCAGGGGGAAATTCAAGAACTAAGGAGAGAGCAGGATATTGGATACAGATCAAAAGGAGAACAACAGCCATACAGAATATTATATTCATAAAGTAACAGAAAGTATTCTAGGAACCAAGCCAACATGAGAATGAAGAAAGGAGATTTTAACAGGAATGACTGCAATTAGGGATGCAGAATATACGTAAGAGGGGGGCTGGAATTTACTGGAGAAAACTAGCAAAGGAACCAAGGTATCAGGAGCAAATAATTACAGACGGGAAGGGAACAGAATGGAAAAAGGCCAATAAAACACTTGTACTGCAGGCTACAGACTCTGTTGATAGAGTATAGGCAAAGAGAAAGGGATAGGGGAATCCTAAATGAAAGACCTGGTAGAGTTTTTAGTTGAGTCTAGAAAGAAACTGCTATAACAACAAGGGATAATTAGTAGGGTATAGAAAATATTGCACAATAACTACAAGAATCAATAAGAGGAGGTTAGAAAAGACTGGAAAGAGAATGGATAAGCAGTTCACAAGAAACAATAGGAGGACATATGTATGCCTCTCAAATATGCAGTGAAGTCCAGAAGATTTAGGATTTTGGTTTGCAAGTGTCTGTACTGGCAGTTTTATACCCCAGGCAGACTCCAAAGAACTTTTCCAAAGGTAGATGTCAAATGTTGCAGTTGTGATGGTGAAACAGAGGTAGCTGGGAACATACGTTTTAGTGTGTAATAAGTTGGCAGACTAAAAATTCCCCTACAGAGTACTCTGTCATAAATATTGGGTGAGCAAATGGGTGTAACTACGGAGATGATGATGACTTTTATGAGCACGGATACAGGATCTAAACTTTCTAGATATAGTAAGATCTGGTTAAGTTGACTGCCAAAATACTTACAAAAAGGCAATTACTAGAAAATGGAAATCAAAGTTTATAGTAACTGTATTGAAAAGTATTGAATACTGTAACAGAGACAAAAGTAGTGAAAGTGGCATCTTTAGAAAAGAGCAGGAGCAAATTACATAGAAAAACATGGAAACTGTGGGAACAATACATGCAGAATAATGTTTTGGAAAAGGACTGAGGTTTAAGGGAAGACTGGAATTGAGCAATTTATGTAATGTTGGATTGATGACAATTGTACAAAAGAATATATGTGATGTATAATGCTTTAACTAGAAACACTAATATGATTTTTTTTTTTTTTTTTTTTTTACATAAACATACATTTGTCCTCGTCTTAAGTGATAACTGAATGAAGGTGTTAGGGGGAAAAAAATCCTGCATAACTTTACCCTTATCCGGATGGATCTTAAATAATTCAGCCACAGCACTACCAAAGAGATTCTAGTTGTCTAATGGAGATCCAGTGATTTGGTCTTCATGTCTTTAGGCAGAGCCTGGAGGCATAACGAAGAATATTTCCTCATAACCGATCCAGATGCAGCTGCCCTATAGGAGGTATCACAGCAGCATTCATAACTACATTTAAGGAGAATAACGTGCAACATGAGAAGCACAGCTAAAAAGGGAAGTCACAGAATTCTTACCCTCTTAGACATGCAAGTTAGCCTGAATACCCCCAGGTGGAACAGAAAAGAAAGGACATACCTACTCATATAATAAAAATACAGAAAAACATAGAGGAGGCAAACATACAACCGCAAGAGTACAGTTTTGTACCTACCATAAATGTAGATGTTCGAGTGCTAATACAGCTGCAGTCATAACAGATGGGTTTTCCTGCCGTCAGGCGGGTCCTCGGTCGGCCGAATTCCAAAGTCTAGTTCCGGCGTCAGTTGTCGTCGCTTCCTCCCTGACATCAGTGCGACAGGGGTATAAAAGATCCAGCCGACGCCATTTTCTTCAGTTTTTCTTGCCCCAGATGTCAGGTGCCCCCAGAAGGAAGGCAATACATAAAATTATGTAATAATGCAATGCAATATAATCAAAAAACAGTAGTTGCAAGCAAATACACCATAAAGGAATACCCCTAGAGGAGAAGGAGGGAGGGAAACCTGGACTGCAGCTGTATTAGCACTCGAACATCTACATTTATGGTAGGTACAAAACTGTACTATGTTCATCGTGCATACACAGCTGCAGTCATAACAGATGGGTAGAATCCCAAAGCTAAAAAAGGGGTGGTAGGCACTAGGTGGAACTAGGAGGAGCTAGGATGCCCTGCAAGACTGCAGTGGCAAAGCCTGCTCTAGATATGGAGTATAATGGTAGGCGATAGTGCTTGGAGAAGGTATGTACGGAACTCCAAGTGGCTGCTTCCAAAATATCTTTGGTAGGAACCCCCCTGAGGAAAGCTGCAGAGGTAGCTGTGGCCCTTGTGGAGTGAGATCTGATGCCTGCAGGTATAGATTTACCATGAAAAGAGTAACAAAAGTGTATGTAGTGGGCTATCCACTTTGAGATTGTCTGTTTGGAAATAGGCTTCCCTTGAGCTCCTGCAGCATAGGACACAAAGAGTTGCTCTGATTTTCTGAAAGGCTTTGTTCTGTCCAAATAATAACGCAGCTGTCTGAATGTCCAAGGAATGTAGCAGTCTTTCCCCTTTGTTTTGAGGATTAGGGTAGAAGGTAGGTAAGTGGATAGCCTGATTCAAGGCTACCCTGGATACTACCTTTGGCATACAGGACGGATTGGTTCGTAAGGTAACTCTGTCCTGATGGAAAATGATGAAAGGCTGCACAGCCATGAGGGCTTGTAGTTCCGAAACCCTGCGAGCTGAAGTGATTGCCAGGAGGAAGGCTGTTTTCCAAGACAAGTATTGCAGTTTTGTTGAAGCAGCTGGCTCAAAAGGAGGCAAGGTCAGTTTTTCTAGTATGAAATTGAGGTCCCAAGCAGGTACTGGTTGTTTCCTTGGGGGTTTTATATTCTTAGCCCCTCTGAGGAACTGTCTTAAGAGGGGGTGAGAGAATAAAGGAGGATCAGTGTTGTATTCTGCAGAAATGGCTGAGGCATGGATTTTGATGGAGGAGAATGAAAGTCCATTGCTTAGCATCTCAGCTAGGTACTGTAATATTTGGGGTAAATTCAGTATTCCAGGAATCTGACCCTTTTTCTGATTCCAGGCACAAAACCGTTTCCATTTTGCAGAGTAGGCTTTTCTTGTAGAAGGTCTTCTGGCCTCCAAAATGACATCCTGCACCTCCTTGGAGGGTAGGGCCTGTTGTGAATTTAAGCAATCTTCCATGCGGCTAGATTGAATGTTTTCAGCTGACTGTGTAGAGTTTTTAAGTTGTGCTGAGTCAGTAGAAGAGGCATTAGAGGCAGGATCCATGGTGGCAAATGCGTCAGGCTTTTCAGGAGTGGGTACCACTGTTGTCTTGGCCAGTCTGGAGCAATGAGAATCATCTTTGGTCTGTCTGCTCTGGTTTTTAATAGAACTTTGGGCAGCAGAGGGAGAGGTGGAAAGGCATAAACTGTCATTGTTGCCCAACTGAAGGAGAGTGCGACCACCTTCCAGGCCTGTGGATGAAAGGTCCTTGAGCAGAATTTTGCCAACTGGTGACTTCTGTGGGAGGCAAAGAGATCTATGTCTGGCTTTCCCCATGCTTGAGTTATCCTTGTGAAAACTTGAGGATGCAACTTCCATTCGTGTGGATCTGTCATATTTCTGCTTAGGTCGTCTGCCAGTGTGTTTTCCCTGCCTGGCAGGTACTGTGCTTGAAGCTCAACTTGAAATTCTAGAGCCATGTTCCAAAGAGACATGGCTTGCCTGCATAGGGGGTATGAATGGGTACCTCCCTGTTTGTTTATGTACCACATTACTGTGGTGTTGTCCGTCCTTATCAATAGCTGGCCTGGATGCAGTAGGTCTTTGAAAGCTATAATAGCATTTATTACTGCTAGCATTTCCTTCTGATTGATGTGTAGGTGCTTTTCTTTTTGATACCATTTGCCCTGAATGCACCAATCTGTCATATGCGCCCCCCAGGCGTAGTCCGAGGCGTCTGTTGTGATGATTTGATTTGCTTGAGGCTTGCAGAATGGGAGACCTGTGTTTCTTTGGCATGCTTGAGCCCACCACAGAAATTCCTTTTGAAGACATGGAATTAGTGGTATTATTGTTTCCAAACTGTGGCTGTGTTGAGACCATAGGTTTTTTAGGTACCATTGAAGTTTCTTCATATGCAGCTTTGCACATGGGATTAGTAGGATGCAAGATGCCATGAATCCCAGAGCCTGCATGATTTTCCTTGCAGTCAGCCTGGTGAAAGTTGCCAGTTTTCTGAAGTATTGAGTTAGTTGCCCCTGTTTCTCTGGCATGAGGTAGGCCATCTGGGTGTTTGTATCCAAGCTGGCACCCATGAAAATTATTGTTTGAGAGGGTATTAGCCTTGATTTCTTTTTGTTGACTGTGTATCCCAGAGAATTCAACAACATTATTACAAATGCCAGATGTTTCATAAGTATGTGCTTGCTGTCCGCTTGGATCAGGCAGTCGTCCAGATATGGGTATATTTGTATCCCTTGAAGTCTGCAGTAGGCGATTACTGATGCCAGGCATTTCGTGAACACTCTGGGCGCAGTAGATAAGCCAAAGGGCAATGCAGAGAATTGATAATGGGTTGAACCTGCAAGAAATCTGAGGTATCTTCTGCAATCTTGGCTGATTGGGACATGCAGGTATGCCTCCTTGAGGTCCAATGTTACCAGCCAAGACTCCTTGCCCAGCATGGGAAGAAGCTGCTGTAATGTGAGCATCTTGAATTTTGGCACGAGTAAAAAAGTGTTTAGGATGGATAGGTCCAAAATAGGTCTCCAATCTTTTACCTTCCTTGGTACCAGGAATAGTCTGGAATAAAAACCTTGACCCTGTTCTTGTACAGGTACCTCTTGAATAACTTTCATGCCCATGAGATCTGAAATTTGTTTCTGTGCCTCTGCCCTTTGATTGTGTGGTAGGTTTGGCATGCCTTTCATTTTTGGAAGGGTGTGAAAGTGAAATCTGTAGCCTCTGTCTATAATGTCCAGGATCCATTTGTCTTTTGTGACAATATGCCATTTTTTCAAAAATAATGCCAGTTTTCCGCCTAAAGGTGCTGCCATTTGAGCCTTGCTTGGCATGCAAAGGGGAAAGTCATTGGTTCTGCTTTCTGAATGGCTGTGAACTATCCTCACCACCTCTTTGTGTGGGTGCTTGCCATTGTCTGCCTCTAAATGATCCTTGAGATTGCCCTCTGCCCCTCGGGCGCCTGTATCTACCTCGTTGGGGTCTGTCCGTGGCTGGAAAGGACCAATTTTTGGAAGGCCAATTTCTACTGAAACGTGGAGGTTGTACCTGTAGGTAATCGTTTACTGTTTGCATTGATTTTGCCTTCTCCTCCATTTTCTTTAATACCTCCTCAGCTTTAACACCAAACAATACATCTTTTTGCAGAGAGGCATCTAGTAATTTAGCTTTGACATGATCTGGTAAGGTTTGCTCTTTGAGCCAGGCATGCCTACGTATGACTGATCCTGTAACAGCAGCTCTACATGAGGCCTCTAAAGCATCAAAACCACATTGCAAGGTATGTTTACCCACTTGTTCTGCACTATGCATCAAATCCTGCAACTCCAAGTCTGGTTGTTCAGGTTGTGACATTTTGCTTCTCAACTGTGATAACAGAAATTGTTGGTACTTTAACATATGGAACCGACAGTTTAATGCCCTCATGGTTAAGGTGGCCGAGGTGTAAACCTTTTCCCCCCACCTCTCTAAAGCTCTGGAATCTCTCTCTGAAGGTAATGGATTTTTAGCAGTGGAGGCCTTAATTCCCTTGGGACCCTGTGATATAGTTTCTGGGTCAGCCGCATGGCTTTTGTATAGGAATTGGTGAGTCAGGAACCCGGTAATACCAGTCAGGCTTGACTGGAGCTGGAGGTAAAGAATCTGGGTTAAGGAAAGCCTCCGAATACACGTCATCTAGAATGTCTAAAGACAGGAGGTATAGCCAGAGGCCTGTGCTGAGGAAGCAAGAGGAAATCCCTAAGCCTTTTCTTGGAGTCTGAGCACTCTTGGCCTTCCCAGTGGAAGTGTTCCCTCAAGGTATGTAAGGTTTCCCCAAAAGAGTAATCCTCAGGGGGGGAGACAGAGGGAATGGACTCCTCTGCATCAGAATCTTCAAAAGGGGAGTAAGAATGTTCCTGGTCTTCAGAGTGTTCTGAAATAATGGAGGCCTGGTACGAGGAGGGGGATTCTTCCTCCACTCTGGGTCTTTTGTCGGGGGGGGGGGGGTTGAGAACCCCTAATAAGAGTAATCAAATCCTCAGCCATTTTATGCATCTGCTTTCTAGGCATGGGGCCTTGAGAAGTGCCCTGTGGAGCTTGTTTTTTAGTATGCATGGCTGATTTAGACTTAGTGAAAGCCTTGATGGAAAAAGAAGAGGAAGGCCTGTAGACACCTTGAGAGGTGGCAGGTCTATCTAAACTCTGAGTTTCACCGCCAATAGTGGCTTCGGTATCTGTAGTCGGGGTGTGGGCCGAAGAGCCTGCGACCTCAGGCACAGAAGACACCGCCAATGAAGTGTCGTCGGTAGTCAGGGGCTGCGTAGGCGCCTCATTGAGAACCGGACCACCTGTAGTCGGTTTTGGCGTGGTGTCGGTAGAAGTCGCGGACCTCGTATGTCGGTCCTTATCTTTGCGTCTTTTACTTAAAACTGGAGTCGGAGTATCCGACGACATAATGTAATTAAATTTTTTGACAAATTAGTGTTGGGCGAACTCCGCCAGACGCTTAATAGTGCGTTTGTTGAAAGTAGCACAAAACCGACAGGCCCAGACGTCGTGTTCTGGGCCAAGGCAAGGAATGCAGAGGGAATGAAAATCCTTATGCGGTATTTGCTTCCCACAAGAAATGCAATTATTAACTTTGTCTGACATCGGTCTGAGGCAAGAAAAGTTTCCCCAACGGGGTACTTAGCTTTCAAGAAGACTTTGGTTAAAAAATATTCGTAATCTCAGGAGCTGGCCGACCGGCACTTGCGAACTGCTTCTGCTTCGGGCACCGCGCGGCAAGAAAGACTGAAGAAAATGGCGTCGGCTGGATCTTTTATACCCCTGTCGCACTGACGTCAGGGAGGAAGCGATGACAACTGACGCCGGACCTAGACTTTGGAATTCGGCCGACCGAGGACCCGCCTGACGGCAGGAAAACCCATCTGTTATGACTGCAGCTGTATGCACGATGAACATCCACTAGTAATATGCAAAAACCAAAACAACAAAATGGTCGTAAGTTGTACGGCACTAAAAACATGCAATTTATTTCATAAAACAAGGTAAGTGCTTTCACCACCTTCCTGGTGCCTTCCTCAGACCATAATAGTAGTAGCAGCACAATATTAGAGTTGAATGTGAAACCAGATAGAGCGATAGTATGGAATATCTCTATGAAAATATTGACAGAACATGAACTATCAGTGCTGACTAGAGGTTTGTCCTTTATTCAGGCGCAAGGTGCTGACTTATCTGATATATTAACTGATTTGAAATTATTCTGTAGAAATGTCATGTTAAAACTTTTACATCATGATAATGATTTGATGGGGAATAACATATTTAAGAAATGTAATAGTGTGATACCTATAAATCATCCAGTTCTTGAAGCATTTAGCAAAATTTGTGAGGATGAATTGCATGATAAATTGAGACAGCAACAACATGGGAAAGGTCTATGAATTTGAGCAAGCCTGAACAGGAAGCATTGAAACAGCTTAGTGCTGATGCGTCCATAATGATACGACCTGCTGACAAGGGTGGGATGATTGTGGTCATGGATAAAGATTTTTATTTAACATCCCTCAAATCAATGTTGAGTGATAGGAAGGTATATAGGGAGACTGATATGCATAAGATTGAATGTATGATTAAAAATGTTCATTTCATGCTGAATAATTGCTTGACACGCTATTAGACTACTTTAGAGCTGCTGCAGTTTTTAAATGTTGAACATCCAGTTATACCCATGTATCAAGGTTCCCCTAAGATACATAAGGACCCAGTGAGACCACCCTTCAGACCTATTGTTGCAGGGAGGAGGTGGCTCACAGAACCCTTTTCAGTATTTGTAGAGAAACATCTGAGACCGATATTAGAGAGGTCATAGGTTGTACTTAAGGATATGAAAATGTTTTTACAGGACCTTTATAAGTTTATGCAAAATTACCAAGGGACTCGGGATATTATACTGGTGACCTTAGATGTGGCCTCTCTATTCACTAGTATCCCCAATCATACTGGGGTAGAATATGTAAGGCAATATTTAGCGAGTGAGTGTGGTTATGACAAGAAGTTAGTGGATTTATTATGTTTATTTATTGACAAAATATTGCATAACAATGTGTTGTATTTGGTGGGTCATACTATCTTCAATATGAAGCTATAACTATGGGCACTAGTTGTGCTAATAGCTACGCCAACACAGTGATGTTATTTTGGGAGATAGATACAGTTTTCAAACTAGATTTATACTTGAAGTGTGTGAAATATTATCAACGCTTTGTAGATGATATTTTTTATTTTATGGGATGGCACACAGATGGAGCTTGATCAGTTGATACAACAACATTCCTAAAGTTTACCATGAGGTCTTCCAGTACACAGATAGATTATTTGGATGCATGTGTTGAGAAACTAACAGATGGGAAATTGGACACGAGGATGTTTAGGAAGGAGTATGCATCCTATAAGGACCTTTGGTAATGTGGTGAAAGGTCAGGGAATGAGGCTGTCTAGAGTGAGTAGAGAGATGAAAGTTTTTGAGGATGGGATAAAGACTCTGACAAGTGAACTTGTATCAAGAGGGTACAAGGAGAGGGAGATCGCCTCTAACTTAGATGAAGTCACCTGTTTAAGGTGTAGCAGAGGGATACCATACTATTCACTGAATATGGGTGAAGTTTTGAGGCCTGGAGAATCAATAACAGCGAAAGGACGAGTTAATATGCTGACATCATACACCAATGATATAAGGAAGGTACAGTTGGTGTTAGAAAAAGATTGGCCCATCTTATTGACAGATAAGATTAGGAGTGTGGTGGGGGATACATACAGTTTCGGAAGAATATGAAGAGGATGGTGAGTTGACAGATAAGATTAGGAGTGTGGTGGGGGATACATACAGTTTCCAGTATAGGAATCGGAAGAATATGAAGAGGATGTTGAGTTACCCCAAATTTGAATCTATGGAGACTACTTGGGGGACACAGCCATGTGGACATTGTAATTGGTGTAGTTATGTGAAGTGTAGCAATAAGTTCACATACCCAACTACAGGTAGAGAGTATAGTTTTAAGACTGCAGCAGACTGTAAATCAAAATGTATCATATATTTAACTCAATGTGAATCCTGTCAATATTTTTATGTAGGGATGACCACACGAATGTTAAGGGATAGGATAAAAGAGCATGTTAATAGCCTGAGAGCTAAGGATTCAATTAGTGCCCTATCCAGATATGATTTGACCAATAATGTGGTACATAGGTTCCAGTTCATGGTTATTGAGAAAGTATATCTAGGTGACAGAATGGGAGATGTTAGGAATAAGGTGGAGATTAGGGAGCTTAAATATATCCTCCGAATCAGGGCAGATAGGAGATATGGCCTGAATACAAAAGTCTCAGTTAAGCCAATCTTGGATGCTCGGGGGGTTAGAAGTTAACAGTTAAGTGATATTGGGACCAAAATAGGGAGTTAAATAGCTAGGATTAGTATCTATATATTATGTATTAAATTACATTACTTGTTTAGATGCTACATATATGCGTTTTTTTTTTTTATATAAATTTTTATCATTTCTATTATTGTATGAAGTTTTCATTTGCACAGATACATACATATTTTTAACTGGATGCTACCTTTTTAGTAGATTATGTCTACTATTTTAACCACTGCAAACACAAAACCAAGTTGCAGACCAATAAAAGATATAAAGGAGCCACACCAGGAGGCAATGAAATAAATTTAATAAAGCGCTTTCGTTTTACAATGAAAACTTCATCAAAATAAAGTACAAAAAACACTGACCCAGCTTGTATCCCTACACTCAAACAATTACTTAACACCAATCATCCCTTATAGAAATATACTCATTACAAAAAGATAAAACCAGTATGTATTTTTTCAAACAAAACTTAATAGTGATAAAAACCTACGCTCCAATATATATATATATATATATATATATATATATATATATATATAAGCATACAAAATAAGCAAATGTGATATACTTGATAAACAAACATAAATCAACTAAAATACCATTTTCAATTACATAAAACCTTTGGCCTTAAGTCTTAAAATGGAGCTTATGGAGGTGGTACTGTTCAAGCCTGGATGTTCCGTGGCATTTGATCTAATTTGCCATCTTAGTTCTCTTAGTTCCAAAAAGTCATTAAGTGGGCCTCCTCTATCCCCCAGTGTTAACTGCTCTAAAATAAACTTAAAACTATGTCCTTCATTTTTAGAAATGTGTGCTGCTAAGGCATTTTTCATATCTTGTCCGTTTATGTCATAGTAATGTTGATAGACCCTGCTTCTAAGAACATTGATGGTCTTCCCTATATAGAAACTTGTGCACTTGGTACACAGGGCAAAATAAACTACTGACTTACTACTAAAAGAGAATTTCTTTTTGAGCAAATGCTTTCCATAATTTGGTACATTATCTCTGTATCCTCAATAATATACTTACACTGTGGACAAAAGCCACATTTCTTCATTCCTCCCATTTCAGCGCTAACCTTACGTGTTGTCTCTAGCATATTTTTAAAGGTGATGTCCTTTTTGTAGACATTTCTGGGATATGTCCCTACTAGCTCCAAGTAATCTTTGCTGGTGCTAAACAAATTCCAGTTGTGTTGTAGTTTTTCACTGATGCCTTGAAATTGCTTGTTATAACTAAAAATGGCTGAATTTTTAAAACTAGTACCTTCCATCCTTGCTCCTTTCTCTTATATAACACTTCCTTTTCCAAGCAATGGTGAAAAATGACCACTCCGCCTCTTGTCAACCACTTCTTGTAAAATGTTGTCTAAAAAGACCTGGGAGTATCCTCTTTTTATCAACATATCCTTCAGAGTGTAAATTTGTTGTAAAAATTCACCCCACTCAGATACCATCCTTACTAGCAGAACACCCTGCCCTTTAACCAGAGATTTTTTCTGATGTAACGGGTGAAAGCTACCAAAATGTAGGAGGGTGTTAGAATAAGTGGGTTTTCTAAAAATTGTTGTTCTAAAACGCTTTACTTCTTTATCTTTACTAATGGTGATGTCCAAACAGTTTACTACCTCGTGACGTACTGTATGAGTAAAATCTAAGAAGTCAGTGCTTTCCTAAATAAACCCCAAATAACGACCATAATACTTCCATCTTTTTGCAAAAGTGCTGTTGAAAACAAATTCCATTTCCCAGAATGCTAAAACAATGTTAGCAAATATGGGAGTGCAATTGTAAGAGGGTAGCAATGGGAAGTATTATGGTTATTTGGACGACATAATTATTCTACGGAATGGTGACAAGGAGGAATTGCAGAGGTTCCTGGGGTTTATTAAGGAAAGCACTGACTTCTTAGATTTTACTCATACAATATGTTACGATGCAGTAAACTATTTGGACATCACCATTAGCAAAGCTTACTTGGAGCTAGTAGGGACATATCCCAGAATTGTCTACAAAAAGGACATCACCTTTAAAAATACGCTAGAGAGAACACATAAGGTTAGCGCTGAAATGGGAGGAGTGAAGAAATGTGGCTTTTGTCTACAGTGTAAATATATTATTGAGGATACAGAGATAGTTGTACCAAATTATGGAAAGCATGTACTCAAAAAGAAATTCTCTTGTAGTAAGGCAGTAGTTTATTTTGCCCTGTGTACCACGTGCCCAAGTTTTTATATAGGGAAGACCATCAATGCTCTTAGAAGCAGGGTCTATCAACATTACTATGACATAAATAGACAAGATATGAAAAATGCCTTAGCAGCACACATTTCTAAAAATGAAGGACATAGTTTTAAGTTTATTATTTTAGAGCAGTTAACACTGGGGGATAGAGGAGGCCCACTTAATGACTTTTTGAAACTAAGAGAACTAAGATGACAAATTAGATCAAATGCCACGGAACATCCAGGCTTGAACAGTACCACCTCCATAAGCTCCATTTTAAGATTTAAGGCCAAAGGTTTTATGTAATTGAAAATAGTATTTTAGTTGATTTATGTTTGTTTATCAAGTATATTATACTTGCTTATTTTGTATGCTTTCATAGATATATATATATATATATATATATATATATATAGTGGAGGGTAGGTTTTTATCACTATTAAGTTGTTTGTTTGAAAAAAATACGTACTGCTTTTATCTTTTTGTAATGAGTATATTTCTTTAAGGGATGACTGATGTAAGTAATTGATTGAGTGTAGGGATACAAGTTGGGTCATTGTGTTTTGTACTTTATTCTGATGAAGTTTTCATTGTAAAATGAAAGCGCACAAATTTCAGTGTCTCCTGGTGTGTCTCCTTCATATCTTTTATATGTCTACTATTTTGTTAGGCTGCTTTCTTTAAAAACGTTTGCGGTTCAATAGCTGGATAACGAGAGTTGTATAAGGGAGCATGTGTTTGATTAAACAGGAAGCAAGGAAGTGATGTTACGAGCAACAAGTGTAACTAATCTGTGTAATGTGAGTAATTTAATGTGTATTTAACTCTAATATTGTGCTGCTACTATTATGGTCTGAGGAAGCCACCAGGAAGGTGGTGAAAGTGCTTACCTTGTTTTAACCTTGTTTTATGAAATAAATTACATGTTTTTAGTGCAGTACATCTTACGACCGTTTTGTTATTTTGGTTTTTGCATACCTACTCATATAGGTTTGGTAATTAACAGCCCTGAAGGCTAAAATAGCAGAGGTATATACTTTTTCACCATACTTGTCCATGGTGCAGCTGTCCCAATCAGAAGGTAAAAAGCTTAGAAAAGACAGCAACCTGGATCATTTATCAGTGGCTACAGAAATAGCAGGATCAGAGGAAGGACTTTTATATAAAACTACCAAGCCTTTGGAACTTTACAGAACCTGCCAGATTTCTTAGGGGCAGGAGGTTGAGAATCAGAGGCCTGAGAAGCTGCAGGGGAAATTATCCAGGAAGGTAGCCAGCATTGTAGGGACTGCAGAAGGCTGAAGATAATCTATTTGTAAGAGTTCATAGTATCTTTTTTGAATATGTCAGAAACGTGTACTTAGTCTCACTTAAAGTGTTCCATCATATGAGCCAATGTATCCCCAAAAGGACAATTCCTCCTTAGCAGAATCAGAAGAAAGTGAGCCCTCTTCCTCAGACGCCAAGGCAAGGGGATAGTGGATCTGAGAGGATTAAGCTAAGGATTCCTCACCAAAGTCTATCTTTTTATCACAGTTCTATGGCATTTGGATGGAGTGGAAGACCAAAGAACAGAAGCAGGAGTAGAATCTTATTTTATTTTTTTGGTGGGGGGGGGGTGTGTAGGAGTCATAACAGCATTGAATAGCCCTTTAATAAAATCCTGACATTCTTTGTGTGGATCCTTGACCACAGGGGCTGTGTACTTAGTTTTCTGCTTCTTTTTTTTCTTTTCTTTTCTTTTTTTTAAAAAGAGCATCGCCTTTAACAATTCTAAAATGGGCTGGCACCTCATCACTAACAAGTACTTGGGGAATTACCCCTAGGCCCCTTTGAAATCATCAGCCATGATTCCTCTTAATCGTCTGCACCAGACATGGGTACAGCCTCAGCGGACGTACTGGTTGGCAGCTCCATGTCAGCATCCAACTGGCTAGCAGCAGAGAGAGCTGAAAGCAGCATCAGACAGTTTTTGGGTTCTTTAAACAACCCAATTGAGACATCCATTGGAGGCTGGACAGCAGCAAGATCAGTTCAGGCCTTTCTGGCTTTCTTTTTAAGCAGTGGGTGAAAGTCAGGGTGGGCAGATTCATCCAAGGTACCTTAGGCCAATAGCTTCAATCACCAATTCTCCAAGCAAATGGAATGAGATGACAAATGACTGTGAAGTGTGTCAGGGACAAACACCTGACAAATCTCACACTGCATATGGTTGCCGGCAGCACCCAAACAAAAAAAGGCACCATTCGTGCCTATCTTTATTTGGAATCTGTCTCTCACACTCACAATTTTTTCTTCCTGGATGACATGTAAACTAAGATAATAGTAAGAAAAAAAGAAAGGAAGATATTTCAAAGGGGCATGTAAAAAGGCACTGTAGTGGATTAGCTCGCAAACCAAATTCAAACAAATAATTTGTACTGGTGACAAAGAAATTCTGACATCTGAAATCATAGATAAACTTACTAAGCTGGGCATAAATCCCTACGTCACTCGGGTTGCCAACTGGCTTACTGACAGAACCCAGACTGTAACAGTAGCCAACTCCAAATTCAGCTCCAGACAAGTGACAAGTGGAGTACCTCAGGGTTCAGTCCTGGGACCGCTCTTGTTTGACATCTACTTCTCTGAAGTACAGGCCACCACTAAGGGACTCTGGCTAACAAAGTTCACAGAAGACTGCAAACTGGGAACTATTACTGAATCCGCAAATGATGTGGATATTTTACAAAAAGGCCTTACAGAAACAGATGCTTGGTGCCAGAGCCATGGGCTCAAGCTTAATGTCAAGAAATGTACAGTTATCCCCTTTGGGAAAAAAACATGTACCCATGAATTTCCACATAGGTGGCAGTACACTAAATACTGAAAGTGTGATGACAGACTTAGTGACACAGGTGGACAGTGGTCTCACCTTCGATAATCACATCACCACAACAGTCAGGAAATCCTTCTATGTGGCACACCTCATCACTAAGGGCTTTTCATCCAGAAAAAAGGAGGTCACTGTCCCACTGTACTCATCCCTCATTAGACCCATTATAGAGTACAAAGCCCCATTTGGTATGCACCTCAAGACATCTGCAACAGCTGGAAAGGCCACAGAAATACCTCATTAAAAGAATCACAGGCCTAAAGCAGATGCCCTATGCTGACAGTCTAAAAAAAACTCCAGCTATACTCTGTGGCATATCGTCTACTCAGAGGAGATCTCTGCTTAACATACAAAGCCATGTCAAACCCTGAGCTGTTGGACATGCACCACTTAAAGAAATCCCAATCCCTCAGAGACATACGCTCCATGGATCTAAACCTTGTCATCACAATGAACAAAACATGCTGGAGGGATAGGACCCATAGACTCCCCATACTCTGGAACAGACTGCCCATACATGTCAAGCAGAGCTCCTCCTTGGCCCTCTTCAAAAGGAACTTTGACGATTGGATGGGAGATAGGAAATTCACCCCGGGGATCACGTCAGTCACCCTGCTAGATATGGGTCCAGGGAAGTAAATATTGTGGGAAGAAATATCCAGGGAATTGTTATAGCTAGGGCCGTATAGGCCCTAGGGCTGATAGCCTAGTACCAACCTATGAACCTATATATGTACATTGCACCTTGACATAGGACATACAGTGCTCAGATGATGTAAAGACTTTGGTATACAGACTAAACGTTTGGCTAAAGAATACTGCAATAGTGATGAGGAAGTACGGGAAACTAACATATGCTCCTGGCAATTTAAAATCCTGAAAATCAAAATTGCAGAAGCATACAGTTTTTCCCCAGATTTACGAATAATCTGCCCATCCTTATCAGAAAAAGTAGGATTGGAATTGAATTAAATATTTAGCAGCAGTAGGATTATCTGAAGCTATACCTACCGGGTCAAGTTTGGGAAGTGTGTATGAAAACTTGAGACTGAGACTGAAGAAAGTACAGTTGTGTACACTTACCATAAATGTAGATGTTCGAGTGTATTCACTGTTGCAGTCCTAACCAATGGGTTATCCAGCTCCCGGTAGCCCTCGATCGGCCAGAATACTAAAGGTAAGTAAAATATGACATCTGCCGTCGTCGGTTGTAAAGGACGTCAGTACGTCCGATACAAAAGGAGGCAGCCGACATCACTTCCTCTGTCTTTCTTGTCATAACAGGCAGGAGTCCCCAGAAAACAAGGCTTAAGTCAAAAGAAACTTTGGCAAATAAAACCAGATTCAGCCTGTACCTTAGGAAAGGACTAAAAAGGGGGAAGGAGGGAGGGAAACCAAGACTGCAACAGTGAATACATTCGAACATCTACATTTATGGTAAGTGTACACAACTGTACTATGTTCACTGTGTTTCACTGTTGCAGTCCTAACCAATGGATTGATTACCAAAGCCCAGAGAAAAGGGAGGAGGCACCAACAGAATTAAGGATTGGAGAAAGAGCAGCGGCAAACCCTGCCCTGGCTCTAGAAAACAAAGGCAAATTATAATGATTTGTGAAATTGTGAACAGAAGACCAGGTGGCAGCCTCTAAAATGTCTTTAGTAGGAACACCCCTTAAAAAGGCTGCAGAAGTGGAAGCTTCTCTTGTGGAGTAGGTCCTAACCCCTTGAGGAGGAACCTTGCCATGAAAGGAATAACAGAAAGTAATAGGTTCATAGGTTGGTACTGGGCTATCTGCCTGAAGGAATATATTAGCCCAGCAATGCGGTATTCACCGCCCCTTTAGTAGTTCCCTAGACCCTTGTACTAGCAGCTAGTACCCGTGGCCCCTATCTATCTAGTAGTGCTGTTGGTGTGATCCCCGGTGTGAACTTTCTGTTACCCATCCACTTATCAAGGTTCCTCTTGAAGAGTGATAGTGAGGGGCTCTATCTTATGTAGATCGGGACCCTGTTCCATAGTAAGGGAAGTCTCTGCGAAGGGAATCTATCCCTCCAGCATGTTCTATTCATTGTTGTGTTGAGGTTTATATCCCTAGAGCGTGTAGCTCGAGTAGATTTGGTTTTGCTAAGATGGAGCATGTTCAACAACTCTGGGTTGGACATGGCTCTGTACGTTAGACAGAGATCGCCTCTGAGTAAGCGGTATGCAACAGAGAACAGTCTTAGCTTTTTCAATCATGCTGCATAGGGCAACTGTTTGAGGCCAGTAATCCTCTTGGTTAGGTACCTCTGTGGTCTCTCCAGCTGCTGGAGATGTCTAGCCAGGTACATTCCAATTGGTGCATTGTACTCATTAATGGGTCTGATTAGGGAAGAGTAGAGGGGCACCATTACATCCTTAGATCTTGATGCAAACCCTTTCATGATCAGATGGGTCACATAGAAGGATTTTCTAACCACTTTGGCAACATGGTTATCAAAGGAAAGCGGACTATCTACTTGGGTTCCTAGATCCCTTATTTCTTCTTCAGATTTCAGGGGATTACTTCCTATGTTGTAGTTTGTGGGTACTCTGTTTTTTCCAAAGGGGATTACTATGCATGTTTTTGCATTTAGCTTGAGACCATGGCTTTGACACCATGCATCAGTCTCATTTAGGCCCTTCTGGAGGATCTCCATGTCGGCCGGAGACTCTATTATAGCACCCAGTTTGCAGTCGTCCACAAACTTAGTCAGCCACAGCCCTTCCGTGCTTGCCTGTACTTCTGAGAAGTATATGCCAAACAGGAGGGGCCCCAGGACAGAGCCCTGAGGCACATCACTCGTTACTGGTCTGGATTTAATACAATGTGCAATCCACTTAGAAATGGTTTGCTTAGAAATAGCTTTGCCCTGAGCTCCAGGGGCAAAACTGACCAATAACTGTGCTGATTTCTGAAGGTCTTTAGTCCTGTTCAGGTAAAACCTGAGTTGTCTGTGCACATCAAGAGAATGCAGGATCCTTTCACCTCTATTTCGAGAATTAGGAAAGAAAGTAGGAAAGTCTATGAACTGATTAAGAGTCAGGCTAGAAACCACTTTAGGCATAAAAGAGGGATTGGTTCTCAGAGAGAGACGACCTGCATGAAAAAGAAGAAAAGGCTCCACAGCCATCAAAGCTTGCAGCTCCGAAATCTTCCTTGAAGTTATAGCCAAAGGGAAGGCAGTCTTCCAAGAGAGAAACTTTAAATGTGCAGTGGAAGCTGGCTCAAAAGGAGGAAGACTGAGTTTCTCTAGAACAAAATTAAGATCCCAGGTTGGAGTAGGTGCCCTTCTGGGAGGTTTTAAGTTGCAAGCACCTCTGAGAAACATTTTAATCAGGGGGCAAGAGAAAATGGGTTTCTCAAAAGAACAATGAGCAGAAATAGCTGAAGCATGGATCTCGATAGAGGAAAATGAAAGACCACCCAGAAATAAATCAGCCAAGTATTGCAGGATCAGAGGAAGAGTAGGCTGAGAAGAAGATTCCCCTCTAGCCTGCATCCAATGAGAGAATTTCACATTTGCCAGTGTAGGACTTCCTAGTGCTAGGCCTCCTGAAGTACATTAACCACCTGCTGGGAAAGGGAAGAAATGGATTGATCCATACAATGAGCCATGCTGCCAAATGGAGAGACTGAAGATGTAGATGTAGAATGTTTCCCCCTTCCTGAACCAAAAGATCTGGTTTCAGAGGAAGACACCAAGGAGGAAATTGGGAGAGACTGCAAAGCAGTGGATAACAATGCTGTCTGGGCAAGTCTGGAGCTATGAGAATAGTCCTTGGTCTTTTGCCCCTTTATCTTCAATAATACTCTGGGAAGAAGAAGAAGAGGAGGGAAGGCATAAACTGACAGAAGTGTCCAAGGGAAGGAAAGAGCATCCACTCTCCAGGCCTTGCTGTGATGCTGTCTGGTGCAAAAAAGTGGTAGAAGGTGGTTGTCTGGGGAGGAGAAAAGATCCACCTGAGGAGTGCCCAAACACTGAATGATGCTGTAAAAGACTGCTCTGTTCAGTTGCCACTCATGAGGATCCATGGTCTGTCTGCTCAACTGGTCTGCCAAAACATCGAGTCTCCCTGGAAGAAACTGAGGTAGGAGATGCGGGCCCAAGGATGCTGCTATGGACCAGAGAATCATGCTCTGTCTGCACAGGGGGTAAGAATGAGTCCCTCCCTGTTTGTTGATGTACCACATGATTGTGGTGTTAGACACTTCGTGAAAACTCTGGGAGCAGTGGATATGCCAAAGGGCAGCGCAGAGAATTGATAATGCTGCTTGCCCACTCTGAAACAAAGGTATTGCCTGCAACTTTCCCTGATAGGGATGTGCAGATAAGCTTCTTTGAGATCCAAAGTTACTAGCCAGGAGTCCTTGTCTAACATTGGCGGTAGTTGTTGAAGAGTGAGCATTTTGAACTTTGGAATTACCAAGAAAGAGTTCAGAATGGCTAGATCTAGGATAGGATGCCAGGTGCCTTCTTTTTTTGGAACTACGAAAAGTCTGGAATAGAAGCCCTGGCCTACCTGCTGAGCAGGAACTGATTCGATTGCCCCCAGATGTAACGGAGACAAAATTTGCTTTTCTACTTCTGCCTTTTGGTTTGAAGGAGCGTCCGGAAATCCATTGGGTATGGAAAGGTGTGGAAAGAAAACCTGTGACCTAGGGATACAGTTCTGAGTACCCATTTGTCGTCTGTGATGGTGGCCCAAACATTTGTAAAAAAAGGCCAACCTTCCCCCTAAAGGATTCGCCAGGCAAGCAGGAAAAAGCAGAAGTTGGACAGAGCCATTGAGAATGTTTGGACTGAGATGTAGGCTTAGAACTGTTCACCTTGGAAGTGGAAGCATGCCAACGCTTCGACCTTTGACAGGTAGCCTCCTGCCTCCTAGAAGATTTGTAAACTCTAGTCCTAGAGTGGTTCTGTCTGCAGGTATCAGGAAACATCCAACTCTTAGAAGGGTAATTCCTGCTGAAACTAGGAGGATGAACTTGCAGAAAGTCTGTTTGCATAGACTTGGCCTTATCCTCCATCTTTTTGAGCACTTCCTCTGCTTTGCTGCCAAAAAGACTGCCCTTATGTAAAGGTACATCCAAAAGCTTAGACTTAACAGGCTCTGGAAGGGGCTGCTCCCTGAGCCAAGCATGCCTTCTGAGAACAGATCCAGTAGCTGTAGCCCTGCAGGAGGCTTCTAGAATGTCAAAACCACAATGTAAAGAATGTTTATTGACTAGACTAGCAGAATTCAGCAAATCCTGCATATCCTTACTCTCTGCCAAAAGAGGCACACTTGCAATCTTTAACTTAATAGCCTCCAAGGTGTGCTGCTGATACTTAAGCATATGAAAAAGGCAATTAGAAGACCTAATAGCAAGAGTGGCAGAGGTATAAACTTGTTTACCCCATCTATCTAGGTTCCCGGTCGGAAGGAACAAGATTCTTGGTAACAGTGGCCTTAACTCCTTTAGGCCCTTGAGAAATAACCTCTGGGTCAGCTAGCGGATTCCTAAAAAGAAACAAATGAGAATCGGGGACTCTTATAGTACCTGTCAGGTTTCCTGGGAGCAGGAGGAACTTTATTTGGAGTAAAGGAATTTTCCAGAAAAACATCAACCACTTCCAACACTGGAGGAATAGCTAGAGGCTTATGCTGAGGTAAATCCAAAAACTCCCTGATCCTTTACTTAGATTGGGGATAATCCTGACTTTCCCATTTAAATGCTCCCTGAGAGTATTCAAAGTATCACCAAAATAGAAATCCTCTGGAGGAGAAGCAGAAGGAATGGATTCCTCTGCATATGAACCCTCAAAAGGAGAAAAAACCTGACAAACTTGCTCTTCAGTAGCAGAAATGGTAGAAGTATCCGAACCGGAATAAGATAAAGCCTCAGGAGAGACATCCCTACCCCTTTTTGAAGGAGGAGGAGGCTGTGAACCCCTAACAAGAGTCAAAAGGTCATCAGCCATTTTAACCATTTGAGAATGAGGGGAACAAGAGGAAACTGGAGCCCGTTTCTTCATAGGCTTACGACTGGAAGATTTACCTGCAAGTCTGAAGGACTCAGGAGGCCTGGCAACCACCGTAGTGGCAGAGGTTGTTGGTATGAGCTTGCTGTCCGAATGAACAGAGGCCTTGGACACCAGAGCCAGCCTAGCGGCTCTGGATCCAGCTGAGGAGGCAACAGGCAGAAGGTCAGAAGACAAAATGGAAGCCAGAGGCCCGAGGGACTCTGAAATGGTCTCAACCGAGGCCTGTGGTTGAAATTCCGCGGACAGCAGGGGCTGCAAAGGCACCTCACTGGCTACCGCAGGACTGACTACCAACTTAACATCATCTGAAGACTTGACCCTCTGAAGCTTGTCGATATCCTTGTCCTTACACTTCTTAGGGATATCCAAAGCCTGAAGATCAGCAGACGCCATACCGACAAACTTAGGCCACACTCCAAAATGCTTAGCTAAAAGCTTAGCCCGATGACGGATAGTAGGCGGATTAAAGGAAGCACAGAAATCACAACTGGGAACGTCGTGGTCAAGGCCTAAACAAATAATACAATAGGACTGAAAATCTCTATGGGGAATCTGCTTTCCACAGGTAAGACAATTATTGACTTTTTCAGACATTCATTAAGGCAAGAAAGAGGATCCCCAACGGGGTACTTAGCTGTACCAGTTGTAAAGTCAACACTTTAACTTTGTAGTTGGAAATCAAAAAGGTAAACTGCTGACCGGCACGCGTGCAAAAATGCTTCTGCTTTGGGCTCCGCGGCAAGGAAGACTGAGGAAGTGATGTCGGCTGCCTCCTTTTGTATCGGACGTACTGACATCCTTTACAACAGATGACAGCCAATGTCATACTTACTTACCTTTGTTATTCTGGCCGATCGAGGGCTACCGGTAGCCGGATAACCATTGGTTAGGACTGCAACAGTGAAATACGACAAACATCATTAGACATCCTATCTGCCTTTTTAGGTAAATTGCAGGCTGCAACATACATTCTCCAAAGCAGAGAGAACTGGAGGAATGGGTGATGGGTCTGGAAATTTCTTCTGTAACAGCTCACAGTATTTTTCGAGGAACTGAGAAATTTCAGTGTTCTCCCATGGAAAACACTGGCACATTCTAGAAATAGTTTCAGGGAAAGAAAATATCACAGAGAGATTTAGAAACTAAGCTCTCCTCAGAGTCTGAAACAAAATTTGAGGAGAAATCTCTGCATCTGAAATTCATCTTCCTGTCTAGATTCAGAATCATGGATCTCTTCAGGAAAAGAGCTACCCCCTCTTTCATTTATTAGAAGCTGCTTCTCAAGAAGAATCAAAAGCTAAAATTAAACCCTGAGCCAGACCCAGTACTACTGCTGTCTAAGGAAATTTAAACAGGAGTACACACTTTACGTTTTCTGTTTCCTTTTGACAAGAAAGATGAGGCCAGCATTGCTATTAATGGCAGCAGAAGCTTTTCCAGGGAGGGGCACAACATTCTGACAAAACAGGGAAGCCTTCCCTGCTCTGAACTCAGGACATGGCTAACCCCTGATCTACAATGGGTGCAGGTGATACACCAGACAGATCCGGGGTAAAACAGAAATGGTCTTCGGTACAAGTAAGGACAACAGCAGAGTCACCTACCTGCAGCTGAAGCAAATTGTTAAGAGTAAGACCAGTCTGTGAGTAAGCTGGTGATAACTGACCTTTGGTTCTTCCTCTTTATGGAATTGCCTTTTTGGTTCTTCCTCCTTACAGAATTTCCCATGTTGCCTGGGCCAAGGGGAGTCACCACAATGTTTTTTTTTTGTAAAGTCATTCTGAATTTTCAGAATTACTCTTGGTATCGGTGGAAATGCAAAAAGGAACATTCCTGACCACAGGAATGAAAATGCATCTGTTTTCTTGGCTTGCCTGCAAGGAGCCCTGGAGTAGTACAAGTTGTCAGTTTTGAATGGAAACAAACATCAATTTGAGGTGTTCCCCACAAATGGAACAACTTCTTGAAGACCCCTTGTTCAATTTCCATTTGTTTGGGTCTGTACTGGTCCTGCTCAGCTGGTTTGACACTATTTTGGCTCTGACAGAATGCAAGACGTTTGGAGGGTTAATGAATGCTGTAGTACTACCTCAAGGTCATCATTGCCAGTTTGCACAGGGTATGACCTAGAGTCTTCCCTGCTTGTTTCAGTACTACATCAATGTGATGATGTCTGTAATCACCTGACGAGGTCCTGGGGACTATAGATAATGAAAAGATTTTTAAGGCATGGATTACAGCCAACGTATGTGCTTTAGTCTGTCTAAGCAGTTCCTCAAACTGAGGTCTGGATAAAGAATGGGAGTCCTGTACTCAGAGGTAGTGGATTCCTCCACCACTGCAGTTCCTGTTTCATGAATCCCAGAACCAGTACCTGGAAACCAAGGAATGAAGGTGCTGGGTCCAACAATTCAAGTACCATTACATTTTTCTCATGTGTAGTCCAGCTAATGGTAACATGAGGATCACTGATGCCATGAGGCCTAGAATTTTGAAAAAACTTTCTTGCTGAGAGAAGAGAGGCAAGGAGTCCAATAAAATGCCCTGATAAGTCAGAACTTTGTCTTCCGGCAGTAAGGCTATCCTTTTTACTGCGTCTATCCAACAACTCAGGAAAACAGTTCACTGAGAGGGTATGAGGAAGGACTTTTTAAGGTTCAATTTGAAGCACATGGGGAAAAGGAGGGAAGCTACCTTGTGTAAGGACTCCAAGCACCTGGATACAGAATCTGCACAAATCAAGTTGTCTAAAGAAAAAATGAGGATGTCTAAGACTAGGATTCTGCAACAGGGAAACACTGGGGCCAGACACTTTGTAAACACTCAAGATACAGCAGATATAGTCCAAAGGTAATGCAGAAACTGTAAGGCAGACACAGCAAATCTCAAAATTTTCCTGAAATAGGGAGCAATAGTAATATGACAGGTGTCCCTGAGATCTAGAGTCACCATGAAATAGTGGTCTGGAAGCAATGCTAGGACCAACTGTAAGGTGAGTATTTTGAAACTTTTACAAAGGTGTTTAGAAAAGTCAAATCTAGGACAGGTATCCAGAAGGGCACCTTATTTATGATATCAAAGATGCTGGAGTAAAAATGTTTGCCTTTGTCTACCACAGGCATGAATTATTTTTCAGAACCCATTTGTCAAACACTATTTGCAGTCAGGCTGCAGGGTTGAGAGAGAGCCTGGGGTGGAAGAAGGGCAGAAGTGGGGGTGGCTACTCCCTTTGACTTTGCATAGCCATTCCTTTGCAGGGGAGTTGATCCTTTCTTGCAAAGGAATCTCTTTTACTTGGTTTGAAAGAATTACCCTACTGGCATTTTCTTTTGGATCACAGACTTTTGTTTGGCCATGATTTTTGTTCTGCCCCTTGAATGATAACGTCTTGTTTGGAGAGAAGTTGGGTATATGCAACATCCTAGATATTTCAAGTATTAACATAGCACCCAAATAACAGTTCAGAACTAAAGGTGCATTCAAAATGTCAGCTTTAACAGCATTTCTCAAGACTGTATCTGCACATTCAAGCACACCTCTCAATGTATGTTTCAAAACCTGTGTCAAAACAGAAACAATTTAATTCATACAAGACTTATGCCCTCCTAAAGGTAAAGATGCAGCAAAATTATTCAAACTGTACCCACACTGTAAAATAAATTTCCTCATGAAGCCTTGATAATTTAACAATAAAGGCTAGATTACAAGAAAGAGATATCCTTTAGTCCTGAAGATTTAACCATTTTCCCTCTTTATCAGGGGCACTGGATTAGATTAAGCAAAGAACTTTTCATTTGAGCAGACAGCTGGGGAGACTGCAGCTAGTTTAGCAGTCAAATGAAGAAAGACTTGTCATATTTGAGGAGACAATTTTCTTCTGAGCCTTTTTAGGGAATGCTGGAATAGAATACTGGTGTCCTGCAGACATCTTTATAAATATCTTTCAAGGCAGGTAAGAGATGTTGGGGGGGGGGGACAGCCACAGAACTGGCTAGCTCTGAGGTAGTATCTGCTCACAAGCAAAAACATCACTAAATCTACTAATCTTTTGAGAAAGAGTGAATGCTTATTTGGACTTGAGCTTAGGTTCACCTCCCAATGAATCAGACTGACTGAACTCAATGTCAACTAGGAAACCATCACTGTCCTCGTCAGATTCCTCACCATTCTCTGAAACAGAAAGGTCTCCAGCAAAAGTAGCACTAGCACCATATATGGGAACACAATCATCAGAATTAGCTGTCTGCCAAGGGAACCACATTAGCTTTATAAAACAGCTATAATCTGATTATCAGCTGTACAGTGAAGCTCGTTTCTTTTCTTGTGAACTTTACCAATACATAAAAAATCTCTGGGTTCAGAACATAATGTTTGGCAAGGGGTATCTTACACCAGACTGTAACTGCTCCTAATGGTTTGGTTCTTCCAGATCTCTGACAGGTCCTAGAACAGACCTGGAGGATGCATCTAACTCCTGTTCACAGTGGCCAGCAAAGTTACACTTCACTAGAAAGGTCTGAGCAAAACGTTAAGTGATCTCCAGGCTAAGCAGTGGCCCTGACAGAATCACTAACCATAGGCTGAGGCATATCTTTCTTTTTTCTTACAAGGTGCAACCAGATTTGATAGAAGGGTATCAAAGTCCGGATCCATCAAGTCAGGGGAGAGGACACCAGCCAGAATAATAAACTGACAGTATTAGATAATTTATCAAAAAAAGCACTTAACATTTTTAGTAATAAGTGTAAGTATATCCCCATAAAACCAAATGCTGCCAATCTGTGCTATTATCACAAAAAGTTTGAAATGTGTTCAGAATTATTTTACAACTGACAGAAGTTAAGGAATTTCAACATCACAAACTCCAAGGCAACCAAAGTGCGAAAACAGTTAAGAATTAGCTCCACACACTGTAACCACAGGCGGTTGGGTATGACAGAGCAAGATGCAGAGGACAGGAAGAAATGGAAACAGTTGATCTGCTGTGGCGACCCCTAACAGGAGCAGCCGAAAGAAGAAGACGACTGTAACCACATTAAACTGCCACAAAATAATGTTCAACAGCAATTTAAACTATATTTTCTCATCAGAGAGTAAAATATCCACAGTACATTCACATAACTTCATTTGCAGTAAAATCACCATCAGATGTTAAATACACAAAGACCAGAGTCATATATATAATAAATGTATGAATGCTGAAAAATCCAAGTTCTGCAACATTTTCCTGTCAAAAGATGAAAGTAAAGCAAATTAACAATAGTAAAGACAGGTCTCTGGAGTCTAAAAGCACACATACACACTGTACTTCTGAGGGAAATGCAGAGTTTCCACAGAAACAGTAAAAACAAACATTTGTCAAACACAGAAGACAAATAAAATCTGCCAAAAGCAGAAATTCCACAGGAATTGCTGTAAACACAGACAAAAAAGAAAAAAAATATTTTTAAACATGCATAAAAATAGAACAAGAATAATAAATCTACTGATAAAATGAGAGGAAGGGGGAATCCCAAAATAGGGTTTATCTGAGCAGTAAGGGAGAGAAATCAGCACTGGATCCTGTGAAGAGTTCAAGAACTTACTTCTTTGGAGGGCAGAAAAAGAGTGAAAGCAACTTCCTATGTAGCTGTAGGCTTCCCTCTGAGGATATGCTCAGCCAATCAGCTGTCAAAGGAAGAGAGGGAGGGCAGTCTGAGTTTTTGAAAGGTAGCTATTACCTGGTTACCTTGGCAGATAGCCCAAAATGCCACTGAGGCAGTGGATTACTTTCAATTTTGAGAAAAAGTACTGTTCTTTTTAAAAGGGGAATACCACTTTTAGTCACAAAATAACTTTTCTTAAAAGGGAAACATTTCTGTGTGGAAAGGTTCCCCTGAGGGGACTTATTTGCCAAAAATGAAGTTTCAAGGATGACTGTTGCTCATACAGAACCTAAAAACTTCTATACACCGACTGGTGATTTCCCTCCTTTGGACTGAGAAATCAGCAGTCAGAGTGAAGGTGTGAAGCTGGCCGGTTGTTGTATCCTAAAAGCAGGTTACAACCCATATAGCCAAAAGACTACTGAAGCGGTGAGAATGATGAACATCCAATGCTGCCAGGACCAAAACGGGGTTACCACAATTATCCTGGGAGAGTCTTTCTGAATCTTTTGAAGAACTCTAGTCATCAAAGAAAAAGTGGAAAGGCAAACAGGAACACTCTTATTTATCTGAATGAAAAGGTGATGTCCTTCAGATATTTGTGCAAGAAACCCTGCAGCAGAATTTCTTTAACTGTATTTTAGGAATGGAGGCAGAAAGATCTATTTGATGAGATTCCACAGTCAGATCACTCACTGAAGCCCCTTGGATTTCAAATTCCATTTGTGATTGTCTAGCCCAGTCTTGTTCAGCTGGTCTGCAACAACATTCTGCTCTGGAGGAATATAAGCAGCTTGCACAGATAAATTGTACTAAGATGCAACTTTCCAGGCTATTACAACTAATCTGCAAAAGTAAGAGCTTGTACTTCCCCCTCCCAATTATGCAACACATCACTGTGGTGGTGTCTGTGATTATTAAAAAAGGGCTTGGAATTCAAAGATGGCAGAGATTTAAGTGCATTTACTAAAGCTACAAATTCAACATTTAGATGAGTATCTCCCTTTTTACAGAATCTCAGTCCTGGAATCTGAGATAACATGGGTTTCTGGTGTTGGGACCAAAGTGATTGCAAATCCACTAAATGTTCTCATGTGAAGTCTTGCAAAAGCAATCATGACATTGATAGAAGACATGAAACCCAGAGTCTTAGGAAATACCCAGGTAAATGCCAGACATTGGCTGGGAAAATCAGAAATTGTTCCTTGTAAAGTTATACTTTGTTCTGAAGAAAAAAAAAGCCATCATGAGGGATGTTATCCAGGAGACATTTCAGAAACACAGTTCTTTGAGATTTAATGAAAGAGAATTTCTCTGTGATCACCTGAAGTCACAGACTGAGAATGCTTTTTTCCTACTCAATCCATACATTCTTAACTAGTAAAATGATCTGCAAAAGTAAGGCAGCAGTCTAAATATGGACACATGTGAATGCCCAGCAACATATAATGGGCTACTATAGGAGTTAGGCATTTTGTAAACACCCTTGGAGCTGTAGAGGCAAGCCAAAGGTAAAGCAGAGAATTGAAAATGTAAATCAGACAGAGAAACATAAAAAAGCATCTGAAAACTTTCGAGAACTTGAATATGATAATCATCATTTAAATCCAGATTTCCTAGAAAAAAAAGAAGTGGGATGGGAAATACCAAACTGCAGACAGCACATTTAAATTCTGTCATTTTGATGTGAAGCTTTACAAAAGAAAGGTCTAAGGCAAGTCTCCAATTTTCACCTTTCTTTGGCATCAGAAAGATTTAATAAAATCTTTTCCATATTTGATCTGTGGGAAGAGATTCTATAACCCACTGAAGTATTATACATGGCTCTACAAAACAAAAAATGGTCTAAAAAGCAGGTAAGCTTTTGACAGTCAGTACTACAACCAGGGTTGCCAGATTTCTGAAGTGCCAGATAGGGACAAAAAAAAAAAAAAAAGGCAGGCAGTTCCGCATTAAGCAGAAGTAGCTCCGCTTTGCGATTCATGATACAGGCCAAGCATAAATCAGAAAGTGGAGGCTGTTTTGCTGGGATTTTAACCGGCAGCGCGGGGACTCCGGATTGGACTGCTGATCCTGGGATACACCTGCTCAAATAGGGATGTCTGGCAACCCTGACTACAACCCAACTGAAAAAGTAAGTTTTGATGCGATACTTTTTAGTGACAACCCACAAAACACTAATTGTAGCCCCAAGTACAAATTCTAACTTTTTTTAGTTAAAACAATAGTATTTTGAAAGGATTTTGTCAACCAGGGTACCCTGACTAAATAAATAATGTAAAATTTTTAGTGACAACCAAAAAACACCAGTCCTAGCCAAACAGCAACAATTTTTAACAGAAGATAAACTTTTCTTCACAAAAATTGATGAAAGTAGAAAGTATTCCCCAACAGGATACTCTCAACGACTTCATACCACTCTCCTCAAGCTGTTTGGTGGTTAAGGAGCATGAAGCTACCTTAAGTTTGGAAGCTGGCCAGCTGTCCTATCTTTGGCAGAATATAACCCATACAGCTTAGGCTACTGCAACAGTAATCTAATGAAGAACACCTATCCATCTACTTCCTAACTAATGTTTAAAATGTCAGTGCATTGCAGGCTGATCCACTTTGGGCTCTGCAGCACAACGCTCTACATAAGAAGCTTCTACCAGTCTCTCTCTCATTACTACTATTATAGTCTAGACTCGCACTGTATTGTAGTAACAGTATTTTGAAGGCATCCAAGTTATGTAATTACTAATATATAAATGTGAAACTACCTACAGGCAACTTGCAATCCTCCCCTGTGGCTGCTAGTGCTCATGTGCACACTGACTGGCTAAAGGTCTTTAGGGACTGATCCACTTCACACCCCTCCTGCCCTGGGGATTTGTCTAACTATATAACTAAAGTCTACACCCCCTACCTCAAAATTGATGCACAACACTACCAAAAGTCATAGTCCCATCTAATAGAGTACTTTTTCCTACTAATATATTACGCCACCACTCTTGGAAATCCATGCTAATTTAATTTATTCACTTAAACTTGCACCATTCACAAATCTGTAAATATAGCCACTCCCAAAATCAACCACAACCAACTTACCATCTGACATAATGCACCCTCTGCCTTTTCTCTCAGCAGTCTCTACTACACTCTCATGTCAATCACAATCGGTCCCATACTATGTGTTCCTCTCTTCTCAATACCATATAATGTAACATAAAACTCTCACTTTCCTGCACTGCATCCCATCTACAATTACCCATGTCCTGATGTACTATAATTTCTAGTTTAAACATTCACATTTTAACCCTTTAAGTCTCGCACGCATCCCATTTTCCTATAGAATACCAACTAACACTACTTCATTTCGTTCTTTAATACTTTCTAACCACGTCCACTGTTCTACTACTGCACTTCCTGTCAGCTATACTGTCCTCCACTAAATAGATAAGCCCATAGAGAACATCCGTCCTCTCACAAATACTCTTCCATCCAGACAGTACTACCTGGCAAAAATGGTCTTGCCAATTACTTCCCTCTTCTTACTCTCAGCTCTTGCTCATACTTCTACCTACCACGATCACCACATTCACCCCCATTATCAGACTCTCAGCTCTTGCTCATACTTCTACCTACCACGATCAACACATTCTCTCCCATTATCAGACACCACCTGTAACACCCAACACATCCCACAATCAAATCCCACGTACACCTTCCAAATCTACTCCATCCACATCTCTACACACCTTCACTTCTACAAACCAGAACAATGACCAAATAAACAAAATGCACCAAACTACTACACAAGTTATAAAATTAAATTAAAGGCTGTACCCTGTACTATTCAATACATCTCACTCCTGCAGTTTACAGAGATATACACTCCAACCAACCCTAGCCCAGTCTTCTTCAACAAGCATCATAAAATCAACCAAATCTATTTCATTTTATCACATTACACAGTGCTTGTGTGTGTACTCCACAATAAGCTTCACCAACAGTCCGAGATAAAATCCAAGAACAGCTTTTATTGAAAAAAAAACAGTTGTTTAGCGCTTTCATCCCTCCATCTATGCTCTGGGACATCAATGTTGACTTAAGAGAATTTTACTGGATTGTTAGACTATACGCCACAAACGCACCAGGGTTGAATAATTATTTTTCATTACTACCAGTTTTGAAAAGGAGATCCCTTAAGCTTTAAAGACTAAAAGTTTTTTTTTAATTTTGTAATGTTTTTAATGTTTACAAAGATTTTTTATGGTTTATGTGTAGTTAAGGGTATCATTTTAAAGTTGTTGCATCAATTTTCTACAAGATATTTAAATAATTGATTGAATCAAGAATTAGGTATATATGGTGACTTCATTTCCTGTCTTTTAGTTCTGATGATGTCCCAGAGCATAGATGGAGGGATGAAAGTGCTAAACAACTGTTTTTTTCAATAAACACTGTTCTTGGATTTTATCTCAGACTGTTTGTGAGGCTTATTGTGGAGTACACACACAAGCACTGTGTGGTTTTATTTCGTGTTTGGTTCGTAGTGCTTGCTTCAAACGGGTACATTTATTTCATTTTATCACATTAACATTAGATGTATAGGCAATGAGCTTGCGGAGCTCCATGTCTGGACAGTTAAGTACACACCAGACATTCCAGTTCGAAAAGAAACATGGTCACCCCCTCCCCCCATAGAAACAGTGTCATCACATCTAACAAAGGACAGACTGAATGGGTATCACAATTTAATAACAAACACTCATTTTCTCCAAAAAAAATTCAACTTTCACAAAATACCTGCATTACTGTTATGATATCCCTTCAGGGAATATCATCTCTAAAAAGATACCATACACTAGATGCATTCACAAATCTCCCATGAAACTTTTACCTTAGGTGACCTAAACACTGACTAGCAGCAGGCAGCCTCAAACTCATCTGCTGGTCAACTCACATACCTGCACAGCTACACGCAGTTCATAAATACCACTACCAGACATGAGAAAACCAGTAAGAGTCCACTCTTGACTGGATCCTCTCCTTAGAGCCTAAAAACATCATTAAGTCAGGCACTCTTGCTGACACAATGAAGGAGCAACTAAATTGCACTCCTACAAACCAATAACCTATTCATCTTTAATACACAGATCTTCATCAAATCTTAAAACAACAGTACTGGACCGGACCATAATGCAATCTCTACCTTTTGTTGATGCCTTGAAATGTTAATGTCACAGTTCTCAACATTCTAAACAGCCAACCACAAAGGAGAAAGAAAAGTACAAACCAGATTTCCTGGTCAACTAGAACAGACAAATGTGACAAGGCATGGAAAAAATACATTTCTAAGCACTCAGAAACCTAACTAATATTTAATGTCATCTATGATAAGTCTTCTTGTTATCAAAAAAAAAAAAAAACACCCAACAAAACAATCCTAAACTTTTCTGGAAAACAAATCTTAAATCTTATAAATCCAGGCAGATCTTCACAGCCAAACCCTTAAACAACTGAACCAAATCAAATCACTACCAAAGACATTTTGTACCCACTTTTTTAAGAGTGGCATAAAAGTGTGAATAAACATAATCATCTATTCCTCCCCACTGCGAGTGACCACAACCCCACTATGAACATTATCCGAACCACGGCAAGAGGTATTATTTAAACCAAAACCCACAACACTTGCAATAGACAGTCTTCCAAAAGAACATATTAGGATGGCAATTGATGCTCTTACTTACTCCCATATCTAGCCTTACTAACAGATCAGTTCAAGAGTTGTATGTCCCAACACTCTCAAAACAATCTTACATTATTCCCCTGCATAAGGGAGGGAATTTAAAAGCACTGTCCAGTACTGATCAACTGCCATCCTATTCCCCACTATCAAAGTGCTAGAAAAACATTTAATTACAATTTTTTAAACACCTTCTGGATTAAAACATCATATCCTCCTCCTCCTCAACATGACTTTAGACTATTCTACAGCACAGGTACTGCCTTGCTTAGCTTATTAAATTTAGATAACACCAAGAGGAACAAATGTAGCATGGACCCTTGCTACACTCTTAGACCTAACCAAGAACTTTGATAACATATCAAGGCAATAACTCCTAGACAACTTGACAAACCTTAGCTTCTCCACATCCACAATTACATGGCTTCATAGTTACCTATTCAACAGACTCTAAACAGTGAAGTGGGCACAACAATTACGCTTTCTTCCTCCGAGTACCAGAAGGTGTCTCAAAAGGATAAATCTTGGACCCACTTACATTGACCATATTTATTAATGACCTACATTCAGCCAGCAAACCCATCCCCATTGCCCAATACACTGACTAGTGCACTCTCGTTTGCTCTGCTAGTATTCTCCATGAAATGCAAAGACAAACCAAAGAAGCTTTCTTTAATGTTGAAATATGGTTACAGATGTACATCTGCTAGTCAAACCCAAAACAAAATTGGTGATATTCAACCCTAAACACTCAAACAAAAGCTCCTTTTTCACTATCTTCTTCTTCTTTCGGCTTTTTCCCGGTTAGGGGTCGCCACAGCGGATCACCTTGTCCGCACATTGAATGGCAGTAGAGTTTTACGGTGTCGAGTTGCCAGCCCGGCGCCCAACCTTCCACAGAAGGCACACTCACACGCACACCTAGGGCCAATTTAGAGTATCCAATCCACCTGCAGCATGTCTTTGGGATGTGGGAGGAAACTCCTTTTTCACTATAACGTCCTCAAATAAAGCTACAATTGAAGTTATTCCACCTGCTAAACTCTGAGTCCATATGTATGACAGATTAACATCTGATCACCATATGTAAGACACAGTAAAAAGAGAAATGAAAAATCAAACCACCTACATAAAAGGAAACCTTTTCTGACAGACATCAAAAGAAAGATACTAGCCTCTGCTTGCTTACTTCCTCTGTAAGCATCAGTCTTCCCTCCTTCCAAATAAGTGGCCAAATGTGCTACCTATCTTCTATCTTGGACCCATCACTGCACAGCTCTGAAGCATCTAAACTGGATGGAAGTACTAAAACACACTTCTTACTCAAAGGTACAGGCAACATACAATATTTATCATCCAGAAAAATACTCATCCTTACAAAACCTCCTTCATATATGCACAATTAACTAATCCTTCTGATCCAAGAACAAACTATTCCACAGGAAAGCCAGAGACACCCTGTATTCTACACCACAAATCTATGGAACAAAACCTCCCTTGCAACGAGACTAACTGAAAACTCTCAATTTAAATTTCAACTTCAACCCAACATGAAATCAACTTGGCCTTAACAGTGTCTTGCATTTGGTTAGTCACAATTCCTACTACTAACTGCTCCTCTGCTCTTTCTTGTCTAAGACCTCCTTGCTAATATCATTACTTCTATACATTTCACACCTAAAATAATATAACTATTTATCACTATCACAGCCAGCTTACTGTCTTCTCCTCACTACAAACAAAATGTATTCTCTAGTGCCATTTTCATTTTAAATAGCTATAAATATATTGATGTTCTACTTTTTCTTTAATTATTTTTAGTTTGTTCTACCTTTTATAGCTTGTACTGCCTTGGAATGTCATTGCATAATCCAAGTATCTGCACAATTTATGATCTATTTTTGTGGTTGGAGAGTTTTTTCACAGGCACTCTGCTGAAAAGGGAATCCTGAAAACCTCACAAAACAGGAAATAAAAAAAAAAGCTGCTATTCGGTCTACTAGAAAAGTACAGACAGTTCAGATGACGTATCAGTCAGTCGGTACTTTTCCGTTAAACCCCTACCACACATTTTAGGTCCCAGATTGCAGTGTTTCTGGGATGACTCCTCAGCAGGCCGTGCAGATCCTTTCAGACCAGTGCAGTGAATTCACTGAGCCGTGCATCGGCAGTGTTCTGCAGCCCCCGATTTCTGGGGAAGAAGTGTTACATGGGGCAGATGGGTTTTAATGATGTAAACTTGTGTCGTATCGGCAGAAGACTGCTAGGCCACTGACGGCTGTCCCAGGTTAGCAGATCTTGTGGACAGCGGGGTTGGTCTTTTACAGACCTTGCAGTCCGACTTGCCTTCCACTGTCCTCCCCCTTGCACCACTGCACGTCTGCGGGTGACTGCTTGTTCCTGATTTAGGTCACCGTGTGTCCCTGACACCCCCTACGTCCGAAAGAAGAACGATCCCCAAAAACACAGGAGAAGGTAGGGTTAGACTGGCAGGTGTGTGAAAAAGGAAAGCGTGGTCCTACAGCAACACACAGAAATTACCCGCACCCATGTAGTAGGGAAGGGGAGAACAGTGGGAAAACATGTAAGCCCACAAGGTCTGGTGAAACCACAGTGTGGTGCCGACCCCAAGCCGTGGGGATACAACTAAGGCCACGGACATGCAGGACAACGGGGAGGATGCTGGAGGACGAGTAAGACTCCAAGCCATGTCACATCCCAAGCCCTGGAGAAAGAATCAAGGCAAAACACTGCAGTCCGGGTCCCAGCACGCATGGTAGGGGTTTAACGGAAAAGTACCAGTCAGTCTAATAACTCCAAAAGAATTGCACTTTGAACCTGCTCAACATCAAGTAAAAAGCTGTAGCTGACTACATTACACTAATAATTGACTCATCATTACAGAAAGTAGTCAACATAATAAATACAATGATTTGTAATGGAATTATTGAAACAGTAACCTGTTTCCCCACCTTACCCATCACTCTCCGTTGTGTAAACCACCGCAACTCTGCTTGCCTGTTCAATATTGAGCTCTAACTGTGCTGCTTCCAAGTTCCTCTCGAAGGTGTCAACGCTGCCAATATTAAACCAAACATACCGCTAAGAAAGAAAGAAAAAAAATATTTTTTTATTTTATTAATACTACTACTACTACTTTCTATTCAGGAGACAACACATGTCTTTCAAAGCTGCAATCTGGGTCAGGAAAGTACTGTAAAACCAAAAGACTGTATACCTACAATATTAAGAGACTTAAAAATATATCTACATCTATATATATATATATATATATATATATATATATATATATATATATATATATATATATATACTGACATCATATGCAGTGTAGATGTGACTCATTACTCCAATTAGTTAGCATTATTTTATACTTTATCGAACTTCGAAACAGCAGAATGAGGTGGCCAGCTATTCACACGAGGGAAAAAATTATACATGTGCACATATCTGTCAGTGCTTATGCATGTGTGCGTACACATATACACACACACACTATATATATATATATATCTGTATACACACACACACACACACACACACACACACACATATATATATATATATATATATATATACATACAACACACGCACACATCTACATACACGTGCGTGTATATATATCTATCAAATATACGCACATCTACATACATGTGTGTGTGTGTGTGTGTGTGTGTGTGTGTGTATATATATATATATATATATATATATATATATATATATATATATACACACACACATATATATATATATATATATATATATATATATATATACATACATATATATACATACACACACACACACATATATATATATATATATATACACACACACACACGTATGTAGATGTGTGTGTGTGTGTGTGTGTATATATATATATATATATATATATATATATATATATATATATATATATATATCTATATATACACACACTATCTCCACACACACACAAATAGATGGAAATATGCACCACACACACACACACACACACACACACACACACACACAAACCTTTGTCTACAGCTTACCTATAAACTCCCGTCGACTGTAAAACACATGCACCCTATGCTCTATTAAAGTATCATTTGCCTATATATATTTATATGTGCTTATACATATATATCTTATGGTTGTATACACATGCAGAGAACAGCATACTTAAACTTAGATTTTTTTCTCTTATAAAATGCAAAGCACTTGTGTATTTATTTTGCTTCCGTACATCCTTCTACGTGATCACTCTGGACCACATAAATGTCTACATGTAATGATACTGATAACCGTTAGTCATATCTGCTGTGGAGAACATTTCTTTGGGCCTCCACTGAAAAAGCCCAATGAATAAAGTACAGTTGTGCAAGTTAAACTTAACCATAACAGTAGATGTTTGAAAGATCTCCGCTACAGTACCCTTAGCTATATGGGTTATATCCTGCAAAAAATATAATGGCCAGCTGGCTTCCAAAGCTTCAGTGCACCTTCCATGCATCCAAACAGTCAGGTGGCTTAAGCTGAGCTGACAAAAAGGCAAGTTAGGGTGCAAAGCCCTACAGAGCATTCATGCCAGTAGAGACAGAGGCTGAGTCTGGAGAAGACAACACTAGAAATAATAAAGTCCAAATCCAAATTTAAGAAACATACCAAAAAACAATGAGAAGGGAGTGGCTACTGCAGCAGTGATGATTCGAACATCTACTCCCAAGATAAAAAGTTAAAGTTACACAACTGTACTATTTTCATTGCATTGATCACTGCTGCAGTAGCCTTAGCTATAACAGTAGATTAGCTTTAGCTGACTATATCTGGGAGGTGGAAGGAGAAGCGTCCAAGAGCACCTGGAGAATGGTCCTAACGAAGCTTGATCTAGAGACCTAGAGAAGGAATCAAGATTACAGTGAGGACCAAGTAGCAGGTTGTAGAATATTTCTGGAATCAAACTCTTTACAAAAAACATAGACGAAGCCAAGACCCTGGCAGAGTTGGCCCTCACCATACCTGGAATAGTTTTGTTATGGTGAGTATAACCACAGGTAATAAACCACTTGGAAATATTCTGTTTTGACACAGGTTCTCCCTTCTTACCTTCAGAAGAAATGAATAACTGATTCAAAGATCTGAACAATTTATGTGGACATCTAAGATATGGAGTATCTTTTCTCCTATATTTTATGTTGAAGAAAGAAAACAGGGAGATGAATAGTTTGGCTTATGGTAAACTCAGATACCACCTTAGGCATAAAAGGATTAGTTTAAAAAAAAATCCTACAGATATGGAAAATGAAATAGGTTTGACTCATCGTAACAACTTGCAACTTGGCTACCATTCGTGCAGGCTCAGCACAATCAATAAAACAGTTTTCCATGTTAAGAACCTTAAGTCAGCCGGATTAGCTGGTTCAAATGGAGCAAGCTAGCTGGTTCAAATGGAGCAAGCATTAGCTTCTCGAACAGAAAATTAAGATCTCAAGAGGAGCCAATGGTTTTCTTGGAAGCCTCTTATGTAAAACCCCTTTCAAGAACTTTTGGACATGAGGCTGCACTGAAAAGAATAGGATCCATGGGAACATGCTGAAATGGCCAATAAATAAACCTTGACAAAGGAATAAAAAAAGGCCACAGTAAATCACACAAATATTGTAGAAACAGAGAACAAGTAGCGTTGAATGGGTGCTGGTTATGTTGTTGGCACCATCTGGAAAACCTTTTCCATTTCCTAATGTATGATTTTCTAGTAGCAGGCTTTCTCGCCTCCATTAGTACCTGCTGCACTTACTCAGTAAACAGGTGCCTAAAAGGAACCAAGACCCTACCATCCAAACAGTTAATTGAAGTTGACTGATGTTGGGGTGCATCAGCCATCTCTTTTCTTGTGTGAGTAGATCCAGTCTGTGAGGAAGCTTGTGGTAATTGCACCAGGCCATTTCCAAATGACTTGAGAACCACTGTTGCCTCTACTAGAAGGGAGTCACCATAATGATCTTGGGAGATTCCTTCTGAATCTTCAGAAGAAGCCTAGACATTAGTGGAAAGGGTGTAAAAACATACAGGAGTATTCCAGTCCAAGGAAAAGAAAAGGCATCTGTCCTCCAGGCATTCATGTATGGAGTCCTAGAACAGAATCTTGCCAGTTGACTGTTCAAAGAGGAAGAAAGAGGTCTACTTGAGGAAATCCCCAAAGATGGTAAAATCTTGTAAGACGTCGACTTAGTTTCTATTTATGAGGGTCTGCCTGGGCCAAGAAAGAGGTCTACTTGAGGAAATCCCCAAAGATGGTAAAATCTTGTAAGACGTCGACCTAGTTTCTATTTATGAGGGTCTGCCTGGGCCTGCTCAGATTGTCAGCCACACAGATTTGCTCTGTTGGCATGCAGGATGTCTTAAGAGTGAGAATGTGCTGTGAAGCTATATCCTAAGCAAACTCGGCTAGTCTACAAAGGGGATACGACCTGGTTCCCTTTTGCTTGTTGATGTTGCACGACTGTGATATTGTCTGCAACCATCTGAAGAGGTCCTGGGGAACAAAGATGGTTCAGAGAGTTGAGTGGTTTTGATCAGGGCAAGTATCTCCTTGATATTTATGTGCTTGCATCTGTTTTTGGTGGTCCACACACCCTGCACTTTTTTCCCTCCAGAAACAGCTCTCCAAGCAGTCTGAAATGTCTGTGGTGACTGACTTCTTTGGAGTAAGGAGGGAGAAGGGGAGACCTCGATTTAAGGGCATCTGTTGTCTCCATCAAATGAGTTCTCTTCTGACAAACCCAGCACTGAGATTTGAAAAGATAAAGGGTGTTGATGCTGGGGACCAAAGAGATTTCAGATACAACTGTATTTTTCTCATGTAGAGTTTAGCCAGTGGTATTATGAGAATCATTGATGCCATGATACCCAAAATCCTGAGATATTCCCTAGCAGTGACCATAGTCATAGTTTAAAACCTTTGAAACATTTAAATAAAGATATCCGTGGAAGAAAAACTCTGAACTGAGGTGTCTAGATGACATCCCAAGAACACAATCAGGAAAGACTTTTGAATATTTTCTTGCAATCCCAGCTTGTGTAAGAGATCTCTCTCCAAGAGAAAGATATATTCCTGACACTTTGAAAAAGACTGCAAATATAAACAAACTGTCTAAATATGGAAAAATGTGGATACCCTGTAACCTGCAATAACCTATAACTGGAGCTAGACATAAGGTGAACACTCTCCTGTCAAGTGTACAGTTTAAATGATAAGGGAGAGAACCGATATGATCTAGGACACAGAAAATGTTAAGAAACATCTGAAGAGGGATATGATGACATGCATCTTTTAAGTCTAGTGTTGCCAGGAAATTTGAAAGAGGAAGAGGTAACAAGTTGTGAAGTGAAATTTTAAATTTTGGCACTACCACAAACAGGTTTAAGAAAGAAAGATCCAGAACTGGTCTCCAGGCATTTTCTTTCTTTGGCACTATGATGCAGGAAGTAGTTCTATCACTCCTTGGAACAGCATGCGATGAACAGTTGGTGGAAATAAAAGAGGGTGATTTGTTGGAGGAGGAAGAATGCCTCCTGAAAAAGAATTTCCTCCAACTGACATCTGTTACCTTGATAAATTATTTTCACAAGACATTTTCTGAACTGTTGCTAAAGTGAAAAATGGAGATTCGAACTTTCTGTAAGAAAAAAGGGCCAGGGTGGGAGGAGTTCACAAGGTCTTGAATAGTTATTCAGACTTGTGAGGTACCAGTAGCAGTACAGGAATAAGCAAAACCAACCACGAATGCCTTTCCAAAATCAGCTCGTCTGTGCTTCTTTTGCAAAGTTTTCACTCTTCTTCCTTATTTTTTACTTGTTAGAATGATTGAATAAAAAGCATTCTTGTTTAAAAAAATCTTTTTTATTTACATTTTTAATTATTCTTTTTTAGTTAAGTAAAATGTGTCCCTCTGTGGTTCTGTCACATTCCCTACTAAACACAGTAAGTAGGCAATTAGCTAGATGGTAGAAAAAACGCAGACGAAAAGTTTGATGTTTTTTCCTCTGTCTTGCAAGGATTGTGATAGAACCACACAGGAGCTTTCTTTTATTTTAGAAAATGTATATTAATTCACCCATTTATTTTCTCAAGTGAATAATATTTTAAAAGTGTTCCTGATTAGAAGCAGTGCTGTATTATGTTTTTGGGACTGTGTGTGTGTGTCTGAAGAAAATTATGTAGGAGATGAGAGTGTGTGGGCGTGCAAGCATACGTGTGTGTGTTCCTGATTAGAAGCAGTCTTGTACTGTATTTTTGGGACAGAGTGCATGTGTGGAGGAAAGTGTGTGTGTGTGAACACTGACATACTCAAATTCTTTTCTTACTTGTGTCAGCTGTGGTCTGAAAATGGATCCATGTAGCCCAGACCACCAACCTTAAAAAGAAAATAATTTAACATGATGCATTGCAAATTTGAAAAAAATCAGGAGTTTAAGAAAGAAAGGAATATTCCTGTGTGTCCATTATCACACAACCTTGGAGAAAAATTGAACATCCTGCATCCATGTGTAAACAGAGATGTGACCTCAGTATTATAAAATGTACACAATTTTTTGAGTTAGCGAGGTGAAGTGTAGCCCTCAAAAATGGTAGAAGGTAAAATCACCTGTTAAAAAGCATGGGAAAATGACAGGCACCACCAGCTGTAAATGGAAGACATAATTGCTATTTTCTAGCAAGACAGCTTATTCAATTTTAAGTCAGCTTACAACAGTTCATAGTTATCAGGCTTAATACTAAATGCCCAAGTCCAACTTCCACCATGGCTTTCTCTCCTTGCCGAGGATGATGGCTCCTCCAGTTTATTGCCACAAGGCTATATTTTTCCATCTTAAGAAGGATTCTGGCATGCTACTGCACACACCTTTGAAAAAACAATTTAATAGCACTATCAGCTTGGGGGGGGGGGGGTTACAAATAAAAAAAACAGCTGTTATATCTGACGTTTTGCTCATACTTTGTCAGACAAGATCTGTCACTTTTTTCACAAGACAAACTCAAACGACTTCTTTCGGCTTTTCCCGGTTAGGGGTCGCCACAGAGGATCATCTGTCCGCTCATGATTGGCAGTGGAGTTTTACGGTTTCGAGTTGCCAGCCCGGCACCCAACCTTCCACAGAAGGCGCACACACTCACACCTAGAGCCAATTTAGAGTGTCCAATCCAAACTACTTAATCAAAAATAAAAAAAGCGATGGAAACCATGGCAATACTTTGCACCAGTTTATTAAAAAGTAACAGTAGTGTTTAGTGCTTTCATCCCAAAAGGGACTTCTTCAGAACTACCATACACACCACTCACTCTGTTAATATACAATTACAAATTACACGATGTATTAATTAACTCATTAAATCCTTCAAAGCCATTTTCCGAAGCACAAACAGCC
Source organism: Protopterus annectens (assembly GCF_019279795.1). Taxonomy (NCBI): domain Eukaryota; kingdom Metazoa; phylum Chordata; order Ceratodontiformes; family Protopteridae; genus Protopterus; species Protopterus annectens. Next base: position 112,705,932 of record NC_056742.1, on the reverse strand, counting down.
AGGCATACTTCTGCGAAAGTGCTTTTTACCGAAAAAGCACTTTTGCGGAATTATGCCTGCAGCTAGAGGGAGTCGAGGGGGAATGACTGTTGCGGAAATCGTACTACAGTGCGGATAAGGGAATATTCCCTTTTCCTCACTGTAGTGCGATCTC